>NC_081575.1:51484353-51504784 GCF_022355385.1 Mustela nigripes | reverse complement strand
AGTAGTGCAATTGCAGGGTCCTAGGGAAGCTCTATTTTTAATTTCCTGAGGAATCTCCACACTGTTCTCCAAAGTGGCTGCACCAACTTGCATTCCCACCAACAGTGAAAGAGGTTTCCCCTTTCTCCACATCCTCTCCAACACGTGTTGTTTCCTATCTTGCTAATTTTGGCCATTCTAACTTATGTAAGGTGGTATCTCAATGTGGTTTTGATTTGAATCTCCCTGATGGCTTGTGATGATGAACATTTTTTCATGTGTCTGATAGCCATTTGTATGTCTTCATTGGAGAAGTGTCTGTTCATATCTTCTGCCCATTTTTTGACATGATTATCTGCTTTGTGTGTGTTGAGTTTGAGAAGTTCTTTATAGATCCTGGATATAAACCTTTTGTCTGTACTGTCATTTGCAAATATGTTCTCCCATTCTGTGGATTGCCTCTTTGTTTCTTGACTGTTTGCTTTGCTGTGCAGAAACTTTTGATTTTGATGAAGTCCCAAAAGTTCATTTTCGCTGTTGTTTCCTTTGCCTTTGGAGACATATCTTGAAAGAAGTTGCTGTGGCTGATATCAAAGAGATTACTGCCTATGTTCTCCTCTAGGATTCTGATGGATTCCTGTCTCACGTTGAGGTCTTTTATCCATTTTGAGTTTATCTTTGTGTATGGTGTAAAAGAATGGTTGAGTTTCATTTTTCTACATATAGCTGTCCAATTTTCCCAGCACTATTCATTAAAGAGACTGTCTTTTTGCCACTGTATATTTTTTCCTGCTTTGTCGAAGATTATTTGACCATAGAGTTGAGGGTCCATATCTGGGCTCTCTACTCTGTTCCACTGGTCTATCTGCCTGTTTTTATGCCAGTACCATGCTGTCTTGATGATCATTGCATTGTAATAAAGCTTGAAATCAGGTAATGTGATGCCGCCAGTTTTGTTTATCTTTTTCAACAATTCTTTAGCAATTCGGGGTCTCTTCTGATTTCATACAAATTTTAGGATTATTTGCTCCAGCTCTTTGAAAAATACCCATTGAATTTTGATCAGAATAGTGTTAAAAGTATAGATCGCTCTAGGCAGTATAGACATTTTAAAAATGTTTATTCTTCTGATCCAATGGCATGGAATGGTCTTCCATCTTTTTGTGTCTTCTTCAATTTCTTTCATGAGTGCTCTGTAGTTCCTCGAGTACAGACCCTTTACCACCTTGGTTTGGTTTATTCCCAGGTATCTTATGGTTCTTGGTGCTATAGTAAATGGAATCGATTCTCTAATTTCCCTTTCTCTATTTTCATTGTTAGTGTATAAGAAAGCAACTGATTGGGGTGCCTGGGTGGCTCACTGGGTTAAAGCCTCTGCCTTCGGCTCAGGTCATGATCCCAGGGTTCTGGGATTGAGCCCCACATCGGGCTCTCTGCTCAGCGGGGAGCCTGCTTCCTCCTCTCTCTCTCTGCCTCCCTCTCTGCATACTTGTGATTTCTGTCTGTTAAATAAAATCTTTAAAAAAAAAGAAAGAAAGCAACTGATTTCTGTACATTGACTTTGTACAGAAAGTCACATTACTGAATTGCTGTATGAGTTCTAGTAGTTTGGGACTGGAGCCTTTTGGGTTTTCCATATAAAGAATCATGTCATCTGCGAAGAGAGAGAGTTTGACTTCTTCATTACCAATTTGGATACATTATCTTTCTCTTTGTTGTCTGATGGCTGTTGCTAGGACTTCTAATACTATGTTGAATAAGAGTGGTGAGAGTGACATCCTTGTCATGTTCCGGATCTCAACAAGAAGTCTGTGAGCTTTTTCCCATTGAGGATGATATTTGCTGTGGGTTTTTCATAGATAGATATTATGAATTTCGGGAATGTTCCCTCTATCCCTATACTTTGAAGCGTTTTAATCAGGAACAGGTGCTGGATTTTGTCAAATGCTTTTTTTGCATCAATTGAGAGGACCATGTGGTTCTTCTCTCTTCTCTTATTAATTTGTTCTATCACATTGATTATTTTGTGAATATTGAACCATTCTTGTAACCCAGGGATGAATCCCACCTGGTCATGGTGGATAATCTTTGTAATGTGCTGTTGGATCCTGTTTGCTAGGATCTTGTTGAGAATTTTAGCATCCATATTCGTCAGGGATATTGGTCTGAAATACTCCTTTTTGGTGGGATCTTTGCCTGGTTTGGAGATCAGTGTAATGCTGGCTTCTAAAAAGAGCCTGGAAGTGCACCTGGGTGGCTGAGTTGTTTAAACATCTGCCTTGGGCTCAGGTCATGATCCTGGAATCCCAGGATCAAGTCCCACTCCCTCTGTTCATCAGGGAGCTGACTTCTCCCTCTGCCCCTCACCCCTTTCATGCACTCTCTCTCTCAAATAAAATCTTTAAAAAAAAAAAAAAGACTCTGGAGGGTTTCCTTCTGCTCCACTTTTTACAAACAGCTTCAGGAGACTAAGTGTTATTTCTTCTTGAAAGGTTGGTAGAATTCCCCAGGGAATCCATCAGGTCCTGCGCTCTTGTTTTGGGGAGGTTTTTGATCACTGCTTCAGCCTCGTTACTAAATATCAGTCTATTCAGGTTGTCAATTTCTTCCTGGTTCAATTTTGGGAGTTTATAGTTTTCCAGGAATGCATCCATTTCATCTAGGTTGCTTAACTTATTGAAATATAACTGTTGATAATAACTTCTGATGATTGTTTCTACTTCCTTGGTGTTCATTGTGATCCCTCCCTTTTCATTCATAATTTTATTAATTTGAGCTTTATCTCTTTTCTTTTGGATTAGTGTGTCCAATGGTTTCTTGATCTTACTGATTCCTTCAAAAAACCAGCTTCTAGTTTCATTGATGTGTTCTACTGTATCTCTAGTTTCTATCTCATGATCTCTGCTCTATTCTTGATTATTTCCCTTCTTGTGTGTGGAGTTGGCTTAATTTTTTGTTGATTCTCCAGTTTTTTAAGGTATAGAGACAGCTGGTATATTCTGGATTTTTAAGTTTTTTTTTGAGGGAGGCTTGGATGGCTATGTATTTCCCCCATAGGACCACCTTTGCGGTATCCCATAGGTTTTGGACCAAAGTGTCTTCATTCTCATTGGTTTCCTTGAATTGTTTAATTTCTTCTTTGATCTCCTGGTTGATCCAAGCATTCTTAAGCAAGGTGGTCTTTAGCTTCCAGGTGTTTGAATTCCTTCCAAACTTTTCCTTGTGATTGAGCTTTAGTTTCAAAGCATTGTGATCTGAGAATATGCAGGGAATAATCTCCATCTTTTGGTATCAGTTGAGCCCTGATTTGTGACCCAGTATGTTGTCTATTCTGGAGAAGGTTCCATGTGCACTTGAGAAGAATGAGTATTCTGTTGTTTTAGGGTGGAATGTTCTGTATATATCTATGAGGTCCATCTGGTCCAATGTGTCATTCAACGCTCTTGTTTCTTTATTGATTTTCTGCTTCGATGATCTGTCTATTACTGAGAGAGGTGAGTTAAGATCTCCTACTATTAATGTATTTGTATCACTATGACTCAATCTTGATTAATACCTTTCTTATGTAATTGGCTGCTCCCATATTAGGGGCATAGATATTTACAATTGTTAGATCATCTTGGTGGATAGTCTCTTTAAGAATTATGTAGTGTCCTTCTGTATCTCTGACTATAGTCTTTAGTTTATAAGGTCAGACCTGTTAACAGAAACCTGGCACGCCAGAATGGGCTGGCAAGACATATTCAGGGCACTGATTTATCTGATATGAGAATCACTACCCTGGCCTTCTTTTGAGGCCCATTGGCATGAAAGATGCTTCTCCATCCCTTCACTTTCAGTCTGTGTTTATCCTTATGTTCCTAATGAGACTCTTGTAGACAAAATATGGATGGGTCCTGTCATTTTATCCAATCTGCAACCCTGTGTCATTTTATGAGCGCATTTAGGCCATTCACATTGAGAGTGATTATTGATCAATACATTTTTATTGACACAGTGTTACCTTTGAAGTCTTTCTTTCTTTTGATTGTCTCTATATTTCTGTTCAATGCTCTTCTTAGGATTTTGCCTCTTTTATAGAACCCCCCTTAATATTTCTTGCAGTGTCAGTTTGGTGGTTTGCATAGTCTTTTAAGCCTTGCCGGTCCTGGAAACTATCTCTCCATCCATTTTGAATGTCAGTCTTGCTGGATAAAATATTCTTGGCTGCATGTTCTTCTCATTTAGTGCCCCAAATATGTCTTGCCAGCCCTTTCTGGCTTGCCAGGTTTCTGTGGACAGGTCTGACGTTATTCTGATGGGCTTTCCTCTGTATGTAAGGAGGTTCTTTGACCTAGCTGCTTTCAAGAGAGCCTCTCTACAATTATGATTCCTCATTCTTACTATCTGGTGTCTCGAGAACTTTCGAGATTCTATAGACTCAGGGGGATACCATTCTGCCTCTAGTACATGAACGCTGGTTCCATTTGTGAGATTGGGAAAATTTTCATGGAGAATTATTTCCACTATATCTTCTAGACTTCTTTCTTTCTCCTCCCCTTCAGGGATTCTAATAATTCTGACGTTGGAAGGTTTCATGGTGTCATTTATTTTCCTAATTCTCTTTTTGTGGCTTCTAAGCTGTTTGTTTCGGGCTTCCTCCTGATCCTTTCTCTCTATCTGTTTGTCTTCCAAATCACAAATTCTCTCTTCTGTCTCAGTTACCCTAGCTTTTAGAGAATTTAAATTCGATTGGAGCTCACTGAGAACATTGTGAACATCATTGCTGGTGGCTTTCAGTTCTGCCCTAATCAATTCCATTTGGTCATCCAAGGCTTTCTCCAACTTAGCTATTTCCTGTATAATTATTAGCCTGAATTCCCTTTCCGACATATTGTCTATGTTCATAGCCATTAGCTCTGTTGCAGAGGGCCCAGCCTCTGAATTTTTCTTCTGTTGGGCATTCCTACTCCTGGTCATTTTGGTGAGAGATGGCTGAATGGATGTACCTGAATGTATCAACCATGGTACAGGCAAGGTGCACCCTGGAACACTTCTGAGCAATCAAGAGTTCCCACCCAAACAAAAGAAAAAGGAAAGAGAGAAAAATGGAAAAAAAAAAAAAAAAAAAGGAAAAAAAACGAAAAAAAAAAAAAAAAAAGATGGAGAGAGAGGAAAAAAAGAATGATAAAATAAAAGAGAAGGCCCAGCCCAAATGGGACCCCAGGTAAGATTTATGAAGTATACAAACAAAAACAGACAATCAAAAAGACTGATAAAAGTAGATGACTAGAGGAAAAATATATATATATAAAAGCAAAACTAAAAAAGAACCTCGTCAAAAAGAATCCCAAGTATAAGATTTCTATACTACCAGGACAAACACAAATACACAGAAACACTGGCGGAAGAAAAAGATGGGAAAGTGATTAAAAATTCTAAGTGTGGGGGAGGAAGGTTATTTTGATTCTTCCTAGATGTATCTTGATATCTTTGTTAAAGGACTCAACTTTCCTCTGATAAAGGAGCATTAAAAATTGGTTTACTTTAGGGGTAGCATTGATTGGGTAAAGGGGTTTACTTTGAAGTTTAACTCTATATGAATATTAAAAAATAAAAATAAAAAAGAATAAACTAACCAAAACTAAACTAATATTTAAAAAAATTTAAAAATAGAAAAGCAAAAGAAAAACATGGGTAAATGTATCAAAAAGTTCAGGTTAAAAGGTTATTATGGAATTTGATGTATTGGACATCTCACTGTGATGATAAACAGGTTAAAAATTATCTATAAAAATAAAAATGAACCAGAATAGTGGGAACGAATTAAAAATAAATGTTGTATCTATGACGTAGTGGTGGTTGTTGTCTTGTCTTTTTTTTTCTTTTTTCTTTTTTCTTTTTTCTTTTTTTCTTTTTTCTTTTTTCTTCCTTCTTTTTACCTTTTTCTTTTTCTTTTCCGGTTGGCTTTCTGGGGAAGGGGCCTGCCACATGGATTTTCAGGTGGTGTTTCTTGATATAAGTCCTCCCACCCCCCTCAAGTGGGTGGGCTCTAAGTAAACCGGTTTTTCAGGCTTTTGTTCTCTGGAGGTTTTTGTTTGTTTGTTTTCTCTCGCCTTGACAGCTTTTGATGGTTTTTGGAGGTTTAGAGGAAAGCAAACTGCACCCAGACCTCCCTCTCAGAAAGAAGCCTCAGTCTGTTCCCCACTGGGTGCTCCAAGAGCATATAAATTCCCCCCTTGGCCGCTGGCAGAGCATGTACCCAGTTGCAGTCCCTGAAGACGCAGGAACTCCTGCTTGTACCCCAAACCAGGACAGCGGTGACTGTCTGGACAGCTCCAGACCGCCAGAAAGGTCCCAAGCAGCAATAGCACACTGAGATTTTACCGCTGGCCCAGGCTGGAAGTGCTCAGACTTTCTAGGTCAGAGAGGGCTGGGCTGGTGCCTGCACGCACCTCTCTCAGGGAAGGTGTGGGACTTGACTCAGACTCTGAGAGCACAGCACGGCGCACACGTGCAGAGTACAAAAAGGCTGTGGTTCTGCTGGCTGGCGAGGCTCCCAGCCTCTCATGGGAGCCACCACCCTGGTGCTCTCAGGTGCACTTATGGATCAGGGACCAAGACCTGGTTTCTTCACCACACTTTCTCTGGCTCAGTGCCAGGGGTGGCCGTCTTCGGTCCAGGGACTTAAGCCCCTGTCCCTAACCACCTCAATTCCCACAATTTTCCCCCACAATCCTTTGCTCTTTTTGAGTGCTTTCAACCAGTCTCCAAGTTAATGCTGGTCCCCAGTCACAGGGCACTCTCTTATTGGGGTATTACTTTCCAATGGGTCACTTCTGGTGGCTCTATCCCCCTTTTGTTTATCTTCCAATATCAGTCCAATGTTCCCACTCCACTTTGCCTGCCCACTGGTGTCTTCTGCCCCCATAGAGATCCAGATGTGTATAATTCTACTCTCAGGCTGATTTCATGGGTGATGAGAGTTCTTTGGTAGGTAATCAGCTCCCTTTAGGGTACGGGTTGAAACGGCACCTCCTCCTAGTTCCCCGCCATCTTGTCTCTCCACATTATTGAGAATATTGCTGTCTATATTGTCTGGCTGATTAAGAAATAATATTAGAAAATAAACAAAAAAACAAACATACAGGTGTAGTATGTAGCTTCTAAAATGGCCTCCAGTGGTCTCCACCTTTTGATATTCACATCTACTTTTGTTTCATCATTTTAGGTGTGGGATGGACTTAATAACTTTCTTTCAACAAGTAAAATGTTCCAGAAATGACGGGATGTCACTTCTGAAATTAGGTTACAAAAAAACAGTTCCTTCCTTTTAGAATACTTCTTTTACTTTATTGCTGCAAGGGAAGCTAGCTGTCATGTTATGAGTTAAATGGAGAATCTTACATGACTAAGACCTGAAGCCTATCAATAGCCATGTTAGTAGGCTTGTCAATGTGCCCTTTCCCATGGAACCTTAAAATGATGGCAGCCCAAAAAGACATTTTGATGGCAGCTTTATGAGAGACATTGATCCATAGATACAAAAGTAAATTGCACAATGATCTTTGATCCCATAGAAATTAAGATAATACATTTTATTTTATTCTAAGTTTCTGAGGTTTGGGGCTATTTGTTAAGCAGCAGTAGATAACTCATATAACATGAAAAATAATACCTTCCATTCAATGAGCTACAACAAAATTATTAGGATCCCTTGCTTTTAAAGTTGAGCCAAGACAAAGGAAGAGAGAAAGAAGGTACTAGCTTAAAGATTTTGGGAGATGTGTTGTTACTTTCTGAATAATTGTAATTTCTCAGAAATTGAAAAATAGAGAAAACTCATATTTATTCCTCTCTTCCAAATTTGGGGGGATCCCCAGCTAATTATGAGCTCTTATTAACTGACAAATGAATGAAATATCCAATGCAAACTAATAATACTAATAATCTTAATTTCTTCACATTTTTTAGGACCAGATAGTTGCATTTTAGGGAAAGCCATGGAAGATACAAGGATTTTACTGTGTTAGTCTCCATCCCTTTCAACAAAAGCAATACGGAGCTAAGCCACAGTTTCTTTGTTCTTGCTTAATTCTTAATACTTTATATTGTGTCATGTCATTTATGCAATGTTGTATAATGAGCTTAAAACGTTAAGCACTTTTGGACACCATGTACACAAATCCTACCCTTCTATAAAAGGTTGTGTGAACCTATATTTACATAAATTTTACTACATTTTAAAAACTGGGTTGGGGGAAGTAGCCATCTGATTGGTTAAAAAAAAAAAAAGACCAAATTTTTAAGCATTTTTTTCAAATACATGTTTTCTACCTTTAGGAACATCATTAAGAAAGTAATATACAAATGATAGTACATATCATGTAAAAATAATCATGACAAATTGACTATAATCAATAATATTGCATAGCACTGGATTTATAGGCACATTTAGTCTCAGACCAAGAAATGATTTTTTTCATGTGTTTTAAATTTTTGTGTGATGATTAGATAAACTACTGAATTCTGATTCCCCTTGATCTTTGGTTAGACCTTAAAGCTGTAAGTGGAAGAAATTATGAACTTTTTCCTCAGTAAAATGATTATGTTGAGTCCAAATTATTATAATATTTAAATTATAAATGAGATTTTATTAACAGCTATGCTCTGAAAATTCTCACACGCAAATTGATTTTAAGTTTCATCTGCTTTCCTTTTATCTTTAATATCCACCAGCCTATGAAAAAGAGGGAAATGAGTGGTAGCACCTATGTTAACACAGAGAGTTTAAATTTGAGTAACAGTAAATGAGCAGGTAGGGTACATAGTAGGCTTAGTGTGTGTGATATAGCATACTTAATAGATGAGTGGCAAATGTATGTTCAGCAAGATGTTTCACTCTAGCTAGAGTTTTAGAAAAATAGTAATACATTATAACTTGCTGACATATCCAGTTATATAGACTATATAGTTTACTATATGTATCAGTATCCTTTACAAATTCAACCCAGATGGGAGCAGAATTGTGACCTTGATCTTCAGTTTTACACAAGTACAGTGTTCTTAGCATTGATCTTAGAATTACTGTTTGACACACTCCCTTAATTTGAGTGCATGTCAAATTAAGGGAGTGATTTTTCCATTATTAAGAATTATATATAGGTAAAGGTAAGATGGTAGCATAGTAGGAGTACCCTAGTCTTGCCTCATCCCTTCTACACAGGTAGATAATTATCAAATCATTCTGAACACCCAAGAAATTGATATGAGGACCAGATGAACAAACTGCACAACTAGAGGGAGGGAATAGGCCACATGGAGAAAAATAGGAAGGTTGTACATATGGACTGGGGGAAGAAATGGATCACAGGTGCTACAGAGGTGAGGGAGCCCTGGTTTTGGAGAAAGGGGAGAAAGATGAGTGCACAGGAGATTGCACATGAACACTTTATCAAAACCATTGGTGGAGAAAATGAGAAGGTATGATTTTCATAAGTATTTTCAACCACCAGCACTCAGACACTGGAGTTTTAGGGGTCTGCATCATGGCTGGGATAAAGCCATGAGGGTAAGGGTACTGACCTACTGGAAAAAAGGCAGGCAGGTAACCCGGGGGTAGATGGCATGTTCTGAGAATCACATAAGACAAACAGGAGGAAACTGTTCACTGTTCTTCAAACACATCTTTGAGAGGTGCCATTGCCTCTCCAGGAACAAAAGAGCTGCCAGTTGCCATTCCTCTCACCCCTATCCATCAGAAACACACACTGAGATCATATACCCTGGACATTGGCTGTTTAGCTTATTTCCCTAAATCCCATGCCCCTGCACTCTGAAGCCACAACCCTTCTGGGTCAAACCAACATCAGTTCCAATGCAGTGAGACCCACCCCCAGAAGACCAGCACAGGTCCCCACCACACCAGGTCTCTAACATTTTGAGTTTTAAAAATCAGCAGGCTTGGCTGCGATAGAACCCAAAGTGCACAGCACCAGGCAGGCACACAAACCAGAGACAGAGTGAAAACAATGGTTTGGAAAAAACCTAGGATGCACAAAGGGAAATTAACCATCCTTCTAGAAAGGTTTTGCTGATAGCAGCAAGCACCAAGTCCACTTTCTGAGGACAAGGGAGCTTGTTGGCACCATTTCCCTCACCTACTCCTCAGCACAAACAAACTTCAGTAAAGAACACAGCACCAACACTCCCTACCTAACCTGCTTACACCAAGTCCTGCACCCCCACCCCATCACCTGCACTCTGCTGGTACTACTTCTCTCAGCAAGTATGCCTAAGGGCCAATGCAGGGGCCCCCTCCCCAGAAGATCAACACAAAATCATGAGCACACCATGTCTACTGGCCACAGAGTTCTACATAGCTTCAGTTATAGTGGAAATAGCATCACATCTCATTTCACAAGCAGACCACAGCACACCTACTTAAAACTGACCACACTCTGACAAAGTTCAAACACTTCACAATGTAGGCAATGAGAAACTCTGTAGGTGACTGAATTGAGGGATAGAACAGCCAAAGCACAGCATCAGAGTGCATGTAGCACACACCAGAAACCCTTCTTGAAGCACTGGGCCCTGGACACTATATGGCGTCTTCATCATCAAACTATTACTCTAAGGAGAAGGAAATATAATGGGATTTTCTGAAACACAGAAGATAGAGATCTAGGAAAAAATGACAAGACAAAGGAATTCATCCCAAAAGAAAGAACAAGAAAAAGTCATGATAAGGGATCTAGTAAAAACAGATATAAGTGATATGCCTGAAGCAGAATTTAAAGCAACAGTCATAGGGATATTTGCTGGGCTTGTGAAAGTATGGAAGACATGAGGGAGATATTTACTGCAAAGATAAAAGAGCTGAAAACCAATCAGGCAGAAATGAAAAAATGCAATATTTAAGATTAAAAACTGGCTGGGGTGCAATGACCACAGGGATGGAAGAAACAGAGAAACAACATTGTATATAAGATAGAATTATGGAAAATAATGAAGCTGAACAAGAGAATGGAGAATGATGAATCATAAGAGTAGACTTAATGAACTTAGTGACTCCAACAAATGTAATAACCTTCATATCATAGGATTCTCAGAAGAAGAGAGAGAAAAAGGAACAGAAGGTTTATTTGAGGAAATAATAGCTGAAAATTTCTTAATCTAGGGAGGGAAACAGGCATCCAAATCCAGAGGCACAGAGAACTCCCATCAAAATCAACAAAAGCAGGTTGAGACCAACACATATTGTAGGTAAATTTACAAAATGTAATGACAAAGAAAAAGTCCTAAAAGCACCAAGACAAAGTCCTTAATTTACAAGGGAAAACCAATAAGGTAGATTTCTCCACAGAAACATGGCAAGCCAAAAGAAGGTGGCATCGTATATTCAACATGTTGAATGGGAGAAATATGCAGCCAAGAATATTCTATCCCACAAGTGTAACATTAAGAATAGAAAGATAGTTTCCCAGACAAACAAAAATTAAAGGAAATTATGACCAGTAAACCAGCCCTGAAGACATATTAAATGGGACTTTTTGAGTGGGAAGAAAAGACCAAAAGTGACAAAAACTATAAAGGAACAGAAAAAGCCTCCAGAAAAAACAAAAGTAAGAAAATGGCACTAAATACATATCCAAAAATAAAAACCCTGAATGTAAGTTATTTAAATACTCCAATCAAAAGATACAGGGTGTCAGAATTGATAAAAACAGAACAAAACAAGAACCATCTATATGCTATCTAAAAGAGACTTATATTAGACCTAAAGAAGCCTGCAGATTGAAAGTGAAGGGATGGAGAAATATTTATTATGCAAATGGATGTCAAAGGAAAGCTGTAGTAGCAATACTTCTATCATACAAACTAGATTTTAAACCAAAGTCTGTAACAAAAAAATGAAGAGTGGAGACGCCTGGGTGGCTCAGTTGGTTAAGCCGCTGCCTTCGGCTCAGGTCATGATCCCAGGATCCTGAGATCGAATCCTACATCGGGCTCCTTGCTCAGCAGGGAGCCTGCTTCTCTCGCTGCCTCTGCCTGCCTCTCTGCCTGCTTGTGTGTACTCTCTGTCTCTGGCAAATAAATAAAAAATCTTAAAAAAAAAATGAAGAGGGGCACTATATCATAATTAAGGGGTCTCTCCTACAAAAACATCCAACAACTGTAAATATTTATGTCTCCAAGCTTGGAGCACCCAATATATAAACAATTAATAGCAAATATCAAGGAACTCAATGAGAATAATACAATAATAGTAGGGAACTTTAACACCACAATTATGGACAGGTCATCTAAGCAGAAAATCAATAAGGAAAAATAGCTTTTAATGACATACTGAAATAAATGGACTTCACAGATATATTCAGAACGTTTCATCCTAAAGCAGCAGAATATACATTCTTTTCAAGTGCACATGCAATATTCCCCAGAAGAGATCACATACTGGGTCACAAATCATGCCTCAATGAGTACAAAAAGATTGAGATCATATAATGCACCTTTTCCAACCACAATTCTATGAAACTTGAAGTCAACCACAAGAAAATATTTGGAAAGACTACAAAGACGTGGAGTTTAATGTATATACTACAAAGAATGAATGGGTCAGCCAGGAAATTAAAGAAGAAATTTAAAAATACATGGAGACAAATGAAAACATGATGGTCCAAAACCTTTAGGATGCATCAAAAGTGGTAATAAGAGGGAAGTATATAGCAATACAAACCTACCTCAAGAAGGAAGAAAAATCTGAAATAAACAACATAATCTTACACCTAAAGTGGCTAGAAAAAGAACATCAAATGAAACCTAAAGCCAACAGAAACACAGAAATAAAAAGATTAGAACAGAAATAAATGATATAGAAACTAAAATGACAATAGAACAGACCAAAGAAACCAGAAGCTGATTCTGAGAAAAAAATAATAAAATTGATATACCTTATAGATAGAGCTGGAGTATATTAGGGTGAGCGAAATAAATCCATCTGAGAAAGAAAAATACCAAATGAATTACTCCTTTGAAGAAATTAAAAAAGAAAGCAGATGAATACATTAGTAGCGGGAAAAAAGAGAGAGGGAAACAAAACAATAAGAGACTACTAAATATTGTGAACAAACTAAAGATTGATGGAGGAAGGTGGGTGGGAGATAGGCTAAATAGGTGATGGGTATTAAAGAGGGCAATTTTTCTGATGAGCTCTGGGTGTGATATGTAAGTAATGAATCACTAAATTCTACTCCTGAAACCAATATTAGATTATATGTTAACTAACTAAAGTTTAAGTAAAAATTTAAAAGAAACCAACAAACAAAAAAGAGTATTTGAAAAAAAGAAAAGAAAATTGATAAGCCCCTAGCCAGATTTCTCAAAAAGAAAAAAAGACCCAAATAAATAAAAACACAAATGGGAGAGGACAAATCACAGCACACGGAAATACAATCATAAGAGAATATTATAAAAAATTATATGCCACCAAATCAGACAATCTGGAAGAAATGGATAAATTCCTAGAAGCATATAAACTACCACAACTGAAACAGAAAGAAATAGAAACAATAACAATAACCAGCAAAGAAATTGAATCAGTAATCAAAAATCTCCCAACAAAAAAAAGCCCAGGGCTAGATGGCTTAATAAGAGAATTCTACCAAACACTGAAAGAAAAATTAATATCTATTCTTCTCAAACTATTCCAAAACATAGACATGGAAGGAAAACATCCAAACTAATTCTATGTGGTCAAAATTACCCTGATTCCAAAATCAGACAGACTCCACTGACAAAGAGAACTACAGGCCAATATCACAGATGAACATGGATGCAAAAATTTTCAACAAACTGCTAGCAAACCAAATTCAGTAGACACGTTGAAAGAATGATTAACCACAATCAAGTAGGATTTATTCCTGGACTGCAAATGTGGTTCAATATTCAGAAATTAAACAACATGATACACCACATTAATAAAAGAAAGGATAAGAACTATACAATCCTCTCAATAGATGCAGAAAAAAACCTTTGACAAAGTACAACTCCATTCGTGATTAAAAACAAAACAAAACAAAAAAACCATTAACAGCATATGTTAGAGGAAACATATCTGAACATCATAAAGGTAATATACAAAAATCCTGCAGCAAATATCATCCTCAATGGGGAAAAAGTTAGAGCTTCTCCTCTATGGTCAGGAACAAGACAAGGATGTCCACTCTCACCACTGTTATTTAACACAGTACTAGAAGTCCTAGTCTCAGCAATCAGACAACAAAAAGAAAGAAATTCTTCCAAATCAGCAAGTAAGAAGTCAAAATTTCACTATTTGCAGATAGTGTGATACTCTATATAGAAAACCCAAGAGTCTACCAAAAACTTGCTAGAACTGATACACAAATTTAGTAAAGTCACAGGATAAAAAGTTAATGTACAGAAATCTGTTACATCTCCATACACCAAAAATGAAGTAGCAGAAAGAGAAATCAAGGAATTGAACCTATATTCAAATGCACCAAACACTGTAAGATACCTAGGAATAAATCTAACCAAAGAGCTAAAAGATCTGTACTCTGAAAACTATAGAAAACGTGTGAAAGAAACTGAAGAGAAAATGAAGAAATGGATAAATATCCCATACACATGGATTGGAAGAACAAATACTGTTAAAATATTCATACAACCCGATTTATTCTACATACTTAATGTAATCCCTACCAAAATGCTACCAGCATTTTTCACAGAGCTAAAACAAACAAACAAATCCTAAAATTTATATGGAACAAAAAAAGATCCCCAATCTTAAAATACAAAAGCAAAGCTGGAAATATCATAGTTCTGTACTTCAAGCTATATTAAAATGTTGTAGCAATCGAGACAGTATGATGCTGGAACAAAAACTTACAAAGAGATTAATGGAACAGAATGGAAAATCCCAAATTGGACCCACAACTATATAATCAACTAATCTTCAACAAAGCAGGAAAGACTATCTGAAGGAAAAAAGACAGTCTTTGACAAATGGTGCTGGAAAAAGCGGACAGCAACTTGCAAAGAATGAAATTGGACCACTTCCTTGCATGATACACAAAAATAAAATCAATATGGATAAAAGACTTTAATGTGAGACAGGAAATCATCAAAATCCTAAAGGAGATTACAGGCAATAACTTCTTTGACATTGGTGTTAGCAACTTCTTACTACATATATCTCTAGAGGCAAGGGAAACAAAAACAAAAATGAATTATTGGGATTTCATCAAGATAAAATGCTTCTGCAGAGTGAAGGAAACAACAAAACTAAAACACAGTCTTTGGAATGGGAGAAGATAATTGCAAATGACACATCTGAAAAAGGGTTAGTATCCAAAATATATAAAGAACTTTTAAAACTGAACACCCAAAAAACAAATAACCCAGTTAAAAATGGGCAGAGGACATCAATGGACATTTTTCCAAAGAAGACATACAGATAGCCAACAGACCCATGAAAAGATGCTACACATCACTCAGCATAAGAGAAATACAAATCAAAACTACAATTAGATACCACCTCACACCTCTCAGAATGTCTAAAATTAACAAGACAGGAAATAGCAAGTGTTGGTGAGGATGTGAGAAAAGGGGAACCATCTTACATTATTGATAGGAATTCAAACTGGTGCAGTTATTCTGGAAGAAAGAATGAAGGTTCCTCAAAAACTGAACAATGGAACTATTCTATTATCCAGCAGTTGCACTACTAGTTATTAATCCAAAGGATGCAAAATTACTGATTCAAAAGGGCATGCACTTTGATGTGTAGAGCATCATTATCAACAATACCCAAATTATGGAAAGAACCCAAATATTCATCAACTGATGATTGGATAAAGAAGTGATATATATATATATATATATATAACTCAGCCATAAAAAAGAATGACAGCTTATCTTTTGTAATGACATGGATGGAGCTAGATTGTATTATGCTAAACAAAATAAGTCAGAGAAAGACAAATACCATTTGATTTCACTCATATGTGGGATTTGAGAAACAAAATACATGAACATGGTACAAAAAAAAAGAGGAAAACCATAAAAGACTCATCTATAGAGGACAAAGTGAAGCTTGCTGGAGGGGAGGTGGGCAGGGGGATGGATTAAGTTGGTGATGGACATTAATGAGGGCACTTGTGATGAGCACTGGGTGTTGCATGTAAGTGATGAATCACTAAATTCTTCGCCTTAATCTAATATTGCACTGTATGTTAACTAAATGTGATTTAAATAAAAACTTGAGGGGAAAAAAAGGAACGATATACAAACTGATTTTTTTTTAGAATGGTGGGGTGGAGGAGCAAAGTGAAGGTGAGAGTGAATTTTTAAGCAGGCTCCATGCCCTTGCACAGAGCCAGATGCAGGGCTCAATCTCACAACTCTGAGATTGTGCCCTAAGCTAAAATCAAGAGTCAGACACTACCAACTAAGGAATCCAGATGCCTCTAAACTGATTTTTTGGGGGGTACTACAGATACTCCTAATGAATTATTCATGAGACTGTCAAGGAAGTTTTTCTTCTGCCATTCCAAATGCATTGTTCAACCAGGGGACCTAGAATGTTTCACAAGTATGCTTGATTGTAATTCACTTTAGGATCCTTGAGTTGAAGCATAATATGTAGCAAAATTACATAAGAATAGGTATGAACAGGGGTGAAATAATAGGGGCACATGTTTGGCTCAGTTGGTTAAGCATTTGCCTTCATCCCAGGTCATGATCAAGGGTCCTGAGATCAAGTTCCGCATCCAGCTCCCTGCTCAGCAGGGACCTGCTTCTCCCTCTACCTGAAGCTCCTTCTGTTTGTGCCCTTTCATTCTCTCTCTGTCAAATAAATAATTAAAATCTAGAAAAAAAAAGAAAAAGAAGAGTAAAAGAATATATGAAGTGTTAATCATTTAATATTATTTATAAATTATTCAAATTTATTCCCAAAACAAATGTTATCTTCATTTTGACATCAAATCCATGTATATTTGACAGGTGGAAAGTATACAGCTGCTTTATATTTTCACTGCCTTTTTTCTCCAAATTCATTAGTCAATAGTAAGTTGACCCACTTCTTTACAAAAGATGGAACTACATCAATAGATAATAGCCAAAGAATAAAACTTAGATTGTACTCTAGAGAAGTGAATTTTCCCCAGATACTCTTAAAATCCCAACAGTGATCAACCCACTGTCCTATCCTTTTCACCTTTCAGAGGGTCAGAAATTGCTTTCTTTCTTGAATTCAAAGATTTAGCTTTTTCCTAAGGCACCCCTCTGGAACATTCTGAAAGTTTTCTCAAGATTGTATCACTTATTTTCTTGCCACAAAGAAATGCAAGCATAAAGTCAAGCTGTAAGTAACAGCTAGACCTTGCATCAGATATCCCCTTCCCCTTTGCTTTAAGTCAGAGCCAGGCTATCTAGTTCTCAGCCAGAGAGTAAGTCATTGCTACTATTTGGTAGAGAGAAGCAAACTGATGGAAATTGAAGCAACCTATTTAGGGAAGATTAAAGAAAAAGATCAGCTAAGTGGGGGGAGTTAAGATTGCAGAGGAGTAGGGTACCCTAAGTTCATCTGGTCCCTAGAATTCATCTGGAGGCTTATTAAATCATTCTAAACACTTGTGAAATCAATTGGAGATCTGAAAAAAGAAATGATGTAATTCTACAAATAGAAAAGTGACTACTTTCTGGAAGGTAGGAGGTATGGAGACTTGAATCCAGCTGATATATGGGAGAATATGGTGGAGGGGAGGGAACTGGCTTAAGGAGACCTCTGTAAAGTATTATAAGCAGTGGAGCACAAAATTGGAACTTTTAGAAGTCTACTATAGTAGGGGACAACCCTGGCTTACAGGTCCTCAGGAGGCTAAGTGGGATGGAATCCCAGGTGGGACAGCATGTCTCAGGATCCCTAAGGTCACAAGAAGAATGGGGGTGCCTGAGTACAGCAGAGTTCCCAGACATAGAAGTGCAGAATCTGGCTGAAAACAGTCAGTCTTGGTGCTTTCTTTCTGCTCTGTGTTGCCATAAACTATAAACTGTTGCATGGTCATATGACTGCTCTCTTGGCAGCAGCCCAGCAACAGGCAGACTAATGGTGAAAACAGATTACTTCCCCCAGGAGGAGAAACATGGATTCCTGCCACAGGAGTCCATAAAACTTGGAGTCTTGAAATTCATTCCATGCCTGAGATAAAAACACCCAGTCATAGGCTGGGTGAATATAGAGTTCAGATGGTAACCAGGGAGACAAGAGTGATTGACTGCTTTTTGGATAGACCTCACTGAAGAGTAGGGGGCACAAACTTTAGGCTTCAGGGCTAGGAAGTAGGGCACCAACAATTTCATCTTACCCATCAGTGCTAAAAACCTTCAGGGAGCAAAACAGCAACACATAGAAGAATCAGGAGCTGCTTACACTGAACCTAGCCCCTTGGTAAAGGAGGTGCATTTCCACAAGTGAAAAGGCACCTGAGATTCAGTGTATCAGGCCCTTCCTCAAAAGATCAGCAAGGACAACTGGATAGTACCAACTTTACTGATCACAGAGAACTGAAAAGCTTTAGCTCTTGGGAAAAGAGTGTACAGCATTCATGGTTTTTTAAATTTTTTTTAATTCTTTAGTCATTCAGTCTTTTTAAAGTTATTTTCTTATTGTTCATTCTTTTATTAATTTTTATTTTTATATGTATATTATATATATTTATATTTTTTTGTTTCTTTCCATGATATTTTATGTTATTTTATTTTATTTTTGCATATATAGAGAGTTTTTTTTGTTATTATTTTGGGACCTTGTTTACTATAACAAGTAGGCCAAAACACATCCAGGATCTACTTTTTTGTTTTGTTCTGGTTTGTTTCTTTTCTGTTTCTTGATTTTTTTTATTTGGTTTTTTGTTTACTTGCTTGCTTGTTTTTTCTGGTTTGTTTTCTATTTTTCTGTTGTTCTTGTTCTTGTTCTTGATGACTTTTCACTTTCTTTCTTCTATTATTCCTGGACAAAATGTTGAAACAGAGAAATTCATCCCAAAAGAAAGAATAAGAGGTAGCACTAACTGCCAGGGATTTAATCAATATGAATATAAGTAAGATGTAAGAACTAGAGCTCAAAACAATGATTATAAAGATAATAGCTGGGCTTTAAAAAAGCATAGAAGACATTAGAGAATCCCTTACTATAGAAATAAAAGAGGTTAAATCTAGTCAGGTTGAAATTAAAAATGCTACTAATAAGGTACAGTCCCAAATGGACGTCCTAAGAGCGAAGATAGACAAGGCAGAAGAGAGAGAGTCAGTGATATAGAAAATAAAATGATGGAAAATAAGTAAGCTTAAAAGAAGAAAGAACAACTACTGTATAGTGAAGGGAAACTTAAAGAACTCAGCAGTTACATAAAGCAAAATAGTATCTGGATAATAGGAGTCTCAGAAGATGAAGAGAGGGAGAGTGGGGCAGAAAGTATATTTGAAGAAATTATAGGTGACAACTTCCCTATCAGGAAGGAAACAGGCATTAAAGTCCAGGAAGCACAGAGCAGCCCCCTCAAAATCACTAAAAATAGGTCAACACTTTGACCTATAATAATGAACCTTGCAAAATACAAAGATAAAGAAAAAAATCCTGAAAATGAATTGGAACAACAGGTACTTAACCTACAAAGTTGGAGACAATACTGGCAGCAGAATGGCCAACAGTCACCTGGGAGGCCAGAAAGGACTGGAATTATTTGTTCAATGTGCTAAATGGGAAAACTACGCAGCCAAGAATATGTTATCCAGCAAGGCTGTCATTCAGAATAGAAGGATACTTAAAGGGTTTGCAGGACAAACAAAAACTAAAGAAATTTGCAAACACTAAAACAGCCATGCAAGAAACATTAAAGAGGAAACTTTGGGTGGAGAGAGAGCCCTAAAGTAAAAATAGAACAAAAAGGAACAGAGACAAAATACAGAAACAGCAACTTTATAGGTAATACAATGGCACTAAATTCTTACTTAGTTTAGTTTAGGTAGTTACTCTGTATATAAATAGAAAAAATGCTCAAATCAAAAGATGTGGATATCAGAATGGAAAAAAAAAATTTTGTTGGGGCGCCTGGGTGGCTCAGTGGGTTAAAGCCTCTGCCTTTGGCTCAGGTCATGATCTCAGGGTCCTGGGATCGAGTCCCACGTCGGGCTCTCTGCTCAGTGGGGAGCCTGCTTCCCTCTCTCTCTCTCTCTGCCTGCCTCTCCATCTACCTGGGATTTCTCTCTGTCAAATAAATAATAAAATCTTTAAAAAAAATTTTGTTAATTTATTATATTAAGAGAGAGAAAGCATGAGCAAAGGGGAGGGGCAGAAGGAGAGGGACAAGCAGACTCTCCATTGAGCAGGGAGCCTGATGCAGGGCTCGATCCCAGGACCCTAAGATCATGACCTGAGCCAAAG
>NC_081575.1:51461718-51484343 GCF_022355385.1 Mustela nigripes | reverse complement strand
TCAGATGCTTAACTGAGTCACCCAGGCAGCTCACAGACCACAATGCTTTAAAAGTTGAAGTCAACCACAAGAGAAAATTTGTGAAGACCACAAATACAGAGCATCCAACTAAAGAATGAATGGGTCAACCAGGAAACTAAAGACTTAGAAAAATTCATAGAAATAAGTGAAAATGAAAACACAATAATTCAGAATCTTTAGGAAGCAGCAAAGGCAGTCCTAAGAGGGGAAGTACACAGCAATACACATCTTTCTAAAAAAAAAAAAAAAAGAAGAAGAAAGAAAAGAAAAGTCTGAAATACACAACCTAACCTTATATCTAAAGGATCTGGAAAAAGAACAGTAAATAAAGCCTAAATCCAGCAGGAAAAGAGAAATAAAATTAAAGCAGAAAACAATGATACAGAAATCAAAAGAACAGTAGAAAAGATCAGTGAAAGTAGGAGCAGATTCTTTGAAAGAATTAACGAGTTTGATAAACCCAGACTTATCAAAAAGAAAAAAGAAAGGACCCAAATTAGTAAAATCATGGAAAAAAAAAGAGCAAAGATCACTTCCAACACCAAAGAAATGCAATTATAAGAGAATATTATTGGCAATTATATGCCAACAAATTAGGAAATCTGGAAGAAAGGGATGCATTTCTAGAAACATATAAACAACTAAAACTGAAACCGGAAGAAATAGGACACCTGAACAGATTTATAACCTGCAAAGAAATTGAATCAGTAATCAAAAATCTCCCAACAAACAAGAGACCAGGGCCAGATGGATTCCGAGCAGAATTCTACCAACTACTTAAAGAATTAATGCCTATTCTTCTGAAACTGTTTCAGAAAATAGAAATAAAAGGAAAACTCCCAAACTCATTCTCTGAGGCCAACATTACCTAGACCCCAAAAGCAGCAGCAGAAGAAAAAAAAAAAAAAAAAAAAAAAACACCAAAAAGAATTACAGAGCAATATCCCTAACGAACATGGATGCCAAAATTCTCACTAATATACTAGCTCATAGGATCCAACAGTACATTAAAAGGATTATTCACCACAACCAAGTGGAATTTATTCCTGGGCTCCAGGGGTGGTTCAACATCCTCAAATAGTAAGCTCTATTTTGCAATAGTTTATTAAACTGCCCCTATTGTATCTTAGGACTCAGACTTTCTGCTGACCAAAGTTTAGAGACTTGCTATAAATACCTCAGGACATTTGATTTTGTTGACTATAGTTTTTGACCTTGAATAAGGAACTATCAGGTGGATAAAAACTGGTCCAAGCTGGTGTGTATGAAAGCAGAGAGGGAAGAAAATAAAAATACTTTCTGCTTATGGGCAGCAATATAAAATGTGATGGACATATAATCATGAACCGTACCAAGTTGGAAGTTCTGTATATTCTACTTCAAACTAAACTTAGTGTGAACAAATTTGGAGAACACTAGATATAGTAGGAGATAAGACTGATACATATCCGCTAGTTCTCTACCAAAGACCTTAGTCTGTGCATTCCCTGTGTGAAAAAGAACACAGCGCCTGCATTTTAAAGAGTCTAAAAATCAACTGTACCTCCATGACACCCTAACCTAAGAAAGCTAAAAAAATTAAAATACGTTTACTATAACAACATTATTTGGATATTATAATTCCTTTAGAGCCTCAAGCTTGGAATTTTAGAATGAATATTATAAACTAAAAACATTAGATGCATGGCTTTTATACTGAGATCTCTCACTTAATAAATAATACTATGAACATAGCTTAAATGTACTGGTATGTCAACTCGAATCTGCTTGAAAATTTAGCACAACTTTGCTTTCTGTAGGGTTTTAACCTATAAAACAAATTATTCATCATGAGTTAATTATCATCTCATTGTACCATAATTCCTTTTTATAAAAATGATATTAAGAAGATTAAACACTCAGGAATTTAATCATAATTTACATACACTCATTTTGAAAATAAGTAACAGTCTCTATATCAATGCAAAGTGACAAAATCTTCCTGATGAAAGATAACCTTGACACTACAATACAGGTAGAAAAATAATTTCCCTATCACAAAAAATCTAATGACAACCTTCAATTGCTTGAGGACATTTTACAGTTTAACAAATTGCCCTACATTACCCTTTCCTATGAAAAGAGGAAAATTATATCTCTAATTCTATGTGGGCCTTTTATTTTTTTAAGCACATGAAGGATTGGATTTATATAATTCTCTGAGATCATGCCTTAGTTCCTTTCCCTGAATATATAGGTGCTTGGTCATTAATGAAGCTTCTAGACACAAAACAGTGGCTGGTGTACAGAGCGTCCCCCTTCAAATTACTTAGACTTGAGTAGACAAGAAACTACTAGATTATCACAGTAGTTATTAATTCCTCCCTGAAGACACTTTGAAATGTAATGACTGGACTTCTACAAAAACAGTGAAGTAAGAGGATCCTGAGCTCACTTCATCGCACAAACGAACTATGATAACAGCGAATCTGTGTACCTAACTTTAAAAACACCAAGCTGTAATCACAAAGACAGCATGATACTGGCACAAAAACAGAAACATAGACCAGAGGAACAGAATAGCAAACCCAGATATGGACTGGCAACTCCATGGTCAAATAGTCTTCGACAAAGCAGGGGAAAATATACACTGGAAAAAAGACAGTCTCTTCAATAAATGGTGCTGGGACAATTGGACAGCTATGTATATAAGAATGAAGCTTGACCGTTCTCTTACACCATACACCATACACAAAGGTAAACTCAAAATGGATAAAAGACCCCAATGTAAGGAAGGAATCAATCAAAATCCTAGAGGAGAACATAGGCAGTAACCTCTTCAGCATCGGCCACAGCAACATCTTTCAAGACATGTCTTCAAAAGCAAGGGAAACAAAAGTGAAAAGGAACTTTTGGGACTTCATCAAGATCAAAAACTTCTGCACAGCAAAAGAAACAGTCAAAAATCAAAAAGGCAATCCACAGAATAGGAGAAGATATTCACAAATGACACTTTAGACAATCGGCTGATATCCAAGATCTACAAAGAACTCCTCAAACTCAACACACAGAAAACAGATAATCATGTCAAAAAATGGGCAGAAGACATGAACAGACACTTCTCTAAAGAAGACATAAAAATGGCTAACAGACACAACAAAAATATTCATCATCATAAGCCATCCGGGAGATTCAAATCAAAACCACATTGAAATACCACTTTACACCAGTTCGAATGGCCAAAATTAATAAGACAGTAAACAACAAGTGTGGGGGAGGATATGGAGAAAGGGGAACCCTCTTACATTGTTGGCAGAAATGCAAGTTGGTATGGCCACTTTGGAAAATAGTGTGGATATTCCTTAAGTAATTAAAAATAGAGCTACCTTATGACCCTGCAATCACACTACTGGATATTTACCCCAAAAATACAGATGTAGTGGAAAGAAGGGCCATATGTACCCCAATGTTCATAGCAGCAATGGGCAAAATCGCCAAACTGTGGAAAGAGCCAAGAAGCCCTTCAACAGATGACTGAATAAAGAGGATAATGGCATGGAGGACATGGGGAGATAGAGAGGAGAAGGGAGTTGGGGGAAATTGGAAGGGCAGGTGAACCATGAGAGATGATGGACTCTGAAAAACAATCTGAGGGTTTTGAAGAGGCGGGAGATGGGAGGTCGGGGTACCAGGTGGTGGGTATTATAGAGGGCATGGATTGCATGGAGCACTGGATGTGGTGCAAAAATAATGAATACTGTTATGCTGAAAATAAAAAATTAATTTAAAAATAAAAGAAGATATGGTCCAGGGATGCCTGGGTGGCTCAGCTGGTTAAGTGGCTGCCTTCGGGTCAGGTCATGATCCCAGCATCCTGAGATCAAGTCCCATATCGGGCTCCTTGCTCGGCAGGGAGCCTGCTTCTCCCTCTGTTTCTGCCTGCCTCTCTGGCTGCCTGTGCTCGCTCGCTCTCTCTCCCTCTCTCCTTGACAAATAAATAAATAAAGTCTTAAAAAAAAGAAGAAGAAGAAGAAGAAGATATGGTCCATATATACAATGGAATATTATGCCTCCATCAGAAAGGATGAATATCCAAATTTTGTATCAACATGGACAAGACTGGAGGAGATTATACTGAGTGAAATAAGTCAAGCTGAGAAAGTCAATTATCATATAATTTCACTTACTTGTGGGAGCATAAAGAATAACATGGAGGACATTAGAAGAAGGAAAGGAAAAGTGAATTGGGGTAAATCATAGGGGGAGATGAAGCCTGAGAGACTATGGACTCTGAGGGGTTTGAACGGAAGGGACTGGGGGTTGGGTAAGCCTGGTGGTGGGTATTATGGAGGGCACATATTACATGGAGCACTGGGTGTGGTGCATAAAAAATGAATCTTGGGACACTGAAAAAATAAAAATAAATAAATAAAATAAAAACACCCTGAAGACTGGAAGAACAGACTTTCCACAGTTAATCATAGAGTGGAGGGCACATCAAAAAGTGTAGGAAGTGCACAGATGCTTTTAGCAAACAAACATCCCAACGACATTTACCACAAACATGAGAAATACCACAAGCGTGAAAAAGGGAGAGTAGCAGACCCCATACCAGAAATATCAGACACAGAGGACTTTTCCTGAGAAGATTAGTCCTTACAACATTTGGGCTCAATAACCAGTGGGTCTTAACTTCATGGGCTTTTACAAACAGTGGGGTTTAAATCCAGGTACTTTTAAAAATCAAAGCTTTATCTCCAAGAGACCTAGAGGGCAACAGAAAACTGAGGCTATACCTTACAGAGCCAACAAAATAAATAACCCCACTAAATTCAGCATAGAAGCAGCAGTTTGAAAAGTATCAGAGGTATATGTGAAGGAAATACATTTACTAATCTTAGAATGTGTGCTGAAAGGGTAGTGACCTTTGGGAGATTTCTCCAAAACCAAAATTGCTGACAGGTGCCATTTCTCCCCACATGCCTACACACACACACACACACACACACACACACACACACACAAGCCTAGATAGCCTGACATTTGCAGGAGTCACCATGAACACTCACCATCTATCTTTCTAGCATTCCATGCCCCACCCCCCCATTCTACTATGATCTACCCCATCCAAGTGGCCTCACACAGCAGATATTTTTCCAAAGCAGCTCTTACCCTGACACACCTTTCAAGCAACACTTGAAAAAACTGGTGCTATGTTAAAGTGACTCCTGCCATGGGGAGATGTGAAGATAACCACACACATCCATATGCCCACAATCCCAAACTTTATACCTGGAAGCACAGAAAGAGTTACCAGCTGATCAATTCAACTGAAGTCCCTGGTCTGACTGCTGACCACCCAACAAGCCCACAGCAGCTTCAGACAAGGACCAAACACTTCCTGGTGTGTGCACAACAGGCAACATGGGCATGACAGTCAACTGAACTGAAAGAAAACATAGCTCAGCTATAATAGTAGAATGCATACAGCCCACATAGGAGACACCTCTTGAGTGAGTGGTTCTGGGAACATTGCACTACAAGATACCACAGAGCCTTTTTTTTTATAAGGACACTACTTTCAAATCGGGAGCCTGGTGGTGGGTATTAAGGAGGGTACAAATTGCATGGAGTACCAGGTGTGGTGCATAAATAATGAACTTTAGAATACACAAAAAAATTTTAATTTAATTTAAAAAAAGGAGATGTAGATGAGTTTCCTAATACATATTAAAAGACAAAGAGCTAAACAAAAAAGAGGAGACAGCTGTAAAAGAACAGGACAAAACTATAACAAAAGAGCTAAATGAAATGGAGATAAGCAATATACTTGATAAAGAATTCAAAATAATGGTCATAAAGATACTCAGACTTGAGAAGAATGGAGGATCTCAAATAGACCCTCAATTATGAGATAGAAAATATAAAGAAGAACCAGTCAGAGATGAAAAAAATCAATAATTGGAATTTTGAAAATATACCAGAGGGAGTGACTAGCATATTAGAGTGTGCAGAAGAATGGATCAACAACCTGGAAGACAGTAATAGAAATCAAGCTGAACTGCAAAAACAGAAAAGAATAATAAAAAATAAGAATAGGTTAAGGGAACTCAACAACATTATCAAGCATGATAACATTGGCATTAAAAAGATTCCAAGAGGGAAGAGAAAGAGAAGAGAAAGAAATTTGAAGAAATAATAGCTAAAAACTTCCCTAATCTGGGGACTGACACAGACATGCAGAACAAGGAAGCAAAGAGAGCTCCCAACAGAAATAACCCAATTAATCCACATCAAGATTAAATAATAAAAAATAAAGTAATAAAATGCAAAAAAAGTACCAATAAAGAGGGAATTTTAAAAGCAGAAAGAGAAATAAAAACATTGCATAAAATGAAATACTATAACGCTATCAGCTGACTTTTCAGCAAAAACTTTGCAGCCCAAAAAGCATGATATATTTGAAGTGATGAAAGGAAAAACCTGCAAACAAGAATATTATATCCAGCAAGACCATCATTCATAATGGAAAGAGAAATAAAGAGTTTCCCAGATAAACAGAAGTTAAAGGGGTTCATTACCAATAAACCAGTCCTACAAGAAACTTTAAAGAGAAAATTCTTTGAGAAGAAAGAAAAGGCCATAACCAGGAGTAAGATAATTATGAAAGGAAAAATTTCACATGTAAAGGCAAAAATAAAATAAAGGTAGTAGATTATTCACTTATAAAACCAATATGGAGGTTAAATCACAGGAATAGTAAAACAAATTATAACCACAAAAATCAGGCAAGGTATTCACAAAATAAGAGCTATAAACTGACATCATATATGTAAAATGTGGGAGAAGAGAGTAAAAATTTAGTGCTTTTAGAAAGGGTTCAAATAAGCAACGATGAACTTAATATAGACTGCTATATGCATAAGATGTTATATAGAAACCTAATGGTAATTACATAGCAAAAACCTACAATAGATGTAAAAAAATATAAAAAGAAAGATATCTAAGCATAACACAAAAGAAAACCATCAAATCACAAGAGAAGTGAGCAAGAGAAGAAGGTAACAGAGAAGAACTACAAAAACAACCATAAAACAAGTAACGAAATGGCAATGAGGACATAGCTATCAATAATTATTTTAAATGTAAATGGACTAAATGCCTTAATCAAAAGACAAGTGTGACTAAATGGAGAAAAAAAGCAAGACACATTTATGCTGCCTACATGACACTAATTTCAGACCTAAAGATACATTCAGATTGAAAGTGAAGGGATAGATAAAATTTACTATGCAAATAAAAGGAGAAAGATGGAATAATAAAACTTATATAGAACTAAGTAGTCTTTAAAACAAAGACTGTAATAAGAGACAAAGTGGAACTCTACATAGAGATAAAGGGAACAATCTAACAAGAAGATATAACATTTGTAAATATCTATGAATGAAACATGGGAGCACTCAAATACATAAAGCAACAATTAACATAACAGAAGAAATTTACAGTAATATAGCAATAGTAGAGGACTTTAATACCCCACTTATATCAGTAGATAGATCAACCAGAAAATCAAGAAAACAATGGCTTTGAATGATACATTAAACCAAGTGGATATAACAGAAATACACAGAACATTTCATCCTAAAATAACAATACACATCCTTTTCAAGTGCACAAGGAACATACACCAGGAAATATGACATGTTAAGTCATGAAACAAGTGTCAATAAATTCAAAATATTGAATCCATATCATGCATCTTTTCCAACCATAATGGTTTGAAACTGGAAATCAATCACAAGAAAAAATCTGAAAAGAATACAGTACGTGGAAAATATATGGAGGTTAAATAACACACTACAAAACATGAATGGGTCAACCAAGATACCAAAAAGGAAATAAATATATATATATATATAAAGAAAGACAAATGAAAATGAAAAAATAGTGCAAAAATTGGAGGATGCAAAAAAAATCTATTCTAATAAGAAATATTAAACAAAAACAGGCCTATCTCAAGAAGCAAAAAAATCTTAAAGAAACAATCTAACTTTATACCTCAAAGAACTAGAAAAAGAACAAATCCCAAAATAGAAGAGAACAAATAATAAAGTTTAGAACAGAAATAAATGAAAAGGGAACTAAAAACAATAGAACATATCAATAAAACTAGGAGTTGGTTCTTTGAAAAGTTCAACAAAATGTATAAATCTTTAGCCAGATTCATCAAGAAAAAGAGAGGACTCAAATAAAATAAGAAATGAGGGAGTAGTAATAACAACCAACACCACAGAAAGACAAAGGATTAGGAGAAGAGGGAAGATAGAGAAGAATAGGAGACCTTCATTTCATCCTGTCCCTTGAATCCAGCTAGAAATCTATCCTATTGTTCTAAACACTGATGAAATCAATCTGCGATCCAAGAAAAGAATTGCTGCAATTCTTTTTGCAGAGAGAAACCTGACCACTTTTTGTAAGACAGGAGGAGGGAGATGTGAATTTGAGTAGATATATCAGAAGATAAACCATGAGAGGAAAAGCCTCCAGAAGGTGGCTGCTGGCAAATGGTATGACAGTGGAGCATAAAATCAGAATTTGTAGAAGTCTGCTCACATGAGGGACATCCTTTCCTGAAAGGTGTTCAGATGGTGAATAGGTGTTCAGATGGTGAATAGGAGCAGAATCCTAGGTGGGACAGTGTGGTCTAAGGATTCCTGGGTTCACAGAAAAAGCAGGGGTGCCTAAATGCAGCAGAGTTCCCAAGCATTAGAGGGTAAAGCCAGCTACAATTATTGAACCTGGAAGGGGGCTTGGCTTGGTGTTACCATCAACTGTGAACCACAGCACAATCAGACAACCACTCTCTAAGCATGTGCCCAGCAAGCTTCAGAAACCCTGTGAGACCCTCTACCCTCCCACAGAAGGAGCAGCATGAATGCATGCAGGATCCAGCAATTGCTCCAAGAGCAAGGATCCAGCAAGCAGTAGAACCACAGTAAGACCTCCGCTGCTTCCCCCAGGAGCGTCAGGTTGAGGATGCACCACAGGAGTCTAGAGAGTTTGGTTCTCATAGAAGTGATTAACTTCTATTCCCTAAGGGTGTCCTGAAGAGTAGGGGTCATGATCCTTCAGTTCCAGGACGGGAGATCAGGGCATAGCCACTTTTATTTTTAATTTTTCATCTTCTAAAGCTCTGTGGAAAGCCTTCAGGGAATGAAAGCTGCATAGAGCAACCTGAAGCAGCATACACTGAGCCCAGCTCCCTGGCAAGGGGCAGTGCAACTCTGCCCAGAAAAACACCCCTGCAAATCAGTGCAACAGTCCCCTCCCAAGAAGACCAGCACAACTATCAGCTAATACCAAGTTTACAGATCACACAGAGCTGAAAAAATCCTGGGCTAGGGGAAAATAGTATGTGGAACTCCAGATTTATTTCTCATGACTCTTTAGTTTTTCAGTTTAGGATTTTCATTTTCTTTTTTTCCATTTCAAATAGTTTATTATATTATGAATTTTTAAGTCTTTATTATTTTTCATTTTCACATTTACATTTTATAGATATGTTCTTCATTTTTAGGGTTTTTTTGTACGTTCCTTACAATTTTGGGATATGGTGTCTTCTAACAAACAGACCAAAAGCTAAAATGCACTCAGGACAAAGAGTATCACCCTGATTTGTCCAACTGTTAGATTATATACTCTTTTCATTCCCTTTTCTTTCTTTTTTGGCTTCTGATATCTCTTCTCATTTGTCTCATGTATATTTTGCTGGGATTGTAGTTGCTATTTTTTATTTGTTCTCTTGTTCATCTAGTCTATTCTGAACAAAATTACTAGAAGAATTTCACCAAGAGAAAGAACAGGAGGTAGCATTAACAGCCATAGTTTTAATTAATAGGGATATGAGTAAGATGTCAGATGTAAAATTTAAAATAACAGTTATAGGGCGCCTGGGTGGCTCAGTGGGTTAAGCCTCTGCCTTCAGCTCAGGTCATGATCCCGGGGTCCTAGGATCGTGTCCCACATTGGGTTCTCTGCTAAGCAGGGAGCCTGCTTCCCCTCTCTCTCTGCCTGCCTCTCTGCCTACCTGTGATCTCTCTGTCAAATAAATTAAAAAATTCTTTAAAAATAAACAAACAAAAAAAAAACTACACAATACTTATGAAAGAAATTGAGGAAGACACAAAGAAATGAAAAAACATTCTATACTAATGGATTGGAAGAATAAATATTGTTAAAATGTCAATGCTACCCAGAGCAATCTACACATTCAATGCAATCCCTATCAGAATACCACAAAACAAAGAAATTGTTTGTCAGTAATAAATTAGGAAAAAAAAAGAAAACTACAAGGAACACTCAAACTAAAACAATCGGGAAAAAAATAGCTGGATGTATATTTACTCTACAGGAGGTTAAGGTGTAAGAACTGTTGAAGAGAGAGAGAGTGGAGACAAGATGGCGGGGAAGTAGGAGGAGGCGCCCGTTCAGCATGCACCCTAAAGTAAGCTGATTACTTTCCAAAGATCTCCAAACACCCATGAAATCAGCCTGAGATCAGAATTATACACGTCTGGATCTCTACTGGAGCAGAAGACGCCAGTGGGGAGGTAAAGCAGAGTGGGAAAGTCAGACTGGTATCCGAAAATAAACAAAAGGGGGAGGGAGCCACCAGAGGTGACCTGTTGGAAAGTAATATCCCAATACAAGAGTGCCCTGCGCCTGGGGACCAGCATTAACTCGGGAGTCTGGTAGAAAGCACTCAAAAAGAGCAAAGGATCACTGGGGGTAAATTGCAGGAGTCAGGGTGTTAGGGTCGGGGCTTAAGTCCCCAGACCCAGGACAGCCACCCCTGGCACAGAGCCAGAGAGAGTGCAGCAGAGAAACCAGGTCTTGGTCCCCAAACCACCAGTGCGCCTGAGAGCCTGTGGCGCCAGGCTCCTGTGAGGGACTGGGAGCCTCACCAGCCAACAGAAGCACAGCCTTTTTGCAGTCCCCACACAAGTGCCCTGCCCTGCCATCAGAGTCGTGCCCCATAACCTCCCCTGTGAGAGGTGCACACAAATGCCAGCTGGGTGCTCTCAGACCAGAAAGACCAGGAACTCCCAGCCTGGGCCAGTGGGAAAATCTCAGTGTGTGATCACTGCTTGGAACTTCTCTGGCAGTCTGGAGCTGCCCAGACAGCCACCGCTGCCGCCATGGTTTTGGGTACAAGCAAAAAATCCTGAGTCCCCAGGGACCGCGCCTGGGAACCTGCTCTGCCAGCGGCCAAGGGGGGATTTATATGGGCTCTGCAGCCAGACTGAGGCTTCTCGCTGAGAGGGAGGTCAGGGTGCAGTTTGCCTTCCTTTAAACCTACAAAAACCATCAAAAGCGGTCAAGGCGAGAGAGAAAACCAAAAGTGAACAAATATAAAAACCTCCAGAGAACAAAAGCCTAAAAAAAACACTTTCCTCAGAACCCACCCCCTTGAGGGGGGTGGGAGGACATAGCTGAGAGAACTTCAGGGACTGAAAACCCACGTGGCAGGCCCCTCCCCCAGAAAAACAACCGGGAAAGAAAAAAAATTAAAAAAAGACAACAAGAAAACAACCATCACTACTGATTCATAGGACAATTTTTATTATTAATTCAATCCCACTATTCTGGCTTATTTTTTTATATAGTTAATTTTTTATTATTATATAGATAATTTTTTAACCTATTTACCATCACAGTGAGATGTCCAGTACATCAAATTCCATAATAACCTTCTAACCTGAACTTTTTGATGCATACACCTGTATTTTCCTTTTGCATTTCTATTTTTTAAATTTCTTTTTTTTTATTTTAGTTTAGCTTAGTTTATTCCTTTTTTTAATTTTTATTTTCTAATATTCATATAGAGTTAAACTTCAAGGCAATCCCCTTTCCCCAATCAATGCCACCCCTATAGGTAAAGCAATTCCTAATCCACCCTTATCTTAGGAAAGTTGAGTCCCTTAACAAAGATATCAAGATACATCCAGGAAGAATCAAAACAACCTTCCTCACCCACACTGAGAATTTACAACCACTCTCCCATCTTTTTCTTCCACCAGTATTTCTCTATTTTTGTGTTTGTCCTGATAATATATAAATCTTACACTCAGGATTCTTTTTAACGAGGTTCTTCCTTTATTTGCATATATATATATATACACATATATATACATATATATATATATGCAAATATACATATTTTTTTCTCATGTCATATACTTTAATCAGTCTTTTTGTTTGTCTGTGTCTGTTTGTATACTTCATAAATCGTAGCGTGGGGCCCATTTGGGCTAAACCTTCTCTTTTATCTCACCTTTCTTTCCTCTCTCTCTCCCTCTCTCTTTTTTTCTTTTCCTCTTCTTTTTCCTCTCATCTTTTTCCTCTCCAGGGTGCACCTTGACTGCACCACAGTCGATACACCCAGCTACATCCGTTCAGTCATCTCTCACCAAAATGACTAGGAGGAGGAATGCCCAACAGAAGAAAAATACAGAGGATGGACTTTCTGCAACAGAGCTAACAGCTATCAACATAGACAATATGTCGGAAAGAGAATTCAGGCTAACAAGTATCCAAGCAATAGCTAGGTTGGAGAAAGCCATGGGTGACCAAGCGGAATTGATTAGGGCTGAACTGAAAATGACCAGAGATCATGTTTTCAATATTAGGGAAGAGCTGAAAGCTACCAGGGATGAGCTTCACAATGCTCTCAATGAGTTCCAATCTACTCTAAATTTTCTCAATGCTAGAGTAACTGAGACAGAAGATAGAATTAGTGATCTGGAGGACAAACAGAGAGAAAGGATCAGGAGGAAGCCTGGAACAAACAGCTTAGAAGCCACAAAAACAGAATCAGGAAAATAAATGATGCCATGAAATGTTCCAACGTCAGAATTATTGGAATCCCTGAAGGGGAGGAGAAAGAAAGAAGCCTAGAAGATATAGTGGAACAAGTTCTTTATGAAAATTTTCCAAATCTCATGAATGGAACCAGCGTTTATGCACTAGAGGCCCAAAGGTTTCGCCCCAAGATTACACATTCTCGAAAGCCCTCGAGACACCTAATAGTAAAAATGAAGAATTATAATTGTAAACAGAACCTCTTGAAAGCAGCTAGGACAAAGAAGATCTTTACGCACAGAGGAAAGCCCATCAGAATAATGTCAGACCTGTCCACAGAGACCTGACAAGCCAGAAAGGGCTGGCAAGATATATTCAGGGCACTAAATGAGAAGAATATGCAACCAAGAATACTTTATCCAGCAAGACTGACATTCAAAATGGATGGAGAAATAAGAGTTTCCAGGACCAGCAAGGCTTAAAAGACTACGCAAGCACCAAGCAGATACTGCAGGAAATATTAAGGGGGCTTCTTTAAGGGAGGAAAAATCCCAAGAATAGCATTGAACAGAAATATAGAGACAATCTACAGAAAGAAAGACTTCAAAGGTAACACGATGTCAATAAAAACGTATCTATCAATATCAGCCTCAATGTGAATGGCCTAAATGCACCCATAAAATGGCACAGGGTTGCAGACTGGATAAAACGACAGGAACCATCCATATGTTGTCTACAAGAGACCCATTTTGAACCTAAAGATACGCTCAGACTGAAAGTGAAGGGATGGAGAAGCATCTTTCATGCCAATGGGCCTCAAAAGAAGGCTGGGGTATCGATTCTACTATCAGACAAATTAGATTTTAAACTAAAGACTGTAGTCAGAGATCCAGAAGGACACTACATCATTCTTAAAGGGACTATCCAGCAAGATGATCTAACAATTGTAAATATCTATGCTGCCAATATGGGAGCAGCCAATTACATAAGAAAACTGTTAGTCAAGATAAAGAGTCATATTGATATGAATACACTAATCGTTGGAGATCTTAACACTCCTCTCTCAGAAATAGATCATCGAAGCAGAAAATCAAGAAAGAAACAAGAGCATTGAATGACACATTGGACCAGTTGGACCTCATAGATATATACAGAACATTCCACCCTAAAACAACAGAATACTCATTCTTCTCAAGTGCACATGGAACTTTCTCCAGAATAGACCACATACTGGGTCACAAATCAGGACTCAAACAATACCAAAAGACTGAGATGATTCCCTGAATATTCTCAGATCACAATGCTTTGAAACTGGAGCCCAATCACAAAGAAAAGTTCAGAAGTAACTCAAACACCTGGAAGCTAAAGACCACCCTGCTTAAGAATGCTTGGATCAACCAGGAGATCAAGGAAGAACTGAAACAATTCATGAAAACCAATTAGAATGAAGACACTTCGGTCCAAAACCTATGGGATACAGCAAAGGCGGTCCTAAGGGGGAAATACATAGCCATCTAAGCCTCTCTCAAAAAAATTGAAAAATCCAGAACACAGAAGCTGTCTCTACACCTTAAAGAAATGGAGAATCAACAACAAATCAAACCAACTCCACACATAAGAAGGGAAATAATCAAGATTAGAGCTGAGATCGATGAGGTAGAAACCAGAGATTCAGTAGAACATATCAATGAAACTAGAAGCTGGTTTTTTGAAAGAATCAGTAAGATCGATAAACCATTGGCGACACTAATCCAAAAGAAAAGAGGAAAGCTCAAATACATAAAATTATGAATGAAAAGGGAGATCACAACGAACACCAAGGAAGTAGATAAAATCATCAGATGTTATTATCAACAGTTATATGCCAATAAGCTAAGCAACCTAGATGAAATGGATGCATTCCTGGAAAACTATAAACACCCAAAATTGAATCAGGAAGAAATTGACAACCTGAATAGACCAATATCTAGTAACTAGACTGAAGCAGTGATCAAAAACCTCCCAAAAAACGAGCCCAGGATTCTCTGGGGAATTCTACCAAACTTTCAAAGAAGAAATAACACCTATTCTCCTGAAGCTGTTTCAAAAAATTGAAGCAGAAAGAAAACTTCCAGACTGTTTCTATGAAGCCAGCATTACCCTGATCCCTAAACCAGGCAAAGACCCTACCAAAAAGGAGAATTTCAGACCAATATCACTGATGAATATGGATGCTAAGATTCTCAAAAAGATCCTAGCAAACAGGATCCAACAGCACATTAAAAAGATTATCTACCAGGACCAAGTGGGATTCATCCCTGGGCTACAAGGATGGTTCCACATTCGCAAATCAATCAATGTGATAGAACAAATTAATAAGAGAAGAGAGAAGAACCACATGGTCCTCTCAATTGATGCAGAAAAAGCATTTGACAAAATCCAGCACCTGTTCCTGATTAAAACGCTTCAAATTATAGGGATAGAGGGAACATTCCTGAACTTCATCAAATCTAACTATGAAAGACCCACAGCAAATATCATCCTCAATGGGAAAAAGCTTGGGTCCTTCCCGTTGAGATCAGGAACACGACAAGAATGCCCACTCTCACCACTCTTGTTCAACATAGTATTAGAAATCCTAGCAACAGGAATCAGACAACAAAGGGAAATAAAAGGTATACAAATTGGTAATGAATAAGTCAAACTCTCTCTCTTGGCAGATGACATGATTCTTTATATGAAAAACCCAAAGACTCCACCCCCCTACTAGAACTCATACAGCAATTCAGCAACATTGCAGGATACAAAGTCAATGTACAGAAATCAGTGGCTTTCTTATACAGTAATAATGAAAACACAGAACGGGAAATTAGAGAATCTATTCCATTTACTATAGCACCAAGAACCATAAGATACCTGGGAATAAACCTAAACAAGAGGTAAATGATCTGTACTCAAGGAACTACAGAACACTCATGAAAGAAATTGAAGAAGATAAAAAGATGGAAGACCATTCCATGCTCTTGGATCAGAAGAATAAACATTGCTAAAATGTCTATACTGCCTAGAGCAATCTATACTTTTAATGCTATTCCTATCAAAATTCCACCGGTATTCTTCAAAGAGCTGGAGCAAATAATCCTAAAATTTGTATGGAATCAGAAGAGACCCCGAATCACTAAGTAAATGTTGAAAAACAAATATAAAACAGGGAGCATCATGTTACCTGATTTCAAGCTTTACTACAAAGCTGTGATCACCAAGACAGCATGGTACTGGCATAAAAACAGACACATAGACCAGTGGAACAGAATAGAGAGCCCAGATATGGACCCTCAAGTCTATGGTCAAATAAGAACTTCTCAAACCCAACACCCCTCCCCTCCCCAAAAAAAAACAGTCAAGAAATGGGCAGAAGTCATGAACAGACATTTCTTCAAAGAAGACATGCAAATGGCCAAAAGACACATGAAAATATGCTCAGCATCATTCAGCATCTGGAAAATATAAATCAAAACAATAATGAGATATAACCTCACAACACTCAGAATGGCTATAATGAACAAGTCAGGAAACAACAGATGTTGTCCATGATGTGAGAAAGGGGAACCCTCTTACACTGTTGGTAAGAATGCAAGCTGGTACAGTCACTCTGGAAAACAGTATGGAGGTTCCTCAAGATGCTGAAAATAAAGCTACCCTTCAACCTAGCAATTGCACTACTAGAAGGATACAAATATAGTGATCTGAAAGGGCACATGCACCACAATGTTTATAGCAGCAATGTCCATAATACCCAAACTGTGGAAAGAGCCAGGATGTCCATTGACAGATGAATGAATAAAGATGTGGTATATATAGAATAGAATATTATTCAGTCATCAGAAAGGATGAAATATTCTCATTTACACGGACATGGATAGAACAGGAGGGATTTTGCTGAGCGAAATAAGTCAATCAGAGAACGACCATTATCATATGGTTTCACTCATAAAAGAAATATAAGATACATCCCAGAGGATCATGGTTGAAGGGAGAGAAAACCTGAATGAGAAGACATCAGAGAGGGAGACAAACCATAACAGATTATGGGAAAGAAACTGAGGGCTGCTGGGGGGAAAGTGTGGGGAGAATGGGTAACTGGGTAATGGGCATTAATGAAGGCACATGATGTCAAGAGCACTGGGTAGTATTAAGCAACTGATGAATTACTGAACTCTACATCTGAAACTAATGAAATCCTATATGTTGGCTAATTGAATTTAACAACAACAACAACAAAAAAAGAAACCCATAAGATTACAAGAGAATATTATGAAAAATTAAATAAAAATAGTTCAGACAACCTATAAGAAATTAATAAATTTCTAGAAACTTATAATCTTCTAAAACTGAATCAGGAAAAAATAGAAAATTTGAAGAGAAAATCAGTAATCAAAAAATTCCCAAAAAACAAAACACCAGGACCAGTTGTCTTCAAAGGCAAATTCTTACCAAGGCAAATTCTACCAAACATGTAAAGAAGAGTTAAAAGCCATTCTTCTCAAATTACTTCAAAAAATATAAGAGGAGGGAGAGAGCTTTCAGATTCATTCTACAAGGCCAGCATTACCCTAATACCAAAATCAGATAAAAGCACTACAAAAAGAAAAGAAAAGAAAAGAAAACTGCAAGCTAATATCTCTGATGAAAGTAGATGCAAAAATCCTCAACAAAATATTAGCAAAAAAATTCCACTAATACATTAAAAAATCATTCACCATGATCAAGTGGGATTTATTCCAGGGATAAAGTGTTGTTCAATATTCACAAGTCAATCAATATGATGCATCATATTAACAAAAGAAAAGGTAAAAAGCAGATGATCATCTCATTAGATGCATAAAAAACTTTCAAAGAAGTACAGCATCCATTCATGATAGAAACTCTCAACAAAGTAGGTTAAGAAGGAACATACCTGTGGAAAGAACCAAGATGCCCTTCGAGGGATGAATGGATAAAAAAGATGTGGTCCATATATACTATGGAGTACTATGCCTTCATCAGAAAGATGAATACCTAAATTTTGTATCAACATGGTTGGGACTAGAAGAGATTAGGCTGAGTGAAATAAGTCAAACAGAGAAGGTCAATGATCATATGGTTTCACTTACTTGTGGAGCATAAGGAATATCACAGAGGACATGGGAAAATGGAAAGGAGAAGGGAGTTGGGGGAAATTGGAGGGGAAGATGAACCATGAGAGACTGTGGACTCTGAGGAACTAACTGAAGGTCTAGGCACCCTTGTACTCTACTTATATATTTCAGTGCTTGGTCTTGAAGCAACTTATGGCTAGTTCAGTGGCATAATTTCCTAGAATATCATAGTGGAAAAATCCATTAGCTTGATGACCCTCATTTGGCATTTTCAAAGAAATTTATTCCCAGTAGTGATAAGGTTGTAAACATTAAAAGCTGTCAGGCTGATGAAAATCCTATTTGAAAAAAAAAATCTAAGCAGATTTCATATTGAGTTCCATGAAATACATTCACACATATGTACTGTTAATATGTATACCTTCTAAAAATGTACACCTAAGCCTGAGGATATCATGGACATTGAAAGTTTATTGAAATTATTCTTAATGCAGAATCCTACTATCTGCAAGGCATATACTAGGTGCTTAGGGGAGCACAAAGATGAATAATAGAATGGCTCCTACTTTCTTTTAAAAAAGATAAGACAACAAGGCAAATAACAAAAACAGTATAAGTAAGTGCTAAGTAGAGATACAAATGCCATATTGGAAGAGCTCAAGGAAAGAAATGATTGATTCTGACCAATAGGGATTAGGGGAGGCTTAATTGAAGTGAGATTTGACTCCAATTTGAAACCAAATTAAGCCATATCTTTTGTGGAATCAAACAATAATATGCATTCTTTAGCTGGATAATATGTGTTGGGAAACCTGCTCAGAGATTATGCATCCTACAAATGGAGAAATGTTATCAATGAAACAAAAGAGCTTTGGGCCATGTTGCAACATGATACAAAAGTATAAAATATTTAATTCAAGAAGAATAATGTCATGAATCTTAGTTGTAAAAAGTAACATTTTGAACAGAGCCTAAAGGAGCAGAAAGATATAAATATTCTATAACATACTGAGGGATGATGGAGGGGTGGTGGGCAGGTCACAAGATAAATGGGTGGTGGGTATTAAGAGAGGCAGGTGTTGTGATAAGAACTGGTTTTTATATGTAAGTAATGAATCACTAAATTCTACTGCTGAAACCAATATTGCACTATGTGTTAAACAACTACAATTTAACTAAGAATCAGAAACAAACAAACAAACAAAAAGAAAGATGCATTATGGAGTAGAATAAGAGTAGTTTGCTTAGCTCAAATATGACTAAGATGCACTCTTCTTCCAAGACTGCCAATTATTCTGCTCTTATTCCATAATTACCTTACAGTTTTTTGATTACTAATATATTCACACATATGAATCCCAGAAAAGAAGCAGGAAAAATCTCAAATAAACAACCTAAACTTACACCTAAAAAGCTAGAAAAAGCAACAACAAATGAAGCCAAAATCCAATAGAAGTAGAGAAATAAAGAAAAGAGAGTAAATAACTATTATAGAAATAAGCAAACAAACAAACAAAAACAACAACAAAAAAAAAACCCCAGAGCATATCAATGAAACCAGGAGCTGGTTTGTTGAAAAATATTGATAAAATTAATAAACCTCTAGCCAGACTTATTAAAAAGAAAATAAAAAGGACCAAATAAACAAAATCACAAATGAACAAATGAGAAAAGACAAATCACCACCAAAACCACAGGAATACAAACAGTTATAATTCAATGTTATGAAAAATTATATGCCACCAAATCAGACAATCTAGAAGAAATGGATAAATTACTAGAAGCATATAAACTATGAAAACTGAAACAGGAAGAAATAAAAAACTTGAACAGATTAATAGCCATCAAAAAAAATTGAATCAGTAATCAAAATTCTCCCAAAAAACAAAAGCACAGAGCTAGATGGCTTCATAAGAGAATTCTACTGAACATTGAAAGAACAGTTAATACCTATTCTTCTCAAACTATTACAAAACATAGAAATGGAAGGGAAACTTCCAAACCCATTCGATGAGGCCAGCATTATCCTGATTTCAAAACCAGATAAAGACTCCATTAACAAAGAAAACTACAGGCCAATATCCCAGATGAACATGGATGGAAAAGTTCTCAATAATATACTAGCAAATAAAATCCAGCTGTGTACTCAAAGAATCATTGTCCATGATCCAGGGGAATTTATTCCTCGGCTGAAAGTGTGGTTCAATATGTACCAATTAATCAATGTGATACAGCATATTAATAAAAGAAAAACCATGTGATCCTTTCAATGGATGTGAAAAAACTTTTGACAAAATACAACATCCATTCATAATGAAAATCTTCAACAAAGTAGGAACAGAAGGAAAATACCTCAAGATAATAAAGGCCATATCGGGGGAAAAAAATACAGCTAATATCATCCTCAATGGGGAAAATGTGGGAATTTTCCTCTATGGTAGGAACAAGACAGGGATCTCCACTCTCACCATTGTTATTTAACATAGTACTGAAAGTCCTAGTTTCAGCAATCAGACAACAAAAAGAAATAAATGGCATCCAAATCAGCAAATAAAGCAAATTTTCACTATTTGCAGATGACATTATATACTATATAGATAACCCAAAAGACTCCAGCAGAAAATTCCTAGAACTGACACACAAATTCGGTAAAGTTGCATCCTACCAAATCAGTGTATAGAAATCTCTTACATTTCTATACACTGATAATGATGCAGCAGCAGAAGAAATCAAGGAATCAATCTCCTTATAATTGCACCAAAAACCATAAAATACCTAGAAATAAACCTAAATAAAGAGGTAAATGATCTATACTCTGAAAACTGTAGAACACTTATGAAAGAAACTGAAGTGAACACAATGAAATAGAAAACATTCCATGCTCATGGATTATAAAAAACAAACATGGTTAAAATGTCTTACCAAATTAATCTTCACATTTAATGCAATCCCCATCAAAATACAACCAGCTTTTTTCACCAAGCTAGAACAAACAATCTTAAAATTGTTATGGAATGGCAAAAGACACCCAATAGCCAAATCTATCTTGAAAAAAAAAAAAAAAAGTAAAGCTGGAGGCATCACAGTTCTGGACCTCAAGTTATATTACATAGCTGTACTGATCAAGACAGTATCATACTGGCACAAAACAGACACATAAATCAAAGGAACAGAATAGAAAAGACAGAAATGTACTCAAAGTTATATGGCCAATTAATTTTCAACAAAGCAGGAAAAAAAAACATCCAAAGGGAAAAAAAGATGCTATCTTCAACGCATGGGTGTTAGGAAAAGTGGACAGCAATATGCAAAAGAATGAAACTGAGACAAGGGGCACAAAAGCAAAAATAAATTATTGGGGCTTCATCAAGATAAAAAGCTCCTGCACAGTGAAGGAAACAATAAACAAAACTGAAAGATAACCTATGGAATGGGAGAAAATATTTGCAAATGACATATCTGATAAATGGTTGATATTCAAAATCTATTAAGAACTTAACAAAATCAATGCCCTAAAATCAAATAACCCAACTAAAAAGTGGAAAGAAGACATAAATAGATATTTTTCCCATGAAGACATACAGATGGCCAACAGACACATGAAAAGATGCTCAACATCACTCAACATTGGATAAATACAAATCAAAACAATGATGAGATATCACTCCATACCAGTCAGAATGGGTAAAATTAACAATAGGAGATACAGGTGTTGGGGAGGGGTGAAGAAAGAAGAACCCTCTTACACTGTTGGGGAGAATGCAAACTGGTGCAGCCATCTGGAAAACAGTGTGGATGTTCCTCATAAAATCAGAAATAGAACTACCCTTGATGGAGCAATTGCACTAACAGGTATTTACCCAAAAGATACAAAAAAAAAAAAAAACTGTTTTAAAAGGATACATGCACTCTGATTGTGTATAGCAGCATTATCAACAATAGCTCAACTATGAAGAGGGCTCAAATGTTTATTGACTGATGGATAGATAAAGAAGTAGTGAGATTATATATATAATGGTAAAGTACTCACCTATCAAAATGAATGAAATCTTGCATTTGCAGTAACATGGATGGAGCTAGAGAGTATTATGCTAAGCAAAACAATTCAAAAACAAATACCATATGATTTCATTCATGTGTAATTTAAGAAAAAAACAATAAACATAGGGGAAAAGAGAAAGGATGGGCAAATCAGGAAAGAGACTCTTCATTATAGAGAGCAAACTGAGGATTCTTGGAGAGGAGGTGGATGGGTGATGGGAATTAAGGAAGTCTCTTATGATGATCACTGGGTGTTGTATGTAGGTGATGAATCACTAAATTCTATGCCTGAAATTAGTATTACACTGTATGTTAACTAACTGGAATTTCAATAAAAGCTTAACAAGAAATACTGGCAAAAAATTTATTCTGATCCTGTATAGAGGCATGGAAAGCCTTTACGGAACAAAAGCCACACAGAGGACCAGCTTATACTGGACCATGCCTCCTGGCAAGGAGACAGTGCAAACCCACCCAGGCAAAGACACCTGAGAAGCAGCCAAGTGGGCCACTCCCCCAGAAACAAATAGAAGAACAGGTGAACAGCAAGTTTACAGAAAACACAAGACTATAAAACCCCAGCACTAGGGGAAAATAGTATATAGA
>NC_081575.1:51449770-51461618 GCF_022355385.1 Mustela nigripes | reverse complement strand
CTTTTTTCCCATTTCATCTAGTTTCTTATTTTATCCACTCTTTGTTTTTTAAATTTATTAACTAGAATGTTTTTACATTTACATTTTATAGGTATATTCTTCATTTTTTGCATTCTTTCACTCTATTCAATTTTATTTTTATATATATAAGTTTTGTTTTCTTTGAAATTTTGGGATTTAGTATCTTCTAACACACAGAACAAAATATATTCAGGACCAACTGGATCACACTTTTGTCCATACTAAGATTATATTCTCTCTCCCCATTCCCCCCCCCCCCCTTCTCTCCCTCTCCCTCCCCCTCTCTCTCTCTCTTTTTTTTTTTTTCTTTTGCTTTTTCCTTTGCTTTTCTCTTTTGGTTTCTGACCTCTTCAGATTTGTCTAGTGTGTATTTTGCTTGGGGTGAAGTTCATGGTTTTTGTTCTGCCCAGTTGCTTATCCATTTTTCTCTAGGCAAAATGACTACAAGGAGGAATTCACAACAAAACACGGAACCAGAGGTAATACTCTCTAACTGATATGATTATAAGTAAAATGTCAGAGCTGGACTTCAGGATAACAATTGTAAAGTTACTAGCTGGACTGGGAAAATAAGTATAAAAGCTACTAGAGAATCCCTTAGTGCATAAATGAGATCTAGGGGCACCTGGGTGATTCAAAGGGTTAAAGCCTCTGCCTTTGGCTCAGGTCATGATCCCAGGGTCCTGGGATAGAGCCCTGTGTTGGGCTCTATGCTCAGTAGGGAGCCTGCTTCCCTTCCTTTATCTCTGCCTACCTCTCTGCCTACTTGTGATCTCTGTCAAATAAGTAAATAAAAATCTTTAAAAAAGAAAGAAATGAGATCTAATCAGGCCAAAATTTAAAATACCCTAACTGAGATGCAGTCTAAATTGGATGCTCTAACAGCTAAGGTAAATGAGGCAAAATAGAAAGTGACATAGAAGACAAATTGATGGAAAGGAAGGAAGTTGAGGAAAAGAAAAACAACTAATAGACCATAAGGAGAGGCTTCAAGAAATCAGTGATGTCATAAAATGAAACAACATCAGAATTGTTAGGGTGGTTGAGGGTGAAGGCAGAGAGAAAGGGCCAGAAGGTATATTTGAGTAAATCATAGCTGAGAACTTCACTACTCTGGGAAAAGAAACAGAAATTCCTCTCCAAGAGGTGGAAAAGACCCCTCCCAAAATCAATAAAAATAGATCAGCACCTGACATATAATAGTGAAGCTTGCAACTTTAAGAGAAAAAGAAAGAATCCTGAAAGCAGCTCAAGACAAGAGGCTCCTTACCTAAAGAGGGAGGAATAATAGACTGACATCAGACCTATCTACAAAGACATGACAGGCCAAAAAGGACCAGCATGATATATTCAGGGTACTAAATGAGAAGAATATGCAACCAAATATACTTTATCCAGTGAGTAAGTCATTCAGAGTGGAAGGAGAGATAAAGAGCTTCCAGGACAGACAAAAACTCAAAGAATATGTGACCACCAATCCAGCCCTACAAGAAATATTAAGGGGGCTCTTACAAATGAAGACTAACAAAAACCAGAAAGAAACAGACAATCTACAGAAACAGGGACTTTTACAGGCAATGCAATGGCACTAAATTGATATCTTTCAATAGTTATGCTGAATGTAAATGGACTAAATGCTCCAAACAAAAGACAGGGCATCAGACTGGATTTAGAAAATAAAAAAAAAAAAAAAGGACCCATCCATATGCTATCTATAAGAGACTCATTTTAGACCTAAACACACCTTCAGACTGAAAGTAAGCGGACAGAGAACCACTTATCATGTTAATGGACCTCAAAAGAAATCTAGGGTAGCAATTCTCATATCAGACAAGTTAGATTTTAAACCAAAGACTGTAGTACTAGATAAAGAGGGAGACTATATCATACTTAAAGGGGCTAACCAACAAGAAGATATAACAATTATAAATATTTATGCTGCTAATTTGGGAGGAGCCAATGATATCAACCAATTAATAACCAAAGTAAAGAAACATACTTATAATACAGTCATAAGAAGGAACTTCAACACCCCACTCACAGCAATGGTCAGATCATCAAAGCAGAAGATCAACAAAGAAACAAGGGATTTGAATAAGACAATGGACCAGATGGACTTCACAAATATATACAGAGCATTCCATCCTAAAGTAACAGAATACACATTCTTCTCAAGTGCACATGGAACATTCTCCAAAATAGAGCACATACTGGGTCAAATATCAGGTTTCAACTGATAACAAAAGATGGGGATTATTCCCACCATATTTTCAAACCACAATGTTTTGAAACTTGAACTCAATCACAAGATGAAATTCAGAAGGAACACAAATACTTGGAGGTTAAAGACCATCATATTGAAGAATGAATTGGACAAGGAGGAAATTAAAGAGAAATTAGAAAAATTCATGGAAACAAAAGAAAATGAATAAAAATGTTCAAAACCATTGAGATACAGCAAATTCTGTCCTAAGAGGGAAGTACATTGCAATACAATCCTTTCTCAAAAAAAATTAGAAAAACCTCAAATACACAAGCTAACTTTACACCTAAAGGAGACAGAGAAAGAACAGCAAATAAACCCTAAACCAAGCAAGAGAAGAGAAATAAAGATTGGAATAGAAATTAATGAAATAGAAACCAGAGAAACAGTAGGACAAATCAATGAAACTAGAAGCTGGTTCTTTGAAAGAATGAATAAGATCAAAAAACCTCTAGCCAGACTTATACAAAATAAAAGAGAAAGGACTCAAATAAAATCATAAATGAAAGAGTAGAGATCATGACCAACACCAAGGAAATACAGTTTTTAGAACATATTATAAGCAAGTATATGTCAACAAAGTAGGCAATCTGGAAGAAATGGATGCATTCCTGGAAAGTATAAACTGCCAAAACTGAAAGAGGAAGTAGTAGAAAACCTAAACAGCCTATAACCTGCAAGGAAATTGAAGCAGAAATCAAAACCTCTAAGAAAACAATAGTCCAGGGCCACATGGCTTCCAAGGAGAATTCTACAAAATGATTAAAGAAGAAATCATACCTATTCTCCTGAAATTATTTCAAAAAATAGAAATGGAAAAAAAACTTCCATAACCTTTCTATGAGGCCAGCATTATCTTGATCCCAAAGACCCCATCAAAAAGAAGTATAGACCAATATCCCTGATGAACATGGATTCAAAAATTCTCACCAAGACACTAGGCAATAAAATCCAACAGTAGAGTAAAAGAATTATTCACCAAGACCAAGTGGGATTTATTCCTGGGATGCAAGAATGGTTCAACAGTCCTAAATTGATGTGATACATCACATTAATAAAAGAAAATACAAGAACCATAGTATCCTCTCAATTGATGTAGAAAAAGAATTTGACAAAATACATCATTCTTTCTTGATTAAAACTCTCCACAGTGTAGTGATAGCCAGAACATACCTCAATATCATAAAAACTATCTATGAAAAGCCCACAGTGACTGTCATTCTCAATGGGGAAAAACTGAGAGCTTTTCCCCTAAGGTCAGGAACATGACAGGAGTGCCCACTCTCACCATTGTTGTTCAACATAGTACTAGAAATCCTAGCCTCAGCAATCAGACAACAAAAAGAAATAAAAGTCATTCAAATTAAAAAAGAAATCAAACCCGCACTCTTCATAGATGACAGGATACTCTATGTGGATAACCCAAAAGACTCTGCCCCAAAATTGCTGGAATTCAGACAACAATTCAGCAACATGGCAGGATATAAAATCAATGCAGAGAAATCAGTTGTATTTCTATACACTAACAAAGAGACAGAAGAAAGAGAAATTAAGGTATCAATCCTCTTATAATGGCACCCAAAACAATAAGATACCTAGGAATAAATCTAATCAAAGAGCTAAAGGATCTATACTCTACCAACTACAGAACACTTAAGAAAGAAATTGAGGAACACATAAAGACATGGAAAATGGAAAAACATTCTATGTTCATGGACTGGAAGTATAAATATTATTAAAATGTCTATGCTACCCAGAGCAATCTACACATTCACTGAAATCCCTACCAAAATACTATTGACATTTTTCAAAGAGCTGGAACAAGCAATCCTAAAATTTATATGAAAGCAGAAAAGACTCCAAATAGCCAGAGGAATGTTAAAAAAAAGAAAACCAAAGCTGGGGGCATCACAGTGACAGACTCCAAGCTCTATTACAAAGCTGTAATAATCAAGACAGCATATTACTGGCATTACAAAAGACACATAGACCAGTGGAACAGATTATAAAACACAGAAATGAACCCACAACTATATGGCCAACTAATATTTGACAAAGCAGGGAAGAATATCCGGTGAAAAAAAGTCTCTTCAGCACGTGGTGCTGGGAAAATTGGACAAACACATGCAGAAGAATGATACTGGACCACTCTCTCACACCATACACAAAGATAAACTCAAAATGGATGAAAGACCTAAATGTGAGAGAGGAATCCATCAAAATCGTGGAGAACACAGGCAGCAACCTCTTTGACCAGGCTACATAACTTCTTGCTAGACACCTCTCTAAAGGCAAGGGAAACAAAAGCAAAAATGAGCTTTTGGAACTTCACCAAAAATAAAAGCCTTATAACAGCAAAGGAAACAACAAAATTAAAAGGCAAGCTATGGAATGGGAGAAGATGTAACAAATGATGTCACAGATAAAGGGCTGGTATGCAAGATCTATAAAGAAATTATCAAGGTCAACACTAAAATAAACAAACAAACAAACAAACAAAAACAAATAATCCAGTCAAGAAATGATCAGAAGACATGAACAGACATTTCTACAAAGAAGACACACTAAATCACAATTAACTAAAATTAACAAGACAGGAAACAACAAATGTTGGTGAGGATGCAGAGAAAAGGGAACACTTTTACACTGCTGGTGGGATGCAAGCTAGGACAGCCACTCTGGAAAACACTATGGAGGTTTCTCAAGATGTTAAAAATAGAGCTACCCTATGGCCCAGCAACTGCTCTACTAGCTATTTACCCCAAATATACAAATATAGTAATATAGTGATTTGTAGGGGCACCTGTACCCCCAATGTTTATAGCAGCAATGTCCTCAGTAGCCAAACTGTGGAAAGAACCTAGATGTCCATTGACAGATTAATAGATAAGCATATGGTACACACACACACACACACACAGGAATATTACTCAACCATCAGAAAGGATGAACATTTGCCATTTACATCAACGTAGATGGAACTGGAGGTTATTATCCTGAGTGAAATAAGTCAACCAGAGAAAGAAAATTATCATATGGTTTCACTTATATGTGGAATATAAAAAACAGTGCCAAGGATTACAGGGTAAGGGAGGAGAGGGAAAGATATCATAGAGCAAGATAAACCATGGGAGACTCCTAACTATAGGAAACAAACTGAGGGTTGCTGGAGGAGAGGCAGGTAGGGGGGATGGGGTAACTGGGTGATGAGCATTTGTGGGTCATGTGATGTGATTAGCACAGGGTGTTATAAGCAAGTGTTAAATTATTGAACACTACATCTGAAACAAATGATGTATTATGTTGGCTAATAGAATTTAAATAAAAAATTAAAAATACATGTATTAACTATTACATTTCTTCTTCAGTATATTTTTTGTGTTCTTTGAAGATTTCTCAACTTGTTTTTTATCTGTTGCTTAGTGTTCTGGAAGAATGCTATATATTACGGATAGAAAACTTGTGCATCATATATGTTGCAAATATTTTTATTTTATCATTTTCCTTGATGTTTCATTTTTTTCCTGTGTGGTTTTGAACTACTACATAGTCAAATCTATTGTTCTTGTTTTATCACGTTGTCTACCTTTATATTACAAAAGCAGTTTCCAACCAAAATTGCACAAATTTATTATTTTAATACAATGTGATAAATGCCATAATAGAATGGTATATCCCATAACAACAGTGTGGAGGTACAAGGAATGGTCAATTAAAATGAGGAAAAGGGGACAGACTGACATATTTATTTTTGTTGTTTATATCCTAAGTGCCTAGAAAAGTGCCTGGAACACAACAGTCTACAAATAAATATTCATTAAAGCATGAGTACATAAATAAGTCATATTTTATTGTTCATACAATTTCAGTTTATGAAATAATGTAAACTATTTATATTTACATTCTTTGTGAAATTAAGCAATGAGTAGAAGAGATCATACAATTTTGCTTTATTCCTAGTTTATCCCCTTCCAAGCTATGTCTCAATCTAACCAGGATCTCAAGCAATCCTAGGAATATGCATCAGGCTTAGGGTTGGTTCAGATGAAGTCAGAGATTACCATGCTTATCTAAATCCTCTTCTCAAACCAAAATGACCTTTTTTATTTTTGTTTTGAAAAGAAAAGATTATTCTCCCTTACCCCCAGATACACACACATGCACACACACGTTTTAAGTAAAAGGTAAAAGTTCCTCTGGCTCCCATTGTCCTTCACAGAGGCTTGATGTATTCTTCCATTTTGTTGTATTTGTGATAGTCAGGAATTTGTTTCTGACTGTTTGGGTACAATAAGTATTATATTTTGTTCCTGATATTTTTTAAATTAAATTAAATTTTGTTTTGTGCCCTCATATTTCTAGCTGATAGAGCATTTACTATTAGTTATTATTGGAGCTTCCTCCCCTATCAGATCCTTTAGGAATCTCAGAGCTTAGTGAGTCACAGGAAAATGAAAGAAGTGTCTACTCCTTAATATCTAGTGGTCACCATCATTACTTATTATTGTACTACCCAAAGATATTGGGTATCTTTGCCCTTGCCCTCTAGGGCAACTCCAGATATTACCAGAAAAGACTTGGATGTGTGTTATTGTTTGTATTTTTTTTTAGTGGTTTTGATATGTGTGTTTTTTCTCTAGGAATTTCCCTATTAGAAAGAAAGAGAAAAGGAAGGAAGGAAGGAAGGAAAAAGAAAGAAATAAAAGAGAGAAGAAAGAAGGAAGGAAGGATGGAAAAAGAGAGAGAAGAAAGGAAAGAAGGGAGGAAAGATGGAAGGAAGGAAAGGAGGGAGAGATTGAGAGAGGGAGGGAAAAGGGTGGAGGGAGGAAGGAAGGAATGAAGAAAGGGAAGAGGAAAGGGAGAGAGTTAAATAAGGTAGAAAAATGAAAGGATAGAAGAATGAAGCAAAGAAAGAGAGAACCAGCTGTTATCTTTATTTACTCTTCCATCTCCCATCCCCAAGAAAGATATTGATTCCTAGAAACAGGTTGGCTTTGGGCCAAGTAAGTTAGATTTATGGCTCCAGGAGTCATACTTAATTTGAGAAATATCCTTTTTATTTTCTTCCAGAGAGAGAAAGAGCATGCATGCTGGAGGGGCAGAGGGAGAGGGAGAAAGAGAATCCCAAGTAGGCTCCATGCTCAGTGTGGAGCCCAAGGCAGGGCTTAATACCACCTGAGATCACTACCTTACCCAAAATCAAGGTTTGGATGCCCAGCTAACTGAGCCACCCAGGCACTCCAATTTGAGAAAGATCTTAGGAAGACTCTGAAATAAAGAGCATTTTTAATAATCTTCATGTAACACTTTCAAAATCTATTCAAAGAAAAGCACTCAGAAGGTAGCAAATATTTCCATATATCCACCAGTGCCTCTGCATATAAAGCTCACTAATTTTGACAGGACATCACATCCATTTCTCTTTCCTCCCTCAGATTGGCAATGACCCAAATGCTTTTGATTGATGAAAAACATAAGATTGTGTGATCTGCTAGGAGATTTTCAATCAATGAAAAATAAACATTGGTCACAAATGTCTGGAGTTTGTCAAATACTAGAGTAGCAACTTAAGATTTTGTTAGAAAAGATTTTCACTTAAAATGACAACATTAAGCTACTCTATTATTGGGAAACCATTACAAGTGAGGATGAACCAAAGTATGGACTACATCAGGAAAAGTGTACTTTAGAATCCTTTAGCAGCAAGTGGAAAAAGTGATAATGACTTCACAAAGCTTCACTTTTCTGAAAATACTCAGAGTTCTAGTCAACTTTAACATGAACTAAAATATTTTTCCAAGAATATTGTGACACTAATTTTTCATCAAGCTTATTGATATAGTTTTCAACCCCAGAATATCAGCTCAATAATCATACTGTCACTGAGATTGTCTACTGTTGATCCATTGCACCAAATTTTATGAGTAGAAATGCTATATGAAGTATTCTGCCACTAGAAAGGAGAAAATGGACTCATTTCAGGGAATTTAATCAATTACCCTATTTACATTAGTTGGCACATTACCATGATTATGTAAAATAAATGATTAAACATTAGATAATGCCCTTATCTCTTTGAAGGAGCTAAAAGAATGTCTAAACACACACACAGACACACACACACACACACACTCAAATACCTCTGAAGAAGTACTTGTCAATAACCATACACAATCATAGCAACATTCTTTTCTCTGTGTAGAAGTGGGAACAGACCTCCTCAAGACCTATTCTAAGGGCATCTAGTGACTCATAGATGAGCTCTCTTTCCCACTCTCTCACTATATAGTATGTTTTAGTAAGTTAATATTGGTAAGTTAATTCATTGCTCTGAATTTTATCTCCTCATCTATAAAATGAAAATAATAAAAATCTGCTGTATCTCTTAGTCCATGAAGCTTATGAAGAGCTGAAATAAGATGATGTGCATTAGAGTTATTCCAAAAATATAAAACTATCACTTATCCAGGAAATGTACTAGGTCACAATATATAAAAATGAACTCAACAGGGCACCTGGATAGCTCAGTTGGTTAAGCAACTGCCTTTGGCTTAGGTCATGATCCTGGAGTCCCAGGATTGAGTCCCATATCAGGCTCACTGCTCAGCGTGGAGTCTGCTTCTCCCTCTGACCCTCCCCCTTCTCATGCTCTCTCTCTCAAATAAATTTTTTAAAAATGAACTCAACAGAATCACCATTCTCATTGGTCTTATAACACAGGATGTTCAGTAAATAAGCAGACCTATGTTCAGCACTTAATATTATGCTAGTCACTGTACTAAGTTAGGACTTATGCAGATGAACGACAAGGTCTTTACCCTCAAGAAGCACACAGTCAAAGCAAGAGGTATGCCCATAAACCATCAACCACAAAACCAACAACTACAACTATATGGCAGTAAATGCCATGATAGAAAAGACTACAAAAGAGGAAAAGCTCACATGCATTTTTGTTCATTTCTAATGTACTCTGCTTATAATTAGGAGACATTAATGCTATGTCAGGGGTACTGTCTTGGATATGCTCTTGTGATTTAAACAGTCATATTACCTATATGTGTGGTTAACTGAGAAAGAAATTAGCATACCTTCTCAATTATCCATCAATTGATAATTTAAATCTATTATGATTTTTAAAAACACAGAAATCTTTATAAGCACCAACATTAGAGAGTAAAACAAGTAGTCATCCAAGGCAGGTTTTTAAAAAGACATTAACTCTTAAGTATAATTTGTTATTTCCCTCACCTAGGCACCCTCACATATTTGTTATGGTTTAGGTCAGATCTGCGTTCTTTGCATGATAGTCCTCAGGAACAAAATATCTATTTATTGTTGGAAAAACATCTTGGAATAGAATTACTCTTATTAATTATATAATTTAACTTATTTAAAATACTTAAGTGAAATTTAATATTCCAACCACAAACATATAAGATTCACCAAAGGTATCTTCTACTAAAACCCTTAATGTGAGATATTGGTGTGCATGAGCTCTTTAAAAAAAAAAAAAAATGAAGTATCAACTTTTCTCAAGATAACATCCTATGGGAACTGGGAAATTTATTTTGAGTGTCTATTTTTTTTTCCTTTAATATGCTACTGCAATTCTAGGACAGCAGTCTCTAGGGAGGAAAAAAAAGGCATTCACATGGTTGCCATCTGTATAGCCTCATTCCAAATAATAGGAATAAGCTGGTTCAGAGGCTGAATTACAAATATTATGAATTTCAAACAAATCTAAAATGGCCATTCTTTTCAACTGTGATGCTCAAGAAATCATTTAAAATAATTGGTAACCATGTCATAGAACACCTTGAGAGACAGTTTAATTTCAGGGACTACAATTACCTGAGAAACACAGAACCATTTGCCTTGCAGAAGCTATTTAGATTTCAAGACCCCTTCATCACAGCCCTGTACCTTTATCTTAAATCATCTCCCAACAAGAGCTGACTGTATTATGCTTGGAGCTGCTGTGAAAGCTGCAGCAGTACCATTAATGCAGGCTTGCTTTACTGACAAGTCTTGCAGGCAGCATTAGTATGATAGTCTGGCATATACAGAACTTTTGAAAAGAGATGTTAAATCCTAGAGAGAACAGAGTTTGGGGGAACAAGTGACTTATCAACAGAGAGAAATTAGCCAGCAAGGCAGCAGGTATTTAACTTTTTAGGGAAACAGCCATCCTATATATCAAGGGCAAAGAAAAGCATGAAATCAATTAGAGTAGATATTTACAGACACTTAATACTCAATTATGTGGATATTTAAAAATAAAGGACAAAGAATTCATCTTTTCTGTGTGCCATTAATTTATAAATATTCTACATTTAAAAATAAGTTTTTTTGACAGAAATTATATTCTTTTATCCTCTTGCTTTTTTGAAGTGTATTTCTTGTTTGATTTGTTTTCAATAATTGAAATATATTAGAGTACATCATTTAAATTCTTCTTCATTTAACCCCAAAGTAATTAAATCCATAATAGGTATGCATAATTAAGAACTTTGTCAATCAATGTCAGAATTTCAAATGTTTGAAATTATACAGTAATATCCAAGATAACAACTTCAGAAATATAGGGGAGGCGTCATGATTCTTAATGTGTATTTTGACACTTATAAAATGTTAAGGAGATAAAAATGGGAAAGAAAAAGAAATCTATTAAAGGCACTCATGTCAGTTTCTTCAAGTGGCTCAAGATTAGCATTGTATTCAGGTTAGCTAATTTTATCATTACATTATAATCCTTAGACCAATAGACCAGTCTCCATTTCAAATATATTCAGATGACAGTTTTCTTTCTATTTTTAAAGATTGATTTATTTATTTGAGAGAGAGAGAGAAAATGAGTGAGGGGAGGGACAGGGAGAAGGAGAGAGAGAATCCCAAGCAGACTTCCCCAATGAGTGCAGAACATGACATGGGACTTGATCCCAAGATGCCAAGATCCCAACCTAAGCCAAAATCAATGGTCAGTCACCTAACCAACTGAGCCACCTAGGCACCAGCCAGATAAATTTTCTAATTTAAGGTTTCTCTGTTTAAAGTTTACCTATCTGAAAAATAATATTTGTAAAAATTATAAGTTTCATCTATTTTTAATAGCCTCAAAATATTCCCTTCAATAGCTTGATTGCTTCTTCTGACTTTAGTTATTAAAGTTTTGTAAAATGTTCTCTGGGAGATAACCCATCAGAGACTATGGACTCCAGGAAACACAATGAGGGTTTTAGAAGGGAGGGGGTGGGGGGATAGTGAGCCTGGTGATGTGTATTAAGGAGGGTACAGATTGCATGGAACACTGGGTGTTATATGCAAACAATGAATCATGGAAGACTATATCAAAAACTTATGATGTACTGTATGGTGACTAACATAACATAATAAAAAAATAATCAAATAAAATTGCTCTAAACATGGACAGGACTAGAAGAGATTATGCTGAGTGAAGTAAGTCAAGCAGAGAGAGTCAGTTATCATATGGTTTCACTTATTTGTGGAGCATAACAAATAGCATGGAGGACATGGGGAGTTAGAGAGGAGAAGGGAGTTGGGGGA
>NC_081575.1:51428180-51449370 GCF_022355385.1 Mustela nigripes | reverse complement strand
CTGGGATATGTAGGAATAATTAGATAATTGCCTCAAAATCTGCATTTAATGGCATTGATTTCATTTCAAGTTTTGCAAGAAGACAGCAGTTATTTCATTAGAAATTGATTGGATATGATTTCACTAAGAATTATTTGTTTCAGGAGTAATTTTATTTTTTATTAGAAGTCTAATGAATACAGGGACGCCTGGGTGGCTCAGTTGGTTAAGCAGCTGCCTTCAGCTCAGGTCATGATCCCAGCATCCTGGGATCGAGTCCCACATCGGGCTCCTTGCTCCGCAGGGAGCCTGCTTCTCCCTCTGACTACTGCCTGCCACTCTGTCTGCCTGTGCTCGCTCTCGCTCGCTCTCTCTCTGACAGATAAATAAATAAAATCTTAAAAAAAAAAAAAGAAGAAGAAGAAGAAGTCTAATGAATACATTTTAAAATCCTAAAAGCATAAATTCCCTTCCAAATTCTCAAATATACTTGTAAAAATAATGGTTTTTTACGTTGAATTGGTTTCAACTATTAAGGCCTTGTCTTAGAAAATTTCCTCCTCTGTCTTTTATATACAACTGCATATTCTAAAGATGATATAGGGGCATCTGGGTTGTTCAGTGGGTTAAGCCTCTGTCTTCAGCTCAGGTCATGACCTCAGGGTCCTGGGATCTAGCCCCACAAGGGGCTCTCTGCTTAGCAGAGAGCCTGCTTCCCCCTCTCTCTCTGCCTGCCTCTCTGCCTACTTGTGATATCTCTTTCTCTCTGTCAAATAAATAAAATCTTTTTTAAAAGATTATATATATAGTCATCTTTATGTATATCTGTGTATCATCTTTGTGTACATTGTGTTGTTATTATGAACCTGGGACATCAAGGAAATTTTCAGTCTTTAAGGTATTTTGTTGATCTCTTGAATAATAAAGTGAAACAGGTTTATATCATTTCAACATCACTTTCCTTTTTTATATTTCTGTATTCAGCTTAAATCATTTGTTCAATAATAATTTCTGCTAAACACTGTCGGTAACTCAAAAGAAGTTTAAAATATAGTCTTTGCTCTCAAAGACACACTCTTCTAGGAAGTCAAGATACACATACCATTTAGGAGAAAAAAATGATTAAGCACCAACATGTATAATACCACAGGAATTACAATAGAATTTTTTTAATGAGATTCATGTTCACTGAAATGTATATAGAAGTTTTCACAGAGATTTTTGGACTTGAACTGGATATTAAGGAATACTGGACTCAGTCAAAATGGGAGGAGGAGGGTGTATACAAGGAAGAGTAAAGAAACAAAAGAATAAACATGCCTGAAGACAGGGAATAGAGAATTTTTTACAATAACTAGAAAGGCCCTGATGGGCTGCAGGGAAAAGAAATAAATTGGGGTCCCATTTTGGAGAAATTCAAATAATAGAGAATTTGGATTTGATATTATTTGGCTTATGCCAGACTCACAATGTAAATGAAGTACAAAGAATGAATATAAAAGGCCTAGGGGAGGAAATATCAACAGGGCTTTTATCCATTCATTCTAGCAAGCATTTGTTCAGTACTGTTTAGTTGTTATAATACTATGGGGAGTGAAGAATCTTAGATGGCTTCAAGGCTTTGAGATTTCAAAACAAAGAATTATGGGAGGGTGGGGGTTTGGGTGAGCCTGGTGGTGGTTATTAAGGAGGGCACATATTGCATGGAGTACTGGGTGTGGTGCATAAACAATGAATTTTGGAAATACACAAAAAAATTAAATTAAATTTTTTAAAAAAGGAAATTTTACTATACCATCTGACCCCTTCAAAAATCAGAATCTAGCCCTGAAAAGGTGCTTGAGTCATGTAAGAAGGATGATGAAACAGGTTAACCAAGTTTGTGTAATTAGTTCCTAAAATGACCTTCAATTCCATTGTGCTTTCCTTTGCCTTTAAATCATTCAGTTCCCAAACATTTCTTTCTCCAGCTCCATTACTGCCTCCCTTTCCAATTAGAGTTCAGCTTATTACTTTCTTTCTAGATGTTGTTCCCTTTAGGAAGTTTGGTTACCTTAGGCAAAGCCTAAAACATCTTTCGTTTCCAGTTTACACTGGGAAAAATTGGCTTGGAGAAAAATTAGGTATTTAGGAAAGAAAACAATTGAGTAGAGGAAGGTGATCAATTTGGCTATGATTCTACCAATTTTGTAACGATAATGGAATTCACTATCATCTGCATGATTGCTGAAAGATAGTTGGAAATATCAAATTGGGAATTAAGGAAGGAAACAAGTTTGGATTGCAGATTTCAGAGTCTTCACCAGTGGTAATTTAAGGTCTCACAGAAGTACTGAAGAATACTCCCTTTTCCTCCCAAGAATAGCATTAGTGGCCAGGAGAGAAGTCTAAGGTATCATTCAAGGACAACTAGAATCAATGGGTTAAGTCTTATAAAGTCCTGGCAAAAAGTCTATGTAGTAGGGAAAGCAAGACAGATTATATTTAATTTCTCATTAGAATTTTTTTCCTTATTTGATTAAAAACTTGATTCATATTAAAATTTATAGACACAGTTATCCCAGACTGATTTCTTCTAAGGCCCTACACACATAAACCAATGCTTATTTTCATGACTTTTCTAATTATTCCTAAAATTAGCTGATTCTGCTGGCTTTCTGATCAGCAGTCTTGCTTTCACAAATAACTGTGATTAGAAAATTGCATATTTAAAAAAAGAAAAGACCAGCTTGAGGAAATTTGGTCTATAATACACAGATCCTCTATTAGCTAAAAAATGAAGCAAATCTGTAAAAGAAAGTATTAAAAAGCAAGAGGCTTGTTATTTTTTGAGGGATATGTTTTGAAACCATTGGTAACTATGCCTAGAACAACAATAGACTGTGAAAAAAAATCTGCCTGTTTATTTTCTATATACCAATTTTCCACTTAGCATACTACATTGTATTCAAGCTCTTTTTTTAAATCACTTTGTTATACATCATCAAGCAGAGCAGTAAATATAAGTTCTAGAGGATGGCAGAACATTCAGTAACTGTAAAGCTTGTGGCAAATTAGAAACATAGAGGGCCTGGGGCGCCTGGGTGGCTCAGTGGGTTGAAACCTCTGCCTTTGGCTCAGGTCATGATCCCAGGGTCCTGGGATCGAGCCCCATGTTGGGTTCTCTGCTCAGCAGGAAGCCTGCTTCCCTCTCTCTCGGTCTCTGCCTACCTTTCTGCCTACTTGTGACCTCTGCCTGCCAAATAAATAAATAAATAATCTTAAAAAAAAAAAAAAGAAAGAAACATAGAGGACTCATTTACTCCTTTGGATCATTGGATCTTAGAATTAAAAAGAATTTGAGAATAAAAACACTAGTTTAGGCACCTTCATTTTTTTTCCACTTGTTTGTAGACACCTTCATTTTATAATTTTTATTTTTTTATTAACATATAATATATTATTAGCCCCAGGGGGAGAGGTCTATGAATTGCCAGGTTTACACACTTCATAGCACATACCTTCCCCAATGTCCATAACCCCACCATCCTCCATTTTAAAGAAGGAATTACACCTCAGAAAGATTGTGAAAAGCTTGAACTAGTAAATGGTAGAGCTCAGTCTCAAATCAAGTTCTAACTTCCAGTTCAATAATCATTCTACTGCAACACACTGCTTATGCTAAGCCCTATACCTTGATTAAATGAATGAATCCAAAAGAAGTTATTGAATTCCTACTATGTGCTTACCAGTGTGATATGATAAAGTTAAAAAAAAAAAAGGATTTTGGGCGCCTGGGTGGCTCAGTTGGTTGGAGGACTGCCTTTAGCTCAGGTCATGATCCTGGAGTCCTGGGATCGAGTCCCACATCAGGCTCCCAGCTCCATGGGAAGTCTGCTTCTCCCTCTGACCTTCTTCTTGCTCATGTTCTCTCTCACTGTCTCTCTCTCAAATAAATAAATAAAATCTTTTAAAAAAATAAATAAATAAATAAATAAAAATTAAAAAAGGATTTTTAAATGTTAAGACATTGGCCCTGTTGCCAGGAGCTTTGAAATTTATGTGAAGTCAACATACAAGAAGTAGTTAACAAGTAGTATCAGAACTAACTTAAAATCAAATGTTCAATGACAGTAGGGTATTGACTAGGGAAGAGAAATTGGAATTGGATAGGGAGGGAATAAATAGAAAAGTATCTACTACGTTCCAAAGCTACTAGACAAGCTCTGAGGAGCCATTCTTTGACAAGGCCATGTGTCACCACCAATACTCCAAAAATAAAAAAGTCATTCTATATTCACCTTCATCACAGGGAAAATATAGAAAAGTTCTTGAGATTAAGAGTAACTAAAGAATTTTAAACCCCTCCCCACAAAATAAGCTATATTTACTCCCACTATGAAATTATCAAAACTCCTGCCAAAACACTTTAAAATACTAGATCTCACTAACATATGATATATATTGTTGTTTTCTTTCTATCAAAAATAGCACATAACTACAGAAAAATATAGAGTAAGTTTTGAGCAGAAGTCCTCATTGAGGTAAAAGCACTATGTACCACAAATATCTTTTTTTTAATTTTTTAAATTAATAGTCATTACATAAAAGCTAAGACAAAAATGTATACTTAGCAAATGATTTGAGGCAACCAAAAGAAAAAAAGGAAAAATGGGCAAGAAATATTATTCTTTGATATTACTCATTTGAAATAAAATTATTATACTGCAGATATCAGGCCCACATATGTATATAACCTGTTTCAAAGAAAAAATACAACATCTATTGAGGAATTTTAAAATGCATTTTTCATCACTACTGAATCAGTTTTTAGTATAAATATACCTCACTTTAAAATTTTTTGTATGTTTTATTTACTTTATTTTTCCCCAGGGCCTATAAATATGTTGGCACATAGTGGGCACTCAATAAATACTTATTCAATTTTTCTAGGTCAGGCCCTTTTCTCTCTCTAAATGCATAAATATTTAATCTTGATTGCTACTTAGACCACAAGAACTACACAAAGAGACTAATGGAAACTGAAAACATTCTTTCAAAGTCATTGGACAAACAATGCTAAAATTAGATATAGTCCTGTAACAAAAAGCTATTTCTCTTCTTTCTGTGAAGAAATTTAGGAATTAAAACTGGTGAGACCTTTCAGAGTCTCAGTGTAAGTAAGACTAACCACCAAAAAAAGAAAAAGAAAGAAAGAATGAAAAAGGAAGTCAGTATGACATAGAACAAGAAGATCAAGAACTACACTTTTTTAAATCACTAACCACTACCCAAAAAGTGAATAAACAAGGCAAAATTGCATAAATACTATTCCCCAAGAATAGAAAACTGCAATTGTATGAGGCTGCTGCCAACTGCTATTCCTTACCTACTTGGCTTAAAACAAATTAGAGGCAAAGGAATTGAGTTAGGAGTGTTGATTTGGGGGTCAATTAAATCAGGATGTGCATTCCAGTACTGTACCTTAACAGATGTGAGAATTTTAGGGTCCCAGTGACATTAAAGACAATATCAATAAATAGCAGATATCAATAAGCATAGCCTTTTCAGCTTAAGTTATATTTAGTATTTAGATCTTATACAACCATGCTGTAATTAGTCCTAATAAGTCAATTTTTCTGCCTAAAACAAATAGCCAGAACATAGGTGCTATGAGCATGCCAGTAAAATCTTGTTAGAACACTTTCAAGCAAAACTTTTATCACACTAATGATATTCCTTAAGTCAGTACAAACAAAAATCACTGTAAAGTCCAATAAATTGTTCAAAAAAAAAAAAAAAACATGAAATGAGTGCCCGTTATTTGCCAAATACTTTACAAGGCACTAATGGAACCACAAGGATTACACAACTAAGTGTAATCCTTGCCCTTAAGGAACTGGCTATTCAGGTTCTTTTCTAGTTCTATATAAATTTTAGGGCTGTTTGTTCCAGCTCTGTGAAAAATGCCAGTGGTATTTTGATAAGGATGGCATTTAGAGTGTAGATTGCTCTGGGCAGGATAGACATTTTAACAATATTTTTTCTTCCAATCCATGAGCATGAAATGTTTTTCCACTTCTTTGTGTCTTCTTCAATTTTTTTGTAAGTGTTCTGTAGTTTCTAGTGTATAGATCTTTCACCTCTTTGGTTAGGTTTATTCCTGGGTATCTTATGGTATTTGGTGCCATTATAAAAGGTATTGATCCCTTAATTTCTCTTTCTTCTGTCTCTTTGCTAGTGTACAGAAATGCAACTGATTTCTGTGCATTGATTTTTGTATCCTGCCACATGGCTGAATTCCTGTATGTGTTCTAGTAATTTGGGGGTGGAGTCCCTTGGGTTTTCAAAAAAAGTATTATATCATCTGTGAAGAGAGTTTGACTTCTTTGTCAATTTCAATGCTTATTTCTTTTTGTTGCCCGATTGCTGAGGCTAGGACTTCTAGTACTATTATGAACAATATAATAATGAGATTGGGAATCATTGTTGTGTTCCTGACCTTAGGAGAAAGGCTCTCATTTTTCTCCATTGAGAATGTTATTTGCTCTGGGCTTTTCAAGATGACTTTCATGATATTGAAGTATATTCTATTTCTATATTTTGAAAGAGTTTTAATCAAGAAAAGAGGATGTATTTTGTCAAATGTTTTTTCTGCATCATTCTGGATCATATGGTTCTGGTCTTTCTTTTTATTAATGTGCTCCATCACATTGATTGAATTGAGAATTCAATGAACCACCCTTGCATCTCAGGAATAACCCACCTGGTCATGGTGGATAATCCTTTTAATGTTCAGTTGGATACTATTAGATAGGATCTCATTGAGTATTTTGGCATCTCATCAGAGATATGCATCTGTAATTCTTTTTTATGGGGTCTTTGCCTGGTTTGGAAATCAGGTTAATGCTGACCTCGTGAAAGAGTTTGGAAATTTTCCTTCTATTTCTATTTTTTGAAACAGCTTCAGAAGAATACATATGATTTCTTCTTTAAATATTTGGTAGAACTCCCCTGGGCAGGCATCTGGCCCTGGACTCTGGTTTTTTGGAAGGTTTTTTATTACTGCTTCAATTTCCTTACTGGTTATTGGTCTATTCAGATGGTTGATTTCTTCTTGTTTCCATCTTGGTAGTTTATGAGTTCCCAGAATGCATTAATTTCTCTAATTGCTTAATTTGTTGGCATATAGCTGCTGGAAATAATTTCTAATAATTGTTTCTATTTTTTTGTGTTAGTCGTGATCTTTTCCCTTTCATTCATGATTTTATTTATTTGAGTCCTTCCCCTTTTCTTTTAGATAAGTTTGACCAGAGGTTTTTTGATATTACTTCTTTCAAAGAACCAGCTTCTAGTTTCGTTGATCTGTTCTACTGTTTTCCTGGTTTCTATTTCATTTATTTTTTACCTAATCTTTATTATTTCTCTTCTCCTGCTTGGTTTAGAGTATATTTTCTGTTCTTTCTCCAGGTCTTTTAGGTATAATGTTAGCATGTGCATTTGGGATTTTTCTAATTTTTTGAGAGAGGTTTGGATGCATTTCCACCTTAGGACCAACTTTGCAGTATACCATAGGTTTTGGATCAATGAGTTCTCATTCTCATTAGTTTCCATAAGTTGTTTGAGTTCATCTTGAATTTCCTGGTTGACCCAATCATTCTTTAGCAGGGTGATTTTTTAACTTCCAAGTGTTTGAATTCCTTCCAAATTTCTTCTTGTGATTGAGTTCCAGTTTCAGAGCATTGCAGTCTAAAAATATCCAGGGAATAAATCTCAGTCTTTTTGTATTGATTGAGACCTGATTTATGACTCAGTGTGTAATTTATTCTGGAGAACGTTCCATGTGAACTTGAGAAGGATGGGTATTTGGTTGTTTTAGGATGGAATGTTTTGTATACGTCTATGAAGTCCACCTTGTCCAATGTGTAATTCAAAGCCCTTGTGTCCTTGTTAATCTGCTTAGATAATCTGTCCATTGCTGTGAGTGGAGTCTTGAGGTCTCCTACTATTAATGTATTATTAATATGTTTCTTTATTTTGGTTATTAATTTGTTTATACAATTGGCTGCTCCCATGTTGGGAGCATAGATATTTACAATTGTTAGATCTTCATCTTGGGTAGACCCTTTAGGTATAGTACAGTGTCCCTCTACAACTCTTTCTACATCTTTGGTTTAAAATCTGATTTGTCTAATATGAGGATTGCTACCCATATTTCTTTTGAAGTCCATTATTGTGATGGTTTTCTGGCCCCTCACAGCCCTTTTTAGCTTGGCATGTCTCTGGGAACAAGTCTTATATGATTCCTATGTTACTCCCTCCATATGTAAGGAACATCCTCTCCCTGGCTACTCTCAGGTTTGTTTCCTCGGCTGTAAAATTTACAAGATTCACTCTGATATGTTGTGGTGTTGATCTATTTTTACTGATTTTGGGAGGGGTCCTCTCTGTCTTTCAGACTAGAATGCTTGTTTTCTTCCCCAGATTAGGGAAGTTCTCAATGATGATTTTCTCAAAGATATCTTTTAGTGCTCTCTCTCTCTGCCTTCTTGAGGATCCCATTAATTCTAACAGTGGAATGTTTTATGGCATCATTGATTTCTCTAAGTCTATTTTCATGGGCTACTAACCACCTATCCCTATCTTCTTCAACTCCCTTCCCTTGTATCAGCTTATCTACTAGATCACTGGTTCATGCTTATGCCTCATTTACCCTGGCTTTTAGAGTATCCAGTTTAGACTGCATCTCATTCATAGCATTTTTTTTAGTTTGGCCTGATTCGATCTCATTTCTGCTCTTAGAGATTCTATATTGTCACTAATGCTTTTTTCAAGCATAGCTATGATTCATTATTGCTATCCTGAATTCTTTATCTGCCATCTTGCTTACATCCAGATCCATTAATTCTGTGGAAGATGAAATCGTCTCTGCTTCCTTCCTTTGATGATATTTCCTCCTCCTAGTCATTTCTGTTGACAGATGGCTGAGCAAATAAGCAGAGTCCAAAATATCAACCATGACCCAAGCAAGATGCACCCTCATCCCTGGTTGTCAGGAGCCCTGGGGCCATATTCCTGGTCAGCTAAGTATCCTTCCTAGAGAAAATTCAACTCAAGCATGCGAGGATGGTCACCAGCAACCAGGGACTCCAGCAGGCACTGAAAATATTACACACCTTATGACCAAGAAATTCCTTCTCATCAAATCTGGAAAAATGGCCATATTCAAATATATCCTACAGTAGTCTATATAGCAGAAAAAAAGGAAATGACCTAAATTTTCATCAACTGGGAGATAAAGAGCATATTCTCATCCATACTTCTGCATACTAACTATGCAAAAGTTAAATAGAATGAGGTTGATCTCCATGTTTTGTCATGAAACAATAGCTAGGACAGATTGTTAAACAAACAAATCACATTACAGGATATACATTCTTATGTAAAGCACACACACAAACATACAAAACAAAAAAGCCTGTTTTTACCACTCGCCAGCCTTATAATCTTGAACACACCTGATACTTAATTCAGAGCTACTTTTCTAACTTGTATAATTTGAATAGGATTGTAGGTAGGGTTAAATGGATTAATACTGTGAAGTTCTTAAAACAGTGCCTGGTACAAAATATTTTGCACTCAATATTAGCCATTATTAGTTTAGGTTCAATTCAACAAATACTCATTAACTAGCCACCATGTATCAGGCACTCCACTAGCCATTGGTGTTACAGAGATCACTAACAATCCATCCTTGCCATTGAAAAAGCTTACACAGTGTGGAACAATTAGCCACATATGCCCACATTGGCAATACAATGATAAGCACTTTGAAGGAATAATTACAAGGTGCTCTGAGCGTATAGAGGAGGTCTGTTCAGCACAGGATCAGGCAGGAAGAGGTGTAAGAGTGGGGCACTTTTGAAATGGAAAACTCTAATAACAACTTTCTCTCCATTCCCTTTCCTTAAAAGGAGAGAAAGTCCTTGGTAGATTATTTATGCCTTTCAAAACCTAAAAATGACTCATCAAAGTTTATGTTGGCATAAGATTTTCTGATTACCACTCAAGGTTGGGAACTGAGAGTAACCATTATGAGACGTAATGGTGTCATTCCACAGGACAAGTTGGGAAACAACTACAAATTGTGTTGTAAACCTCATGGGGTATCTACTTTATTCCACAAGGTGCCAGTATTTCATAACATAGTTTCCACATTCAGAGAACAGTTTATGGTAAGTTTCAAAAGATTGTGTTTCACAACTAATATCTAGATCCCCTGCCGAAGACTTAAGATTGTATAAACTCAAAATAAACATGAGTTAGCACCACATCTCTATTAAAAAAAAAAAAAGACACAACAATGGCTTATATTAACTAGAATGTATTATCTAGGAACTGTTAGACAACTTTCCAATTATAGGTCACAATATTACAATATTCAGACTAAATATTCAATAAATGGGTAAAAATAAAAATCTGATGTAGCTTAAAAGACCAATCTATAAATCTACAATGAGCTAAAGGAATAAGGAATGCTTTCCAACTAATTCAGTAAGAACTGCACACTCTGGAACAAACAAAAGAAAGAGATTTCCTGCCAATAGAGCTCATGGTCTAGTCAGAAAAGCAGAGCCACACACAGAAATTGGAATGATATCAAGTCTTTTACATAATGAAATTTAAGTATAAGCTTGAACAAGTGGGAAACCTAAACAAAGAGGTAAAATATTTATAGGTAAAAGGTCTATACTCCAAAAACTATAAAATACTGATGAAAGAAATTGAAGATAACACAAAGAAATGGAAAAATATCCCATGCTCATGGATTGGAAAAAAGAATATTGTTAAAATGTTTATACTACCCAAAGCAATCTACACATTTAATAAAATCTCTATCAAAATACCAACATATTTTTTGCATAGAGCTAGAACAAACAATCCTAAAATTTGGATTGAACCACAAAAGACCCCAAATAGCCAAATCTCTTATATAAGAAAAGGAAAGCTGGAGGCATCACAGTTCTGGACTTAAAGTTATATCACAAAACTGTAGTGATCAAGACAGTATAGTACTAGCACAAAAATGAACACAGAGATCAATGGAACAGAATGGAAAACCCAGAAATGAACCCACAACTATATGGTCAACTAATCTTTGATAAAGCAGGAAAGAATATCCAAAGGAAAAAAGAAAGTCTCTTTTAAAAAATGATGTTGGGGAGACTGGATATCAACAAGGAAAATATTTTAGCTAGATTTTTAAGAAAGATTATACATCCATTATTAAAAATTTGTAATGGTTTCTCATTGTCAACAAGATAAATCTGTTTTTCTCACCTTATCCCACACACTGTATCTCAAAGGTAATCCTCTGGTCCAGCTAGAATGGCTTAAGCAGTATGTCTCAGGTTTGCCATCTGGAGAACTTTCTACAAATCCTAATCATGGGTAGTCATATTAATCCCATCTCTTCCAGTGAAAATTCACAGCTACAGCACCTAATGTCCACTGAATACTCTTACCACTCATCTATAGTCTACAGTTTGATATCTCTTGGCAATGTCCACCTCTACCATAAGAACCTGGTCACAAATGAGGAAATTTGACAAAACATATCAGAACAGAAAGAGGTGAAGTCACCTTACATAGGGAGAATGACTCACAGGCCTCCAACACTTGATCACATCCTAATTGAATTGGTCTATGTCTTGAGGATTGAGTATAAAAAGGATAATAAGTCCCAAAAGCTAGAGTGGCCTTTATCCAAACAGTACCTTCCGGAGAAGAGAGAGGGTTGGGTGCTGAACTTAAATATTTCTATTCCTTAAGGCAAAGTGAGAACAGTACAGGTGCTTCCAGTCAATAGATGTTGCATATAACTTCACTGGCACCAGCATACTCCACCCAATGAACAAAAAACTGCACTAGAGGATGACTCATGATCTGCATTTTTAGAAGTTACCTTTTTTGCAGAATAACCTATATAGTATAAAAACAAACCCATATAGAGGTATAGTTCTACGAATTTTGAAAAATACATAAGGATGTATAACCACCACCACAATTAAGATATAGAATATATGATTTAACATCTTATGTAGGTTTGCTGACTAGGGGGAAAATGTGCTATTTATGAAACTTGTTTGCAACAATTATTTTTTACTAAAAAATAATACTGTCATAATAGTTTAGCTAGAATGAGCCCATTCTTTTTTTTTTTTTTTTTTTTGGCTTTACGTATATATATATAATTTTTTAAGTGTTCCAAGACTCATTGCTTATGTACCACACCCAGTGCTCCTAACAATACATGGCCTCCTTAATACCCATCAGCAGGCTCACCCAACCCCCCAACCCCCTCCCCTCCAAAACCCTCAGTTTGTTTCTCAGAATCCACAATCTTTCATAGTTCATCTCCCCCTACTATCTCCCCCAATTCACTTCTCCTCTCCAACTCCCAATGTCCTCCGTGTTATTCCTTCCATTCCACAAGTAAGTGAAACCATATGATAATTGACTTTCTATGCTTGATTTATTTCACTTAGCATAATCTACTCCAGTCCCGTCCATGCTGATACAAAAGTTGGGCATTCATCCTTCCTGACGGAGGCATAATACTCTATTGTATATATGGACCATATCTTCTTTATCCGGTCATCCTTTGAAGGGCATCTTGGTCCTTACCACAGTTTAGCAACTGTGGCCATTGCTGCTATGAATATTGGGATACAGATGACCCTTCTTTTCACTACATCTATAGCTTTGGGGTAAGTACTCAGTAGTGCAATTGTAGGGTCACAGGGTAATTCTATTTTTAATTTCTTAAGGAAACTCCACAGTGTTCCACAACAGTGGTGAGAATGGACATCCTTGTCTTGTTCCTGATCTCAAAGGGATGACTGTCAGCTTTTTCCTATTGAGAATGATATTCTCTGTGGGTTATTCATAGTTAGATTTTATAAAGTCGAGGGATGTTCCCTCTATCTCTATACTTTGAAGCATTTTAATCAGGAACAGATGCTGCATTTTGTCAAATGCTTTTTCTGCATCAGTTTAGAGGACCATGTGGTTCTTTTCTCTTCTCTTATTGATTTTTTTCTATCACAATGATTGATTTGTGAATGTTGAACCACAGTTTCATCCTATGGATAAATCCCACCTGGTTATGGTAGATAATCTTTTTAATGTACTGTTGGATCCTCTTAGCTAGGATCTTGTGGAGAATCATGACATCCATATTCATCAGGGATACTAATCTTAAATTCTCCTTTTCGGTGGAGTCTTTGCCTAATTTGGAGATCAGGATAATGCTGACTTCATTGAAAGAGTCTGAAAGTTTTCCTTCTGTTTCTATTTTCTGAAACAGCTTCAGGAGAATAGGTATTATTTCTTCTTTGAATGTTTGATAGAATTCCCCCAAGGAATCCATCAAGTCTGGGGCTCTTGTTTTTTGGGAGGTTTTTAATCACTGCTTCAATCTCGTTACTAGACATTGGTCTATTCAGGTTGTCAATTTCTTCCTGATTCAGTCTTGGAAAGTAATAGGTTTCCAGGAATGCATTCATTGCTTCTAGGTTTCTTAACTTATTGGCATATAACTGTTGATAATAATTTCTGATGATTGTTTCTATTTCATTGGTGTTAGTTGTGATCCTTTCATTCATAGTTTTATTAATTTGGCCCCTCTCTCTATTCTTTTGGATTATTTTGGCCAGTGGTTTCTCAATCTTATTGATTGTTTTAAAAAGCCAGCTTCTAGATTCGTTGATGTGTTCTTCTGTATCTCTAGTTTCTATCTCATTGATCTCTGCTCTAATCTTGATTATTTCCTTTCTTGTGTGTGGGTTGGCTTAATTTGTTGTTGATTTTCCAGTTCTTTTGGTATAAAGAGCGTTGGTGTGTTTGGGATTTTTCAATTTTAGATGGCCATGTATTTCTCCCTTAGGACTGCCTTTGCCATAATCCACAGATTTTGGTCTGATGTATCTTCATTCTCATTGGTGTCCATGAATTGTTTAAGTTCTTCTTTGATTTCCTGGTTGATCCAAACATTCTTAAGCAGGTTGATCTTTAGCTTCCAAGTGTTTGAAGTCCTTCCAAACTTTTTCTTGTAGTTGAGTTCCAGTTTCAAAGAATTGTGGTCTGAGAATATGCAGGGAATAATCTCAATCTTTGTTATTGGTTGAGCTCTGACTTGTGAGCCAGTATGTGGTCTATTCTGGAGAAAGTTCCATGTGTACTCGAGAAGAATGAGTATTCTGTTGTTTTGGGGTGGAATGTTCTGTGTATATCTTTGAGATCCATCTGGTCCAAAGTGTCATTCAAAGCTCTTGTTTCTTTATTGATTTTCTGCTTGGATGATCTGTTTATTACTGAGAGTGGCATGTTAAGATCCCCTATAATTAACGTACTCATATCAATAGGACTCTTTATTTTGATTAACAGTTGGCTGCTCCCATGTTGAAGGCATAAATATTTACGATTGTTATATCTTGGTGGATAAACTCTGTAAGAATGATGTAGTGTCCTTCTTTATCTCTGACTACAGTCTTTAGGTTAAAATCTAATTTATCTGATATAAGAGTCACTACCCAGGCTTTCTTTTGAGGCCTGTTGGCATAAAAGATGGTTCTCCATCCCTTCACCTTCAGTTTGGATGTATCATTAGATTCCAAATGGGTCTCTTATAGACAGCATATGGACAGGTTCTGTTTTATCCAATCTGCAACCCCGTGCCATTTTATGAGAGCATGTAGGCCATTCTTGTTGGAAGTGATTATTGAAAGATACGTTTTTATTGACATCACGTTGCCTGTGAAGTCCTTTTTTAAATAGATTTTCTGTGTAAATTTCTGTTCTATGTCACTCTTGGTTTCATTCTTCTTTGATAGAACCCCCATAATATTTCTTGTAGTGCCGGCTTGGTGGTCACATACTCTTTTAAACCTTGCTGGTCTTGGAAGCTCTTTATCTCTCTATCCATTTTGAATGTCAACATTGCTGGATAAAGTATTCTTGGCTCATGTTCTTCTCATTTAGTGCCCTGAATATGTCTTGCCTGCTCTTCCTGGTTTGCCAGGTTTCTGTGGACAGGTCTGACATTTTTCTGATGGACCTTCCTCTGTATGTAAGGAATCTCGTCCCCCTAGCTGCCCTCAGAAGCTCTTTTCTAGAGTTATGATTCATCAGTTTCACAATCATGGCCCTTGAGGTCTTTGTAGATTCGTTGATCTTGGGGGGAGGAGGGATTTTTTTTCTGCCTCTAGGACAAGAACACTTGATCCATTCCCCAGACTGGGAAAGTGATCATCCAGAATTTGTTCAACTGTAGCTTCTAGTCTTCTCTCTTTCTCTACCCACCTCAGGGATCCCAATAACTCTGATGTTGGAACATTTCATGGTGTCATTTATTTACTTAATTCTGTTTTCTTGGATTCTAAGCTGTTTGTTACATGCCTCCTCCTGATCCTTTTTCTCTATCAGTTTGTCCTCTAGATCACTAATTCTATCTTCTGCCTCAGTTACACTATCTGTTAGGAGTATGTATATTAGATTGGATCTCACTGATAGCATTTTTAACTTTCACACAGGTGGCTTTCACTTCTTCCCTTGGAGATTATACGTTGTCACTAATGTTTTTCTCCAACCTAGCCATTTCCTGGATAATTGTTACCCTGAATTCCCTTTCTGACATACTGATACTGTTTATGTCCATATCCATTAGTTCTTTGGCAGAAGGTGCCGTCTCAATTTTTCCTCTGTTGGGTGTTCCTCCTCCTAGTCATTTTGGTGAGAGGTGGTTGAGGGGATGTATTGCTGAGTATGTCAACCACCATCCAGGCAAGGTGCACCCTGGAAATCTCTCCACTGTTGTCCTTTACCCCCGTAGTGATCCAGAAGTGTATAATCCTACATATCAGGCTGATTTAATGAGTGTTCAGTGTGTTCTGGTAGATATTTAGCTCACTTTAGGGGACCAGTTGAAACAGGGTCTCCTACTTCTCCACCATCTCGCCCCTCCTCCCAAATTTTCTTTATATACTCATTCTTATAAGCTTTTGCTTCTATGCAGACAACCCTCACATCTATTATATCCATAACTTTTATCTGGAGCTACAGAGTGACATTTTCACCTACCTGTGGGTTATCTCCATTTAGATGTTTATGTGCACTGCACATTCAGCTTCATTAAGTAAGTCATTGTCTTCTGCATCAGACTTTTAACTGCAGCATATTTCTTCTCTTAAAACCTCAAATATGTAACCATGGGGTTAGTTTAGACTTTTTACATCATGTACCAAATGATTTTCCAAGTTCTGTATGATCAAATTCTACATCTTTTATTCTTACTCTCATCTGCTCCTTTTCATTCCTTTTGCAACTATCTAATTTTAGTCCATCATTACATATTATCAGGATTATTGTAACTCCCCTCTCTTCACCATCTTTTACCTGTTTCTAATCCATCTTCCACAACTCTGGAGAGTAATCTGAGACACTCTTCAGTGGTTCTTGTTAATCTCTTTCAGTGGGTCCTATTGCCCACTAGATAGAACATAGTTCAACAAGGCTTTTCATGATCTGGCTCTAAACAGTCTTGAATTTCACCACTTCACTGCAAATATGTTTCAATCATACTAAACTACTTGTAGTCCCTCTAATCTGCCATAAGCATGCTGTCTCTTGCTTACATATGTTGTTCTCTCTTCTTGGAATACTCTTCATGCCTTCTTTTTCCATTTTTTTTCAGCCTTGCTAACTCCTATTTGGCCTTCCAAATAACTTGTTATCACCTCCTCCAGGAAGCCATCTTTAATATCCTTTGTGTTTTCATGACCCCTTTAACATAATACTTTTAAAACATATTCTATTACAATTATTGATTAATTTCTTTGTATCCTTCAGTAGACTGCAAGCTCCTTGAAGACAAGGATTTTGTCTCATTCATTTTTGCATCACATAACCTAAGAGAGTGTTTTGCACAGTTAAGTAAACAAATGGATGTGCACTTTATCATTAAGATTCTGTCCAGTGTACCATAGGGCAGAAATTGGAACATATGTACTCAAACACTGAGGTTTAGGTTAGGGAAGCACAGTAATTTTCTAGAATCAAAGTATTAGGGGTGACAAATCAGAAAGGAATACAGTATAGTCATCATTAAGGCCCAGGTGATGGGATTAATATACTAGGATCATGAACAAAAGCCAAAATCATTAACCAGAGTAAAAAATGTAATCAGGGCAATATTGAGATTGTGAGTACCAAAATACAGAAACAAAGCAGGGAAGCTGTTGGTGAATCAGTTAAGGCCCTCTGGCATAGGTGATAAGTCTTATGTGATAGACCAGCTCTTGTGGGAGTATGCAAAAAATGCACTATGCCTAGCTTCTGGGCTTTCATATGGCAAACATTAAGTTAGAAAAGCTCAGTGACTCTGAGTTACATCTGAAGATCTGGCAGTTGCAAATGTACACTACACTGGATTAACCACATTTTCATGCAGCATTTCTATGTAAGGATCAGACTGAAGTGCTCCTATTTGTGAAAGCAGAGCACGATACAACATGTGGTTTAAAAAAAATCAAAATTTAAAAGCTCATTTTAATGGCAATTTTCATGATTAATAAAGCCATTAAGTACCCAAAAGAAGTGACTTTATGTACCTTACATTTTAGCTTTAACGTGTAAATCAATATACAATTGATTTAATTAAAGAAGCTGCAAATCATTTTTTTTACAAGACTCTCTTTACATTTGTAAATATTTCAACTCCCAAGAATTTTGCAATGAGTAGGGAGAGTTTTATGAACTTTAAATGATTTTAAAAAATAACTACGGACTGGGGTGCCTGGGTGGCTCAGTGGGTTAAAGCCTCTGCCTTTGGCTCAGGTCATGATCTCAGGGTCCTGGAATTGAGCCCTAAATTGGGTTCTCTGCTCGGTGGGGAGTCTGCTTCCTTCTCTCTCTCTGCCTGCCTCTCTGCCTATTTGTGATCTCTGTCTGTCAAATAAATAAATAAAATATTTTAAAAGATAACTAAATAAAATAAAATAACTGCAGACTGATTGTATATTAGTATAGAACAGAACATTCTGGAATATGTTTCTTATGTTTGAAACTTTTTCATTTTGTTCCTGTTAATTTTCTTTCACTGAACATGTTTTTAAGCAATCATACTAGCCTAATTAGCTTTCTGTTGCTTCTAAAGAGGTTCTTCTTTTCTGTGGCAAAGACAACAGCTCTTCTACCATGGGGAGACATAGTAACAGTAAAATGTATAAATTGTCGGAGGCAGGCCCCTGGCCAGGGCGGCCTCTGCCATTAAAAGATGGCGCCTGGCTAGTTGCCAGGTTAGGATTGCCTCATGAGACTAAGCGGAACGCCCAAAGAGGAAGTAAACAGCATTGGTTGCTAGCGAAGTTGTTCGTTTAGGTGCACAGCCTGATTCGCTCGCTCCTGTACCCTGCTCGCTGATTGGTCATGTAAGTGTATATAAGTGTGTAGACTTGCGGAAATAGAGAGAAGATGCATCTGAACGGGGCTTCTTGTCATCCTTGCGGGGCGAGGGCGATAATAAATAAAGTTACTTGAATAGTTTTTGAAAGACTCATTTGATAGCTCTTGCAAAACACCAATATAAATCTATCAAATTGCAGTAATATTTGACCCATCTGTTGTAGTATTTTATTCATGTTTTGCACTTTCCCTAGAGTATAAGATCCTTGAAGGCAGGGGTTGTTTGGTTCATCCTATGCTTCATAATTCTTGGTACACAAATTGTACTCAATACATATTGACTAAATGAATGTGGCTTTACATAATATTTAACATTCTTCATACTCCACCTCCACAATATATATAACCTATTCTTCCTCTACCTCTTTAAGTATTACTGCCCAAATGGAAATTTATATCGCTGAAAGTTAAAACCATCAAATTTGGATTAAATCTTAGTCATCCATTACAGTGAGTAGTTTTCTGAAAATTGTTATTTTAGGTAATTTGCTTTTACTAGACACAAAAATAAATATTTAGTATATATAACATAATTTAGCAATAACCTTTTAGTAAAACATTATGTTTCCTTTTTAGAACTTCTTTTTTAGTGGCATGGAGCTTCTTGGGGGAAAATGGGTCATCTGCTGAATTTATAGGCTTGAAAATAAAAGCAATCTTGAGGAATTATCCAGGACATTTCTTGGACACCCACAATAGTTTTTTCAAATAGTTCAGGACAATTCATATTAATGTTACTTTGAGAGAGTTCTCTTGCTGTGCAAGTTTCTTTAGTACCCCAGTCTAAAGTTTACTGAAGTTCTTGTTCATTTGTCATCTAAAATATTTCTGGGGAAATGTGAACTTGTATTTTATTTTCTATTCTCAAAAGAAATTGGCCAAGAATTGTTTTTAAACAATGCTTTATATCATTGAGGGTACTGAAATTATTCTCAGTCTTCTTGGCTTTGGTTAAATTAACTTTACTTGTGTTCCCTACCCCATGCCTTTGCTTTTTTTGTCCCCTTTATCTGGAATACTTTCTTCCTTCCTTCCAGTTTGTTTCTCAGCATTTCTTCATTCATTCTAAAGGTGGTTATTGTAATTTGAAATCACTGTTTGAAAGGAGAGAAGAAAAAAAAAAAGATAGGCCCCAGGTCTGCTATTGGTGAAGAGTTTACAATCTAATATGACAAAATTAAATGATAATATAAGGCAAGGATTGACAAATTTCAGCCCATTTAATTAGCCCATCTCCAGTTAACAAAATAAAGTTTTATTGGGATACAGCCAAACTCATTTGTTTTCATCTTGTCTACGGTTACTTGTTGTTGGCTTACAACAACAAAGCAGAAGAATTGTGACTGAAACTGTTTGGCTTCCAAGGACAAAATGATTTAGTTTCTGACCAATTATAGAAAAAGTTTGCTAATCCATGACTAAGGTAGTAAACGATTAAGGGCTAACTGAGTGGTCAAGATTTAGTATGTACAAGCATGACATGGTAGGAGCATACAGTAGATTAGTGCTTTTTTTTTAAGATTTTTATTTATTTATTTGTCATAGAGAGAGAGCACAAGCATGCAAGCAGGCAGAGGCAGAGAGAGAAGAAGGCTCCCACTGAGTGGAGGGCTCGATGCAGGACTCGATCCCAGGACACCGGGATCATGACCCAAGCCAAAGGCAGTGGCTTAACCAACTGAGCCACCCAGTCATCCCAGATTAGTGCTTTTTAATCTATGTAAGAAAGGACCAGTACCTCTGTCCAATCTATAAAGAACCAATACCTTTTAAAAATACAATAAAAATAAATCAGTAGAAAAATGAAATGAAGACATACAAAATATAAGCCCAAAGCTTTTAGTATTAGATTAAATTAATATAAAATTAATCTTTCAAATTGCAATAAAAGTTTCTAATTGTTTACCTCTTAGTTTTTATACTTCTTTTATCATGACTCCATAACAAACAGTTTGCATATGGGCACTAGTTTAAGGATCATAGTTTGAGTAGCACTTGTCTAAAAAGTGTCTAACTAAATCAACCTCTGTTTTGTTTTACACACTTGTTTAAGGCAGAATTTGCAGTCAGGTTATGGTCAACAAGACTTGTAGGTCTATGAAATATAGTCTGTCTCTTTGAGGTAACTTTTTGTAATTATGATCTCATACATAGGGTTGATGTAATTTAGATCTGAGATGATAATTTTGTTTTCTTACTTTCATGAGTTTTTTTCAGTATATAAGAATATCATTCTCAATGGGGAAAAGCTGACATCCTTCCCTTTGAGATCAGAAACAAGACAAGGATGTCCACTCTCTCCACTGTTGTTCAACATAATACTGGAAGTTCTAACAATAGCAATCAGACAACACAAAAAAGTAAAAGGTATTCAAATTGGCAAAGAAGAAGTCAAACTCTCTCTCTTCACAAATGACATGATACTTCGTATGGAAAGCCCAAAAGACTGCAACCCCAAACTACTAGAACTCATAGAGCAATTCAGTAATGTGGCAGGATACAAAATCAATAAGAATAACAATAAAAATATAGAAATGGAAATTAGAAAATTGATTCCATTTAATATAGCACCAAGAACCATAAGATACCTGGGAATAAACCTAACCAAAAAGGTAAAGGATCTGTACTCGAGGAACTACAGAACACTCATGAAAGAAATTGAAGAAGACACAAAAAGATGGAAGACCATTCCATGCTCTTGGATCAGAAG
>NC_081575.1:51378585-51428080 GCF_022355385.1 Mustela nigripes | reverse complement strand
CTTCAATTTCTTTCATGAGTGTTCTGTAGTTCCTCGAGTACAGATCACTCATGAAAGAAATTGAAGAAGACACAAAAAGATGGAAGACCATTCCATGCTCTTGGATCAGAAGAATAAACATTGTTAAAATGTCTATACTGCCTAAAGCCATCTATACTTTCAATGCCATCCCGATCAAAATTCCACCAGCATTTTTCGAAGTGCTGGAACAAACAATCCTAAGATTTGTATGGAACCAGAAGAGACCCCGAATTGCTAAGGAAATGTTGAAAAAGAAAAACAAAAGTGGGGGCATCACGTTGCCTGATTTCCAGCTTTACTACAAAGCTGTGATCACCAAGACAGCATGGTACAGACACACAGACCAGGGGAACAGAGTAGAGAGCCCAGATATGGACTGGCAACTCTTTGGTCAAATAATCCTTGACAAAGCGGGAAAAAATATCCAGCGGAATAAAGACAGTCTCGTCAATAAATGGGGCTGGGAAAATTGAACAGCTATGTATAGAGGAATGGAGCACGACCATTCTCTTACACCATACAAAAGATAAACCTGAAATGGATAGAAGACCTCAACATGAGACAGGAATCTATCAAAATCCTAGAGGAGAACATAGGCAGGAACCTCTTTGACATTGGCCACAGCAACTTCTTTCAAGACAGGTCTCCAAAGGCAAAGGAAACAAAAGTGAAAATGAACTTTTGGGACTTCATCAAGATCAAAAGCTTCTGCACAGCAAAGGAAACAGTCAACAAAATAAAGAGGCAACCCACAGAATGGGAGAATATATTTGCAAATGATACTACAAAAGGCTGATATCCAAGATCTATAAAGAACTCCTCAAACTCAACACACACAAAACAGATAGTCATGCCAAAAAAATAGGCAGAAGACATGAACAGACACTTCTCCAAGAAAGACATACAAATGGCTAACAGACACATGAAAAAATGTTCATCATCATTAGCCATCAGGGAGATTCAATTCAAAACCACATTGAGCTACCACCTTCCACCAGTCAGAAGAGCCAAAAGAAAAAAGACAGTAAACAACGGGTGTTGGAGAGGATGTGGAGAAAGGGGAATTCTCTTACACTGTTGGTAGGAATGCAAGTTGGTGCAGCCACTTTGGAAAACAGTGTGGAGATTCCCTAAGAAATTAAAAAATAGTGGGATGCCTGGGTGGCTCAGTGGGTTAAAGCCTCTTCTTTCAGCTCAGGTCATGATCCCAGGGTCCTGGGATTGAGACCCACATCAGGCTCTCTGCTCTGTGAGGAGCCTGCTTGCTCCTCTCTCTCTCTACCTGCCTCTCTGCCTACTTGTGATCTTTGTGTGTCAAATAAATAAGTAAATAAATCTTAATTTTATCTTAATTAAATCTTAAATCTTAATTCTTAAATTTCTTAAGAAAAATTAAAAATAGAGCTACCCTAGGACCCTGCAATTGCACTAGTGGTTATTTACCTGAAAGATACAGATGTAGTAAACAGAAGGGCCACCTGTACCCCAATGTTCTTAGCAACAATGGCCACAGTCATCAAACTGTATAAAGAGCCAAGATGCCCTTCAACAGATGAACGGATAAGGAAGATATGGTCCATATATACAATGAAATATTACACCTCCACCAGAAAGGATGAATACCCAACTTCCGTAGCAACATGGACTGGACTGGAAGAGATTATGCTGAGTGAAATAAGTCAATCAGAGAGAGTCAATTATCATATGGTTTGACTCACTTGTGAAGCATAAGGAATAACACAGAGGACACTGGGAGTGGCAGAGAAGTGAATTGGGTGAAATTGGAGGGGGAGATGAATCATGAGAGCCTGTGGACTCTGAGAAACAAACAGGATTTTGGAGGGGCAGGTGTTGGGGGGTTGGGTAAGCCTGGGTATGGCTATTAAGGAAGGTACATATTACATGGAGCACTGGGTGTGGTGCATAAACAATGAATCTTGGAACACTGGGAAAAATTTAAATTAAAAAATTTTAAAAAATAAAGAAAATCTGGAATGGTTTTCAAAGAAAAAATGAAATTCTAGATTAGGCTAGAGTTTTCAGTAGGTTTTGCATTTTTGATAAACAGCATGTACAGTGTCAGAAGGAAAGTCATTATCTTACCTCTTCCTTTATAAAAGGTTTCAATTAATTCTTTTTAAAGTACTTATTCGGTTTCATGTGACCTTCTTCACAAGTGCCCTTTGAGTTGCATACGTGAAGTATTATTCCCCTTCAAAATTACTTCCTGGTAATCTTAGCACCTCCATCCCTTCCCTAGGGCAGACTCCTTATCCCAGCTAAACTTAAAGACCTTTGTCCTACTGGCACCCATTCCCTAGCATGACACTCAGTTCATAAGTGTAAGGGCCAGGGCACTAAGTGTTCAAGTGTTTCCCAAAGGACACACACAAACCAGCACAAGAAGAAAATGACAGACAAATACCTCAGGACTGCAGACTTCCAGTCAAAGGCTGCTTGCACTACATTTTTTTTTATTTAAATTCAATTAGCCAACATATAGTATATCATTTGTTTCAGATATAGTGTTCAATGATTCATCAGTAGCATATAATACCCAGTGCTCCTCATAACATGAGACCTCCTTAATGCCCATTGCCCAATTACCCATACCCCCACCCACCTCCCCTCCACAGCATTTTATTTTCCAGAGTCAAGAATCTCTCATGGTTTGTCTTCCACTCTGATGTCTTCCCCTTCAGTTTTCCATCCCTTCCCCTATGATCCCCTATACTATTTCTTGTATTCCTATACTATTTCTTGTAAAACCATATGATAATTTTCTTTCTCTGATTGATTTGTTTCACCTAGCACAATACCATCCAGTTCCATCCACATCCATGTAAATGGTAGGTATTCATCCTTTCTGGTGGCTGAGTAATATTCCATTGTATATATAAACCACGTATTCTTTATCCATTCATCTGTTGAAAGACATCTCAACTCCTTCCATGGTTTGGCTATCATGGACATTGAAACTATGGACATTGGGGTACAGGTGCCCCTTCATTTCACTGCATTTGTATTTTGGGGGTGAATACTCAGTAATGCAATTGCTGGATTGTAAAGTAGCTCTATTTTTAACATCTTGAGGAAACTCCATACTGTTTTAAAAAGTGGTTGTACCCCCTTACATTTCACCAACAATATAAAAGGGTTCCCCTTTCTCTGCATCCTCACTAGCATTTGTCGTTTCTTGTCTTGCTAATTTTAGTTAATTATGGTTTAGTGTGTCTTCTTTGAAGAAATTTCTATTCATGTCTTCTGACCATATCTTGACTGGATTATTTGTTTATTCAGTGTTGACTTTGATAAGTTCTTTATAGATCTTCAATACCAGACCTTTATCTGAAATTTCACTTGCAAATATCTTCTCCCATTCTGTTGGTTGCCTTTTACATTTGTTGACTGTTTCTTTTGCTGTACGGGAGCTTTTGTTCTTGGTTGCCTGGGTGGCTCAGCATGTTAAGCCTCTGCCTTCAGCTCAGGTCATGATCACAGGGTCCTGGGATCAAGCCCTACATCAGGCTCTCTGCTTGGTGGGGAGCCTGCTTCCTCCTCTTTCTCCCTCTGCCTGCCTCTCTGCCTACTTGTGATCTCTGTCTGTAAAATATATAAATAAAATCTTAAAAGAAAATAAAACAGTAGCTTTTGTTCTTGATGAAGTCCCCATATTTCATTTTTGGTCCTGTTTCCCTTGCCATTAGAGAGGTGTCTTGAAAGAAGTTGGTGTGGCCAATGTCAGAGAGATGATGCCTGTGTTCTCCTCTAGGATTCTCATGGATCCCTGTCTCACATTTAGGTCTTTCATCCACTTTGATTTTATCTCTGTGTATGGTGTAAGAGAATGGTCCAGTATCATTCTTTTGCATATGGCGTTCATTTTTCCAGCACCATTTACTGAAGAGATTGTCTTTTTTCCATTGGCTATCTTTCCCTACATTGTCAAAGATTAGTTGACCATAGTGTTGGGGATCCATTTCTAGGCTCTCCACTCTGTTCAGTTGATCTATGTGTCTGTTTTTGTGTCAGTACCATACTGTCTTGATGATCACAGCTTTGTAATAGAGCTTGAAGTCAAGCATCATGATGCCAACAGCTTTGGTTCTCTTTTCCAGATTTCTCCTGGCTATTCGGGATTTTTTTTTCTAGTTCCATATAAATTTTAAGATTGTTTGTTCCAGCTCTGTGAAAAACATCAATGGTATTTTGATAGAGATGTATTGCATGAAGCGCTGTGTGTTATATGTAAACAATGAATCTAGGAGCACTACATCAAAAACTAATGATGGAGAGGAGAAGGGAGTTGGGGGAAATAGGAGGGGGAGATGAACCATGAGAGACTATGGACTCTGAAAAACAATCTGAGGGTTTTGAAGGGGTGGGGGGTGGGAAGTTGGGTGAGCCTGGTGGTGGGTATTAAGGAGGGCATGTATTGCATGGAGCACGGGGTGTGGTGCAAAATCAATGAATACTGTTATGCTGAAAAGAAATTTTAAAAAAATTAAAAATTATTTAAAAAAAAAAAACCTAATGATGTACTGTATGGTGACTAACATAACACAATAAAAATTTAAAAAAAAAATAAAAAATAAATTAAACACTCCTGAAAGACAAAAAACAAAAACCAAAGAAAAAAGAAAGTTTAGATTGCTCTGGGCAGGATAGATATTTTAACAATGTTTATTCTTCCAAACCATGAGTATAGAATGTTTTTCCATTTCTATATGTATTCCTCAATTTCTTTCTTAAGTGTTTTGTAGTTGGTAGAGTATAGATCCTTTATCTCTTTGGTTAGATTTATTCCTAGGTATTCTATGGTATTTGGTCCTGTTATAAATTAGGTTGACCCTTTAATTTCTCTTTTTTCTCTTTGTTAGTGGTAGAAATGCAACTGATTTTTTTATGTATTGATTTTGTATTCTGTCACATTGCTGAATTGCTGTATGAGTTCTAGCAATTTTGGAATGACATTTTCTGGGTTTTCCATACAGAATATCATGTCATCTGTGAAGAGAGAGAGTTTCACTTCTTTCCCTATTTGAATGCCTTTTATTTCCTTTTGTTGTCTGATTGCTGAGGCTAGGACTTCTAGTACTATGTTGAACAGGAGTGCTGAAGGTGGGAATCCCTGTCATATTCCTGACCTGAGGAGAAAACTTAGTTTTTCCCATTAAGAATTATTCTTTCTGTGGGCTTTTCATAGATGCTTTTTTATATTAAGGTATGTCCTCTCTATCCCTACACTTCAAAGTGTTTCAGTAAAGAAAGGATGATATATTTGGGGCACCTGGCTGGCTCAGTGGGTTGGGCCTCTGCCTTTGGCTCAAGTTGTGATCTCAGGATTCTGGGATTGAGACATGCATCAGGCTCTCTGCTCAGTGAGGAGCCTGCTTCCCCCCTCCCTCTGCCTGCCTCTCTGCCTACTTGTGATCTCTCTCTGTGTCAAATAAATAAGTAAAATCTTAAAAAAAAAAAAAGGATGATATATTTGGTCAAATGATTTTTCTGCATCAACTGAGAGGATCATATAGTTCTTTTCTCTTCTTTTATTATATGCTCTAACACATTGATTGAATTGTGAATGTTGAATCACCCTTGCAACCCAGGAATAAATCCCAATTGGTCATGGCAAATAACCCTTTAATGTACTGTTGGATCCTATTAGCTAATATCTTGGTGAATATTTTTGCATCCATATCCTTCAAGGATATTGGCCTATAATTCTTCTTTTTGGTGGGGTTTTTGTCTGGTATTGGCATCAATGTAATGCTGACTTTGTAGGATGAGTTTGGAAGTTTTCTTTCCATTTCTATTTTCTGAAAGAGCTTCATAAGCCTGATTTCTTCCTTAGACATAGTAGAATTCCCCTTGGAAGACATGTGGCCCTGGACTATTGTTTTTTGGGGGGGCACGGGGGATGGATTACTATTTCAATTTCCTTGCTGGTTATTCATTAATTCAGATTTTCTATTTCTTCCTGGTTCAGTTTTGTTAGTTTATAAATTTCCAGGAATGCATCCATTTCTTCTAGATTGCCTAATTTGTTGGCATATACTTGCTCATAATGTGCTCTTAAAACTATTTGTATTTCCTTGGTGCTGGTCATGATCTCTCCACATTCATTCATGATTTTATTAATTTGAGTCCTTTCTCTTTTCTTTTGGATAAGTCTAGTTAGAGGTTTATATATTTTATTAATTCTTTCAAAGAACCAACTTCTAGTTTCATTGATTTGTTCTACTGTTCTGGTTTCTATTTCATTGATTTCTGCTCTAATCTTTATTATTTCTCTTCTGCTGCTTGGCTTAGGGTTTATTTGCTGTTCTTTCCAGCTCCTTTAGGTGTAAGGCTAGTATGTCCTTTTGAGATTTTTCTAATTTTTTGATAGAGGCTTCTATTGCAGTGTACTTCTCTAGCAGGACAGTCTTTGTTGCATCCCAAAGGTTTTGGACAGATGTATTTTTATTCTCCTTAGTTTCCATGAATTTTTAAAATTCTTCTTTGGTTTCCTGGTTGACCCATGCACTCTTTAAAAGCATGCTCTTTAACCTCCAACTGCTTGGGTTCCTTCCAAATTTCCTCTTGAGTTCACGTTTCAAAGCACTGTGGCCTGAAAATATGCTGGGAATAATCTCAATCTTTTGTTATCAGTTGAAACCTGATTTGTGACCCAGTATGTGATCTATTCTGGAGAGTGTTCCATGTGCACTGGAAAAGAATGAGTATTCTGTTGTTTTAGGATGATCTTTATGTATCTGTGAAGTCCATCTGGCCTAGTATGTCATTCAAATCCCATTTCCTTGTTGATCTTCTGCTTAGATGATCTGTCCATTGCTATGAGTGGGGTGTTGAAGTCCCCTCCTCTGATTGTATTATTATTGGTATGTTTCTTTACTTTGGTTATTCGCTTGTTGATGTAATTGTCTGCTCCAATTTGGGGGGGCATAAATGTTTACAATTGTTAGACCTTCTCACTGGATAGACTCTAAGTATGATATAGCATCCCTCTTCATCCCTTAATACAGTCTTTGGTTTAAAATCTAATTTCTCTGATATGAGGATTGCTACCCCAGCTTTCTTTTGAGGCCCATTAGACTGAAAATAGTTCTCTTCTTTTTCCCCTCTATTTGCAGTCTGGAGGTGTCTTTAGGTCTAAAATGAATCTCTAGTAGACAGCAAATGGATGGATCTTGGTTTTATATACCCTCTGTCTTTTGATTGGGGCATTCAGCCTATTTACATTCAGAGGAACTATTGAAGGATATGAATTTAGTACCATTGTATTGCCTGTAAAGTCCCTGTTTCTGTAGATTTTCTCTGGTTTTTTTTTTTTTTTTTTTCTGGCCTATGTTACTTTTAGGTTCTCTCTTCACTTACAGGATCCCTTTTAATATTTCTCGCAGGGCTGGTTTGGTGGTCACATGTTCTTTGAATTTCTGTCTGTCCTGGAAGTTCTTTATCTCTCCTTCCATTCTGAATGTCACCCTAACTGAACAAAGTATTCTTGGCTGCATGTGCTTCTCATTTAGTACCCTGAATATATCATGTCAGCCTTTCTGACCTGCCAGTTCTCTGTAGATAGGTCTGATGTCAGTCTGATGTTCCTCCCTCTTTAGGTAAGGAGCCTCTTGTCTCAAGCTGCTTTCAGGATTTTCTTTTTCTCTAAAAGTTGTAAGCTTTACTATTATATGTCAGGTGCTGATCTATTTTTATTGATGTTGGGAGGAATACTCTCCACCTTTTGGAGATGAATGTCTGTTTTTTTTCTCAGAGTAGCAAAGTTCTCAGCTATGATTTGCTCAAATACCTTCTGGCTCTCTCTCTCCCTCTCTTTCTCTCTCTCTTCACCCTCAGGCACCCCAAAAATTCTGACACTGGTATTTTTTCTGGAATTATTAATTTCTTGAAGCCTTTCTTCATGGGCTCTTAGTTGTTTCTCTTTTCTTCAACTTTTTTCCTTTCCATCAACCTGTGTTCTAAATCCCTTACTCTTTTTTACTAGCCTTTTAAAGCATTCAATTTAGACTGCATCTCAGTTATAGCATTTTTAAGTTTAGCACACCTGGATTGATTTCTGCACTAAGAGATTCTCTCGTGTCTTTTATGTTTTGTTCAAGCCCATATTTAATTTATAATTGTTATCCTGAATTCCATCTCTGATACCTTACCTATATCCATATTGATTAGATCTGTGGCAGGGAACATTACCTCTGGTTCTTTCTCTCATTGTGAATTCTTCCTTGTAGTCATCTTGTCCATAGAAGAATAGATGAGCAAGTGAGCAGAATAAAATATGAACCTCAACCCAAGCAAAATACATACTAGACAAATCCAAAGAGGTCAGAAACCAAAACAGAAAAACAAACAAAAACAAAAAAGAAGGGGTGAAGAGAGTATAATCTCACAGGGTAGAAAAAGCAGGGTGATATACTTGGTCCTGGGTGGACCTTAGTCTGTATGTAGGAAGACACTAAATCGTAAATCCCAAAGTTGCAAAGAAAGTATATAATATATATTTGATTAGAATGAAAAAAGGCCAAAAATGAAGCATATATCTATAAAATGTAGATGTAAAAAATCAAAGTTAAAAAGCAATTTAAAAATGAAGAGTTGATAAAATAAGGAACTAGTAGAAATGGGAAAAAAGAAAAAAGAGATGTAAAATTTTAGACTGTAAGATAAATGAATTGTGAGAAAAAACCTTGAGTTCTATATACTATTTTCCAGTAGTACTGGAGTATTACAGTCTTGTGAGATCTGTAAACTAGTTGTCCACCTGTTCTTCCAGTTGGTCTTCTGGGGGAGGGACCTGATGTGCTGCTTCTTAGGTGTCTTTGCCTGGGTGGAGTAGCACCATGCCTTGCCAGGAGGCTGGGCTCAGTGTAAGCTGGTCCTCTGTGTGACTTTTCTTCCCTGAAGGCTTTCCATGGCTCCTTAGAGGATCAATATAAAAATGGCTCTGCCTTGATCTCCAGCCTCAGAGTCAAAAGATTGCCATCCCTTCTCTTTAGTAAAACCTCTGGGACAAACAGTCTTGGCTTTTGTGTGTGCCAAACTCCACATACTTCTGTGGTGCATGCTCACAGTGATCCTCCTGGGGGTGGGGGGGGTCCAAGGGTCCTGCACTGCTTCCCTTTGTATTGCGCTGGCACTGAAAGTGGTTGTGGGTTTATGCACTCCATCACTTCTGGGATATGGCTGAGTATTGCCTTACTGTCCTTAATGGTGCCACCACCCTGAGAGCTGTTGCCAGATCATGGGTGGACATGGTTTACCCATTGTAGTCTGCTGCTGGGTGTCCAGATGGAGAGAGGCCATCCAATTAGCTGACTGGCAGTTTATGGCCACCTGAGCTTAGAATCCCTTCCCAGGCTCATTGACCATAACCAGTTTCCCCACTCCACTGCTTGGGCACCCTACTGGTTCAGGCTCCCCTGTTAGTTCTGTGATTGCAGGGATCCTGAGACCACACTGACCCATGTAGAACTCTGCCTTCTCTGTCCCCTGAGCCCCCTTAAGATAGGGATGTTTCTCACTAGAGCAGATTTCTAAGGGTTCTGATTTTGTGCTCTGGGTCTATATCACCTTCTGGTAGCCAACTTATGGAGGCTCCCTCCCTGTTCCATTTATCTTCTGATATCTTCCCTCAGATTCACATCCCTGCACCACCTATCTTGTAAAAAGGAGTTGCTTTTCTGCTTGTAGAGATCCAGATATTTTTTTCTTACATCTCAAGCTGAATTCATGGGTGTTCATAATGATTTGATAGTTATCTAGCTAAATTCAAGCGATCAGATGAAACAAGGTCCCCCTACTCTACTATCATCTTGCCTCTGCACTACATTTTATGACGAACTCTCTGGGAATCCATCTATTTCACAAAGGAAAGCATACTTGCAATATTGAAATTGAGTATACATGTATAGATACAAAAATATGTTTTTCATATACATATGAGCAAAAAGTGGAAAACTTTAATCATTTCATAACTATTTTTTTTTTACTTTTTACTGACCACGTATTATTCTAAACTTGAAATCAACTCCCAAATGAAAATCTTTTTTTTTTCCCTCTCTCACATAAATAAAAATGTTCATTAAAAAAATATGTTAAAGATCCTAGCATTAAAGGACTTTAAAATTTCTATTAAAGTGAAATCATATACTCCTAAAACCAGCCAGGGAGTTTTCACAAAAAACACAGAAGGCAAAAACTACTAAAGAGAGAACTTGTGTCTGATAAATAAAGAGGTGCTATAGAACATCCATGGAAGAAAAGGGGTAATGTGTATGGGCAATAGTAAGATATCTTCCAGTAACTTGAAAATTGTTTTACTCTCTAAGAGCTAAAACTAAAATCAAGGTCTAATCATTGGGTACAGAACAAAAGAAAAAAAGTCTAAACTAACCTCATGGTTACATATTTGAAGAATTAATCAAGAGAAAAAACTGTTCATAGTTTATGCTTTGCTGCAGAAGATGACTTCTTGAATGATGCTGGGTATGTGTCATAGATAGTCAAAGACAAACTAAAGAAAAAGCATGAGTCTCAGGCTAGAGCAAGACAAACAAAATATAGTCACATACCTAAACAAGGAAGGAGTACCTGAGAAAGGACACTGGCAGACAGGGATTTCAGAAAAGAATAGCAAAGGCATTGGCAATGCAGCAATATTCATCCTAGCATTGCTAAAGGGAAGAGAGTATCAGTGCCAGAGGGCACTTTAGGGCCTTTAGCAGATATATTCCTCTTTTTAAAATGGACACATTTGTCCTTCAGGGCTTATTGTCATTAGTTTCATCCCACTAACAGTCCTTGCTTGCTTCTCAAGCAATTCATTTTCTTTGGTAGGGCTTTCAATGGGGAGAGAACACTCTGATCATGTCAATATGAGCATTTCATTGACTAGGAGAGCTGTAGTTTTTTGTTGTCAATCAATTTTTCAGCATTCTGAATTGTTGGTTGTGAATTTAGTCAATATGAGTTTATCTTGGTCACAGAGTTCATCCCCAGGTGTAGACAAATCGTTTCTGGGGCTACCCTGTTAATTCATTGAGACCAATCTTGGAAAGTGCATTTTGTTCCCACTTGAAGGTGAAGAGGGGTACATAATCAATTCCTTAATGATTGTTATATGGTCTACATGAAAATTCCGGATAAATAATGGCATCCATGTGTGTCATTGATAGAAATGGGGTGCTAAGAAGTGAGAATGTTTTTACATAGTAAGTTAAAAAAATATTCAGTGTTGGAACACAACCTGGATCCTCACCAGTGTGACTGGGGTCGTGTCGAATCCTGTGAGAAAATTCCAGGAGATGGAGGGCAAGAGTCTTCCTGGGCCGATGTCCAGAACAAACATGGGATGATCCCTGGAGTGTTTTCCTGTCCTCTTTTAGATAGGTCTGATAAGTGTGAAGACTCCTTATCTTGCGCTTGTCATTTAAAGCTAAGAGATGATTTGTCATTTAAAGCTAAGAGATAATCATTGTTGTTCACTTGTCTCACTTGATTGACTGCACTAAATCCCATCTCACACATAGCCCTTGCCCTGCACATAAATCTATATCCTGTTTGTAATGGGGTCTTGTGGAAGGTATAAGAGAAGTGATTGTAAGAAATAAAGATGTCTACTGATCATCAGTCGGTAGTCTCCCCATCATTCTGGCTCTGATAACCAGGAGCCCTGTCTCATGAAGGCAAAAAGTGGCATGACTGAACAGGGACCTGAAATTGATGAACAGTCATGCAGTGATCCGGAGACCCTCACACAAGGAGGTAAGTGAGAACAATAGAGCAGAATCAAAGTTGAACCCAGCCTTTTCTAGCATTAATACAACACCTTTTATCTCAGGAGGCACTAGAGTACCCAGATTTCAATTAAGAACTTGTCTGGATGTTATTTGCAAATATAATCCTTGGTTTCCAGATGAAGGAAACTTGGAAGAGACAATTTGGGAATGTGCACACCATAATGTGGAAAAAACTCATAGACAAGGTGAAAAAATTCCTGTGGAGTTTTGGATTACATGGACGTTGGTAAAAATGGTAATTTTAATTCTTGGAGGGGAATTTGAGGCAGAGAATCTTAAGGCTGAAACAGCCGACTCTCTGCATACATATGAGTTAGATGATGAAACAACCCAACAAATTCAAACCGAAAGTAAAAATTTATTTTTGGCAAAAAGGACAAACACCATGTTTCTCCTTTGGCCACCACACCTCCGATTCCCTCTGGGGATGAAGAAAAGGAAATAGCAGCAGATGTCTTTGGGGATGAGGGAAATGACACTGGGTTTTATTATAATTTACGCATGTTACAATTAGGACCAACAAAAACTAAAAAAAAACAAAATTCTATTTCTACACCGTCTCACCCCCATAAGCTACACTTAGTTTTCCCTGTAACTTTTCATGCTAATGGGCCAAATACTTATGATGGGATGCCGATGGAGACTGAAAGAGAATTTATGTATGTTCCATGTATGAGCCTACTTCTCCTTATTGTTATTTATCCTGTTGGAGCAATAACACCTGCTGGATTTCCTATGATTTTCAACTCAGAGATAAAGTGGTATTAACCTATTCTGAATTTCTACAATGGAAGATGTGGCTTTCTGAGGAGGCACATGAAAATGTCAGGAGTTTAGGACAGAGAGGGAATGTAGCAGCTGTTATTTATGATGAGTAACTTAAGGGAACAGGAGCTTGGACGACTTCTTTTTTTTTTTAAGATTTTATTTATTTATTTGACAGACAGAGACCACAAGTAGGCAGAAAGGCAGAAAGAGAGAGAGGAGGAAGCAGGCTCCCTGCTGAGCAGAGAGCCCGATGTGGGGCTCTATCCCAGGACCCTGGGATCATGACCTGAGCCGTTTAACCCACTGAGCCACCCAGGCCCCCCCTTGGACGACTTCTAATCATCAAACTCATAACATCCCTCCTGCAGCCCTTCCCCATGTACATGATGTAGCCTTACAAGCCTGGCAGAAAATTAGTTTGGGTTCTAATTATACTGCCAGTTATAAAAAAAATACAAGAAGGGCCTAAAGAGCCATACTTTGATTTTATCAGCAGGTTAAAAGAATCATTGGAAAAGTGGGTAAGAGGAGAACAAATTCAGGAAATACTCATAGGACAACTACCATGTGATAATGCTAATGGAGATTGCCAAGCCCTGATTCGAACTTTTAGAGACTCTAGTAATGTCAGATTATTTAAAACCTTGTCATAATGTAGGATCCTTTAAACAACAGGCCCGAGTAACAGTGTTAGAAACCATGGCTGTTCAAAAGCAACTGCAAGCAAAATGTTTTAACTGTAGACAATCATGTCACATTAAAAAAAAAAAAAAAAAAAAAAAAGAATGCTGTCTCCCTCCTTGTCTGGTTGCCCACTCTCCTGCCAATTGCCTGAATAAATCCAAGATTCAACCCCCGAAAAGAAACACTGGGCCAAGGAATCTAAGTCTAAAACTGATAAAGATGGAAATCCTTTGGGGAACCTTCATCAGGGAAACTATCTAAGGGGCAAACCCCAGGCCCCAACAAATATGGGATCACGGAAATACCTTATTCAGTTTGTACCCAACAGTGACTCTCAGTAATGGACTTAGTCCCTGCTACAAAGGGGAGCACTACTCTTGATACTCCTCTCCCTAGAGCTTGCTTTATACATCCATCTCAATGTCCTTATAAATTGTCAACAAACCTATACGGACCTACACCCCAAAATATGGTTGGTATCCTGCTTGGACAGAGTAGTTTAACTATAAAAGGAGTTACAGTACATACTGGAGTTATAGACTCCAATTATTATGGTGAGATCCAAATTATGGTTTCTGTCACTGTTCCTTGGACCTTTTCAGCAGGCAAATGAGTCGCCCAACTTCTGTTACTTCCCTATATTTTGCCTACTCAATCTTCAAATTTTAGGGAGGGAGGATTCAGCAACACTAATACAAATATTCATTTTTCTAAGAAACTGTTTGAAGGAAGTTGACCCCAAATGAAGCTTTCTATAAAGGGATGAATATTTGAAGGGCTTTTAGATTTTGGAGCAGATATCTCTATTATTTCTTGTCAATGTTGGCCACGCCAATGGCCTACAATGCCTGCTGATTATGCCCTTGAGGGTCTTGTCTATGTAACTACTCAACAATTGAGACAAAGCAGCTGACCTCTGCCCTGTATGGGCCCAGAGGGATTACAGGGTCATACTCAACCTTACATTGCCCCCATACCTATTAATCTCTGGGGATGAGATTTAGTACAACAATGGGATGCTGAAATTGACATACCTACATCCTCACTTGTAAAAAACATGATGAAAAACATGGAGTATATTCCTGAGAAAGGCTTAGGTAAAAACTTACAAGGAGTGCATGAACCTCTAGGTCTTAACCCTAATGATACTCACACTGGGATGGGTTTTATCTAAGGGCCATTGGGGTTGATAAAGCCCCTTCACCAATTCCAGTCACCTGGAAAAGTAACAAGCGTATATGGACCCTCCAATGGCCCCTCACATTAGAAAAACTAAAGTCTCTAAAAGGTGTAATTCAAGAACAATTGGAAAAGGGACATATTGGACCTTCTTTTTCTCCTTGGAATTCTCCAATTTTGTTGTAAAGAAAATGTCAGGCAAATGAAGATTATTAATAGATCCCCATAATATTAAAGCTGCAATGGTGACTATGGGTGCACTACAATGAGGACTTCCTGCTCCCTCTTGTATACCCACTAAATGGCCTTTAGTAGTCTTAGATTTACAAGACTGCTTTTACACTATTCCTATCCACCTCTCAAACAAAGAGCATTTTGCGTTTTCAATTCCAACAGTACATCAACAGGAACCTTTACAAAGATTTCAATGGAAAATTCTCCCTCAAGGCATTACTAACTCTCCTACGATGTGCCAGTATTTTGTAGGAAAGATTCTTGAGCCCATTTGACAATTATGTCCCACATGTTATGTTATCCATTACATGGATGATATTTTACCAGCAGCCCCAACCCTAGAGGTCTTACATCAATTGTTTTCAAATACACAACAATACCTACAACAGGCTGGTCTTATAATACCTCCCAAAAAGGTACAATTTACTCCACTTTTCTCCTATTTAGGTCGTATTATAGAACGTATCACAGTTCATCTTCAGAAGCATCCCATTCGTCAAGATACTTTAAGTACTCTAAATAATTTTCCAAAAATTATAAAGTTTTTCCAGCGAGATAAGCACAACACCAGGCAAAGTGGGTGCAAGGCAAGATTTATTAAAAGCACTCTCCGGCAAAGTTTCAGGGCTCAGGAGAAAGGGAGCCAGGAAAGTTGCGCTGGGAGGAGGTGGGCACCCTTGGTCAAGGTTCCGCGACTCTGGAAAGCAGAGTGGCAGAAGTCGCGCCCAAGGCAGGGAAAGGGAGCTTTTAAGGGGCCTCGAGGGGAGTTCAGGGGTCTTTTGGCAAGTTTCCCTTATTTGGATATTTCACCTGCTCGTCGGGGTCCCATTGGTCCATGGGAGCCCAGGGTGGGAGGGTTTTCAGATTCCTGCTTGGGTCTTTGTTCTCCTGTCCCGAGCTCAGGTTTTGTGGCAGGGACTTTCACCATCTTAAGTAGCCCTTTCTTTCTGCCAGCCCAACATTCCAACCTTTTGCTTTATATAATGGTGCCAGGAGCGTTGACTCAGTTCTGGCTATTTCCTGCTGACGGGGACGGGGGAATCGTCATAGGGGTAGTCAGAAGTGGGCAGGCAATAGTAGGGCTGAAGGAAGAGTTGATTGACGGACACTCAGGCAAGTTCTTGTAGGCAACCCTGCAGGCATCAGAAAAGACAGGGAGCAACTGATACTAGAAGGAGGATTATGCATACAGGTCCAGCCAAAGGGAGCAGCCAGGTTACCCAGGTGTAGGGGTCCAGGCCCCAGGAAGACGTGTCTCGCCGTTGTGCTTGAATCCAATCCCTGAGTTCTTTAATCCTGGAGGTAACTATACCTGATTGGTTAACAAAGTAACAATATTCTTCATTTAAGTATAGGCAGGTCCCCCCTTTTTCTGCAGTCAGAAGTTCTAAGGGCCATTGGTTCTGCAGGGCTAAGGCCGCCAGGCTGGTAACTTGCATCTGTAGGGCTGTGAGGGAGTCAGTAATCCATTCCATTTCATCATTCAGGGCTTGGGAGAGTTTGTAATAAAAGTCTATGGAAGTTCCTATCCCCACTCTTCCGGTTGCCACTCCTGTGGCTATTCCTGCCCCTATTATGAATGGGAGGAAGGCAGCCCTTCCTCCACGGTGTTGGGAGAATAGGATAGATTGCAGCTGGGATTCAGAGTAGGTGGTGGTAGAAGGAGATAGTAGAATGAATGTACAGCCTAGGGAGTCATTAGTGGTCAGGTAGCGATAGGTTCCCTGAGGGCACGAGAGAAATATTCCTGAGGGAGTAGAGTACGGGAGGGAGGAGTTAGTGATTTTGGCAGCTGCAGTGGTAAAGGGGGAGGACACATTAATAAAAGGTATGTTTCCCCCGATGGGGCCAATATGGACCGTATTATTTGTGGTCATGGAGTTGGGGAGTGGCCAGTCAATAGGGAAGGGTATCCCTACAATGTTGGAACGTGTTGAAAAAGGGAAACAGATCCAGCAGTCACTATCACCGTTCTTCGACACATTTTGCCAAAGGTTGTAACTAGAGTTCAGGAGGGCCACTGTCAATTGTTCGGTGGTAGGGAATTTTTGGATGCTACCAAGATTGATGCCCTTATAGACCGGGTCATTGGGGGGTTGGAGTCGTTTAGTCAGGTCCGTGACTGCTGTTTCATTTATTTATTTTTTTTTAAGATTTTATTTATTTATTTGAAAGACAGAGATCACAAGTAGGCAGAGAGGCAGGCAGAGAGAGAGGGAAGAAAACAGGCTCCCCGCTGAGCAGAGAGCCCGATATGGGGCTCGATCCCAGGACCCTGAGATCATGACCTGAGCTAAAGGCAGAGGCTTAACCTACTGAGCCACCCAGGCACCCCGTGACTGCTGTTTTAATGCGTTCATGGCTAGCCCGGTCCTGGACCACTTCCCCCCCATCAGAGAGACCAACATGACCCAGATAGGTCCAGCAAACTTTTCCAGACCTGGAGTAGATGTTGCAGGGGGCAATACCGCGTTTGGCTGTCACGAGGTCAGAGACCCAATAGGTTTTCTGGTCATACGTACAGGTTGTTGGTTTCTTTCCCCAGTAGCAGGTTGCAGGCATATAAGTAAAGGCGAAAAATAGCAAGAGGTACCTGAACCCCTCATGCAGCTAGACTCACATGGATCCGCCTGGTTTGTCTGGATTAGAAGGAATATGAGAAGGGGCCCTAACCAAGCGGAGTTTGGTGGGGTCTGCCATCTGGGAAGTCCAATCAGTATCTGTGGGTGCCCGTTTGAGATTGCTGATATGTACCCATGCAGAATGCCCCAACAGTTTTGCAGCAGTTGGGGTGGTAAGGACGACCATATGAGGCTCCGTCCTCCAGGTTTGTAAGGAGCCTGGCTGCAAGCTTTTGAGGAGGACCTGGTCCCCAGGAGATAGATCTCATATATCCCCTTCGGAAGCATGGTCGCTTAGGGCTGGGATGACAGTGTCCACGTGGGCCCTTAAGAGAGCATGGAGGAAAGTGAGGTAAGGTAGATAGGATAAAAGAGGAGGGGAAATGGCCAGAAGGCTATGATTTATAAGAAAGGGCCGGCCGTATAGTAATTCAAATGGGCTTAAGCCCGAAGGCTCGCTGGGCGTAGCCTGGAGTCTGGTGAGAGCCAGGGGCAGAAGTGTGGGCCAGGAAAGGTGGGTCTCTAGGGTGTTTGGTTAATTGGGCTTTGAGCAGCCCGTTGGCCTTTTCTACCTTACCCGATGACTGTGGGTGGTATGGGATGTGAAGTTTCCAGGTTATGTTGAGGCTCTCAGCAACCTGTTGGGTTACACTGAAGATGAAGGCAGGTCCCTTGTCCGGGGCAATCTGAACCTCGGGATGATGTGCTCGATGAGTATTGTAGCCACCACATCCGCTGTTTCCCGGGCCATGGGGTATGCCTCGATCCAGCCTGTGAATGTATCAACCAAGATTAATAGGTAGCGAAAGGTTTTATGGAGAGGCATGTGAGTGAAGTCCAGTTGCCAGTCTTCCCCCGGCTGATGACCTCGGAGCTGATGGTTAGGCCCTGGTCTGCCGATTCCTTCTTGTGAATTCACAGCTGAACAGGTTTTACAAGCCCTGTGGACAACTTCAATTACCTTAGATAAGGAAGGAAGATAGAACAATGGCTGAAGAAATTGGTGGAGAGCCTTTGGGCCAATATGGAAGGATCGGTGGATGTCAGTAATTATGGTGTGCACCAGATTGCCTGGCAGGGTGTCCTGAATGTAGATCCACCCCTTATCTCTAATCTTTCCTCCCCGTGCCTGGAGGGCTTGTGTTTCCTTTGTAGAGTAAGAAGGCTGGCGAAGGGTGTTAAGAAAGAGGATAGGAGATGCAGGGGTATTTAGGGCCGTTTGTCTGGCCACTGAGTCTGCCCTGTTGTTACCTAGGGAGACCAGATCCTTGGCCGTTTGGTAGTCTCGACAGTGAACAACTGTTACCTCAGTGGACAGACTAAGGGCCTCAAGCAACTTGGCGATGAGGGGTTCATTAGCTATAGGGGTGCCCTTGGTCGTTAGGAACCCCTGTTCTTGCCAAAGAGTAGAGTGTGTGTGAGTTATGAGGTAGGCATATTTTGAGTCAGTGAAAATGGTGACTCGTTCTCCCTTTGACAAGTGTAATGCCCTAGTGAGAGCTACAAGTTCAGCCTTCTGGGAGCTGGTTCCGATTGGGAGGGGAGCCGTCTCTAATACCGCATCCATGGTGACCACAGCGTAAGCAGCGTGTCTTTGGCCATCTGAGGCCAGGAGGGAACTGCCGTCCACAAAGAGTACATGGTCAGGGTTGGACAGTGGTTGATCAGAGAGACTGGGATGGAGAGGAGTGAGGTCCTCTATAAGTTGTAGGCAGGAATGAATGGGTTCTGGGGTGGGCGAGGGTATAGGCAGTAAAGCTGTGGGGTTTAGGCGGGGGGAGGTAGACAGAGAGATATGCCGATTTTCTAGGAATAGCAGATGGAATAGCTGGAGACGAGAAGGAATCAGATGGGCCAGGGATTGGTGGCCAGGGATTGGTGGCGCTCTCTCACCGTGAGTCGGTGAGGAGAGTAGACCGTGATGGGCTGCCCTAGGGTCAGTTTGAGGGCCTCCTTTGTAAGAGAAGCAGCTTTCACTAGGGCCCTGAAGCAGGGCTGCCATCCCTGGGCGGTGACATCCGGTTGCTTGGACAGGTAGGCTATAGCCCTATGCGTAGGCCCCACCAGTTGTGTTAGGAGGCCGGTGGCGGAGCCAGAGCACTCATCAGTGTAGAGATGGAATGGTTTAGAGAAATCGGGGAGGGCTAAAACTGGCCCGGTGGTAAGGCAGTCCCTTAGTTTAGAGAATGAGTGGAAGATCGAAGTGGGATCAGTTAGGGGATCAGTTAGCTGACTGGTACAGATGATGGGCCAGGATAGAGAAACTTGGAATCCAATGTCTGAAGAACCCAACCAATCCAAGAAAAGAGAGTATTTCATCCGCCGTTTGGGGAAGTTGGAGTTCTTGGAGGAGTCGTATGCGGTCCCTGGTAAGAGACTTAGAAGTGGGAGTCAGAAGTATGCCCAGATAGGTAACCGAAGGGGCACACAATTGGGCCTTAGAGGGGGTGACTCAATATCCCTTGGCCCCCAGGAAGTTAAGTAGGGTGGAGGTGTCATCTTGGGAGACCGAGAGGGAGGAGCTACAGAGGAGGTCATCCACATACGGTAGTAGAGTACTGGCCTTAAGGACGCATTGCTGTAAGTCTGTAGTCAAGGCCTGGCCGAAAATATGAGGGCTGTCCCTGAACCCCTGGGGTAGGACAGTCCAAGTTAATTGTCCAGAAGCGTGCGTGTCGGGATCCTCCCAGGTGAAGGCAAAAAGAAAATAGGAATCAGGGTCCAAAGGGATGGTGAAAAAGGCGTCCTTTAGGTCCAGTACTGAAAAGTGAGAGGTGTTTGGGAGAACGCAAGACAATAGGGTGTAGGGGTTAGGAATGACTGGGTGGAGGGGGACCATGGCCTCATTGATAAGCCTAAGGTCTTGTACCAGTTGATAAGCCCCTGAGGGCTTGCATACTGAGAGGATAGGGGTGTTACAGGGGGAACTGATGGGGATCAGGAGTCCCTGACATTTAAGCCGTTCTATGATAGGTTTCAGGCCCCAGTGGTGGGCTAAGGAAATAGGAAACTGAGCTCGAGAGGGAAACTTGGAGTTATCGTTAAGCTGTACTTTAACTGGAGTAAGGTGGGAAGCGATGATGGGCTCCGAGGTGCCCCACACCCGAGGATCTACAGTGGGTAAGTCATCTGGAGTGGAGGTCGAGGGAGTGGAGAGGTGTAGGGTGAGACAGGTTGAGGTGAAGGGAGGGGAGGAAGGGGAGAGGCAGGTAGTTGCCCTCAGTTTCCGGATAATGTCCCTCCCCAGTAGAGGGACCGAGCAGGAAGGAATCACTAGGAACAAGTGGGAGAAGGGGAACCCATCAAGGCTACAGGTAAGGGGAAGGGTCACCCTAGGATTGGAGGAAGTCCCATCGATCCCCATAGCAGTAATTGGTAAGGTTCGAGTAAGTCCCGAATAGGAAGGCAGAACAGAGTAGGTAGCCCCTGTGTCCAGCAGAAAGGAGATGGACTTACCCGCTACCTGGAGCATGACCCTGGGCTCAGCCTGGGTGAGAGGGGTGGCCAAGTCTGGGCTTCATCAGTCGTCCCCCAAACTGAGCAGTTGAAAAGCCAGACTTACTGTCTCGGGGGCTCCCCCACATTGAGGCACCAAAGATACCCCGAGATTAGGGCAGTGGGATTTCCAGTGGCCCATCAAATGGCATTGAGGGCAAGGCTGAGTTGGCTGCTTTGGATTGGGGCACTGGCGAGCCCAATGTCCCTCGGCCCCGCATTTGAAACAGGCCCCGGGGGGTTGCAATTGGTTGCCCCTCTCTGTTGGCTCCTGGAGCCAGCCGGCTGCAGGGCTGCTACCAAGGCTTGGGTCTGCAACTGAACCTTTTGCTGGAGTCTGGCTTGTCGTTTATGCTCAGCCACCTCCTCATGGGAATTAAAGACCTTAAATGCCATTTTCACCAAGTCTGAAATGGGGGTCTGAGGGCCCTCCTCAGCCTTCTTTAACTTTCTCCATATATCTGGTGCCGATTGAGAGATAAAATGAGTAGCCAGTACCATGGCCCCTGCAGGAGAGGCGGGGTCCAACCGAGTGTACTGGGTTAAGGCCTAGGTCAATCGGCTAAGAAACATGGCGGGGTTTTCGTCAGGGGCCTGGACAATCTCCCTAATCTTATCGTAATTAATGGCCTTATTAGAGGCTGCCTGCATGCTGGCTATGAGACGTTGGACCATGTGGTCGCGGCCCCAGCGGCCATCTTGGCCATCCTGATAACCCCACCTAGTTCTACAGCTGGGACTGCCTGGGCTCCAACTGGCATGGCAGCATCAGTGAGATGGACCTGATCTGCATGCTCCCGGGCAGCAGCCTGGATGCGCTCCCTCTCCTCTGTGGTGAGGGTGGTGGTCTGGACCACATGTAAATCATGCCAGGTAAGGTCACAGGCTTGGGCCAGACATTGGAATTCTTTGATATAGTTATCAGGATTGGCCAAAAAGGATCCCAAACGTTTCTCAATTTGGGAAACGTCTTGTAGAGAGAAGGGCGCATGAACTCGAACAACTCCCTCAACTCCAAGAACTTCCCTTAGGGGGCAGACTAAATCAGGGGAGGGTTTTCAAGCCCTAGTATGGGTGGAGATGGGATGGGAGGCTGGAGGGGATGAGAGTGCCCGTTCAGAAATCCTGAACATAAGGAACCTTGGCCCATCTGCCTTGGCATCTGCCGAGGTTATTTAGGTCCATGAAAATCTGATAATTAAACATGCCTTCCAGAGGCCATTGAGACTGATTGTCTAATCAGTATTGTGGCCAAGCGACAGTACAGTAATGTTGTTTTCGCAGGTCCTGGTCCAGTTCCAGGGTTTTAAGATTGGCCTACAGGCCTAAAACACCCCCGGGATGTTTTAGTGTCGAATTTGGATTGGGAGGTCCTCACGATTCATTGCCGGGCAACCCGAGAGCTGGAGGAAGGTGTCCCCTTGTCCACCACTGGGTTGCAGAAAAACTGTGTCAACTGCCATAGAGGTTAGGACATATCCCAGCCTCTCGGAGTCACGGAGGTCACCTGGTAACTGGCAGGGTCCGCCCTGAAGTGGCCGCGATTAGGGCAGGGCTTTCCAGAAGGAGGCGCGGAATCGGGGGAAACTCACCACAGCTTCAGAAGTGGCATTCGGAAAGGCAGGCCCGGGTCCAGTTAGGGAAAGGAGAGAGCCTCCCCACTGGGGTGGGGGCTCAATCTCCTTCCCAGGTTTCAGCACAAAATGTAAAGTTTTCCGGCCATATAGACACAACACCAGGAAAAGTGGGTGCAAGGCAAGATTTATTAAAAGCACTCTCTGGCAAAGTTTCAGGGCTCAAGAGAAGGGGAGCCAGGAAAGTTGCGCCGGGAGGAGGTGGGCACCCTTGGTTGAGGTTCCGCGACTCTGGAAAGCAGAGTGGTGGAAGTTGCGCCCAGGGCAGGGAAAAGGGGGCTTTTAAGGGGCCTCGAGGGGAGTTCAGGGGTCCTTTGGCAAGTTTCCCTTATTTGGATATTTCGCCTGCTCATCAGGGTCCCATTGGTCCACTGGAGCCCGGGGCGGGGGTCTCAGATTCCCGCTTGTCAGGGTCCCATTGGTCCACAGGAGCCTGGGGCGGGAGGATCTCAGATTCCCGCTTTTCAGGGTCCCATTGGTCCACGGAAGCCCCAGGGCGGGAGGGTTTTCAGATTCCTGCTTGGGTCTTTGTTCTCCTGTCCCAGCTCAGGTTTTGTGGTGGGGACTTTCGCCATCTTAAGTAGCCCTTTCTTTCTGCCAGCCCAACAAAAATTATTAGGAGATATTAATTGGTTATGCCCAATGTTAGGTATTCCTACACATCAACTTACAAATCTATTTGCCACTCTTGAGGGAGACCCTAACCTTGACAGTCCTCGAAGCTTAACACCACAGGCTGAACAGAAGCATCAGTTCCTTGAAGAACACCTTCATCAAGTGTTCTCTCATCAATATGAGCCTACATTACATTTACTGTTATTTCTATTCCCTACTCCCCATTCACCTACAGGGCTGAAGCTCAATAAGACTCTCCTTTAGAATGGATCTACTTGAAACTTGAAATGGATCTCCTTTAGAAATGGATCTCCTTTAGAATGGATCTACTTGGAGATCCTAAGGTTTTAACTGCATATGTTAACCTCCTTGCAGATCTCATTATCCTTGGCCAAACCAGATGTCTTTAAATATTGGGATACAACTCTCATGCTATCATTCTTCTTATTTCTGTAAAACATTTTTCTTCCCTATTTCCTTTGAATGATTATTTCCTTAATGCTTTAGCAGGATATTCTGGAACCATTGGAAACCATTACCCTGTGAATAAATTATGGGATTTCCTAAAGAAGACATCATTTGTAATTTCTAATATCTGTAAAACTAGTCCAATTCCAGGTACTCCTGTATATTTTATTGACAGCTCCTCGACTAGAAAAGGAAGCATACATGGACCTGGCTTAAACCTCTCAATTCAAAGTGAGGGTGCATCAGCACAACAAACAGAAATATTCGTTCTTACTGCTCTGTTAACTTAAGTATCTTCTGCACTTAACATAGTTTCTGATTCGGCTTATGTAGTTGGTCTCTTTCCCACCATTGAAACAGCTCAGCTATCTACAACCCAAAAAACCATGTTACACCTTCTCACAAAACTACAGTCCCTTGTGTAATCATGTTCCCATCCTCTCTATGTCACCCATATTAGGGCCCATTCTTCTCTCCCAGGACCCATGGTAGAAGGTAACCGTCAAGCACATAACTTGACATGTCCTATCACCTGCAGATGAACACTCAGTTTTGCATACTAATGCTAACCAACTGCACAACTGTTACCACATTCCACTTTGAAAGACGCATAACATTGTTCAATCCTGTCCTATTTGTGCACCTTTGCACTGTCACCTACACCCTTCATGAGCCAATCTTCATGGCTCCCAAGTCGACGAACTATGGCAAATGGATGTAACTCATTTCAGTCTCTTTCCTTGTCAACCTTATTTACATGTTATTGAAACATTTTCTAAATTTCTTTGGGCAGTTCCTCAATCCTCCAAGTCCTTTACTGCCATCTGCTCTACTCTATTGCAATTTTTAGTGTTATGGGGGGTCCCTACTACCATAAAAACTAATAATGTGCCAGCTTACACAAGCCACAAATGTACTGCCTTTTGTTCTTATTGGCAGATTCATCATATTACAGGTATACCTTATAATCCACAAGGAAAAGATATAGTTGAATGAGCTCATTGTACACTAGGACAGCAATTATTTAAAAACAAAACAAAACAAAAAAAGGGGGGCGACCCCCAAGGATGTTTTAGCACTCTTTATTTACTCTTAATTTTTCAAATTTACCCAAGGTGACATTCAGACAGCAGTAGAAAAACACTTCTCACAATCACAGCAACCCCTTGAGGCATCTATTCCTATTTGGTTCAAATCTTTTAATGAATGATTCCCTGGCTTCCTATTAAGGAAAGGCAGAGGGTCTGCTCTTATTCCCTTAGATTCCAGTGATGGACCCTCCGAAACACTATGGCTTCCTCTTCGGCTCATCAGGCCCTGGGAAACTGATGACACTGCTGATAACCACTTCACCCCTGATCTCCAAGAAAGATCTGGAAATACAAGAGACACAGGAAGTCACTCACAAAATGCACGTGCTGTCCCTTCATAAGAAGAGCCCCCAACCATATCAGCATAGGGCCAATCCAACCACATGGGGTCAGATTAAGGCCCTGTCAGCTAAGGGAGAAGGAGTTTTAGGATCTACCTGAAGCCCACAGACCCCTGAGAACTTGTTTTTGGTTATGGTTGCTCTTCTGACCTTTACATCAGTGGGTTTCTCCTCAAATGATGAGTGAACAAACAACAGGCATCTAGCTTGGAACTGGCTCATAAGATGTTGCAATTAATAAACAAAAAAGGGGGAATTTTTGGAACACAACCTGGATCCTTGCCAATGTGACTGGGGTCATGTCAAATCCTGTGAGCAAACTCCAGGAGATGGAGGGCAAGAGTCTCCCTTGGCCAATGCCCGAATTAACATGGGAGGATCCCCAGAGTGTTCTCCTGTCCTCTTTTAGATAGATCTGATAAGTGTGAAGAATCATTAGCTTGCTCTTGTCATTTAAAGCTAAGAGATAATCATTATTGTTCACTTGTCTCACTTGATTGACTGCACGTAAATCACATCTCACATGTAGCCCACGCCCTGCACATAAATCTATATCCTTTTGTAATGGGATCTTGTGGAAGATATAAAAGAAGTGGTTGTTTTTTTGAAATTAGTATACTAATTTCAAAGCAACTGGGGTGCCTGGGTGGCTCAGTGGGTTAAAGCCTCTGCCTTCAACCCAGGTCATGATCTCAGGGCCCTGGGACCGAGCCCTGCATCGGGCCCTCTGCTCACCAGGGAACCTGCTTCTTCCTCTCTCTCTGCCTGCCTCTCTGCCTACTTGTGATCTCTGTCTGTCAAATAAGTAAATAAAATCTTTTTAAAAAATAAATAAAAGAAGTCATTGTAAGAAATAAAGATGCCTACTGATCATCAGTTGGTAGTCCCTCCATCATTTTGGCTCCGATCACCAGGATCCCCACCTCGTGAAAGTGACAGTTCAGATATTAATTTTATCTTTGCACTGAATCAAATCCCTAGATGTAGGACTTTGCCTCAGATATACATGTAGTCATAGTGTATTGATATTTTGGGATTAATCCCTAATATCCATACGTAGCACCATATGGATTATGTATGTGCATACATTCTTCTTTTCTCCTCATTTTTTTCCTAAAAACTAAATTAATGGAACAAACAGAATTTTACAGTTATATCCAGGTTTGAATCTCAGTTCCACTACTCAGTTTCTTACTACTTTCTCTGTGTCTCAGCTTCTTCATCTCTAAAATGTAGATAATAATAAGTATCTCATAGAATTGTGTGAAAATTAAATGAAATAATTTGCATGTGAGCACTTAAGTTTTGGTTCCATTACTGTTTCTCTCCATGCCTTTCAATTTAAAAATCCGCACATGCGTACATACACACAAACATTCACACAAACACAGACACATGCAAGAGTTATATTCAACATGACTATAAGCTTCATGAGAGCAGAAATCACAGGGATACAGTGTTTACCACTCTATCCCTAGTGTATGGTTATTAGGGGATCCTCAAATATATTTGGAGTTATAAAACAAGATTAGTTAAGAAATTGAGCCTTTGTTCAACTAAATTTCTCAGTCAGTTTAGAGATCTTAGTTAAACTAAAAACCTACCATATACACTAAAGGCCTTAACAGGTGTCACTTCTGTAGACTCTATTTTATGATCTTCAGTTAATCAATATGAAGTCTATTTAAGTGACTTTTTAAAGTATTTGCTTTTTGTCTGAAACTCCAAATAGGCAAGTATACTAATTTGATAGGACTGTTGTACCATAAACTGAGTGGCTTGAACAACAGAAATATATCATTCTAGAGGCTAGAAATTCAGGATCAGGATATCAGCAGGATTGGTTTTTTCTGAAGGCTATGAATAAAGGATCTGTTTCAGGCCTCTCTCCTTGGCTCATCAATTACTGTTTTCTCCCTCTATATGTTCACAGTGTCTCATCTTTATGCATACCTATCTCTATGTCCAAATTTCCCCTTTTTATAAGGATACCAGTCATTTTAGAGACTATTGTAATGATCTCATCTTATCTAATTCTAACTGCAATGACCTTATTTCCAAGTAAGGTAATATTTTGAGATACTGGGGGTTAAGACTTCAACACATGATTTATTGAGGGATCATAATTTAACCCATAACAGCAATTTCTAAGGGATTATCTTTAAGGCTTCTGGGTATAACCTATCCCTGGAGTATTTCTTACTATTGCATATAGAAGAAAACACTTGACATTTACTGAATTAACATTTTGGGATGTTTTGACTATTCTCAAATAACCTTAAAACACATAGTAGAGTGAGCCACTTAACTTGTGAGGGTAACTAGCTATCTATAGGCATCTGTATTTTAACTGACTTTGTTATTAACTATTATTGAGAATGTTTCACATGTTGGAGGGAGAGGACAGGAGGGATAAAATTCTAGTGAATTTTGAAAAACCAGTATATGGGGATATGTCAAATAAGCTGAAATATAATGTAAGAGAAATGTGGGGGACTGCAAAAACATGAAACCATGTTTGTGAATAAGTGCAAATAGGTGTATTTTGGAGGAATATCAAGGACCTTTTGGGTATAGGACAAGATTAAGCCTCAGTCGTGATTATATATGTCCACTAAAATGAATCAAAATGTAGTCATTCCAATCATTTCAGTCATATTCACAATGGATATAAATGCAGGTGAATTGAACCAAATAGTGATCTTTAAAATAGTTAAATCAATTCCTTTCTTAAAATTGGCCAATTATTTTATTGACTAAAATTTTTAAAGTTTCATTGAACATATGTCATGTTTCCCAACAGATCATCCAGGTCAAAATAAAGAGTTTGCTTCAAATTATTTTGGGGAATAAAGGTGAATTGATGCAATGGTCTTATGAAGGATAGATTTTTTTTTTTTAAATCGTGCTTCGAAAGGATTAATACCCACCTTTTGTAGCAACATGGACAGGACTGGAAGAGATTATGCTGAGTGAAATAAATCAAGCAGAGACAGTCAATTATCATATGGTTTCACTTATTTGTGGAGCATAAGAAATAACATGGAGGACATGGGGAGATGGAGAGAAGAAGGGAGTTGAGGGGAATTGGAGGGGGAGATGAACCATGAGAGACTATGGACTCTGAAAAACAATCTGAGGGTTTTGAAGGGGCCGGGGATGGGAAGTTGGGTGAGCCTGGTGGTGGGTATTATGGAGGGCACATATTGCATGGAGCACTGGGTGTGGTGCATAAACAATGAATTCTGGTACACTGAAGAGAAATTTTAAAAAATAATAAAAATTTTTTAAAAATCATACTTCATTGCCTATCAGTGTAAGGCGAGTACTTATATGTTTGGCATTCTGGAAACTGTCATCTATATGTTTAATTTGATTTCTAAAAATCTTGAGTGCTTTGTAAAATTGCACTTTTTTCTCAAATGTAAAGCAATATGTTACAGAAGAATGAGTTTTGGACCAGGAGAAAGAAAAAAAATCTGAATTCCAGTCCCAGATCTGCCCTGTGGCCTTGGAAAAGTCAAACAGAGCTCCTGCTTTGCCTCAGCAAACTAAAGGTTTCAATCAGATGATATGCAAGTTCCCTGAACCTAGAGAGTCTATAATTCTGTTATATATAATTATTATATCGCTAGTGAAATATTTTCATTCAAATGCAAAATATATTAACATAAAAGAGAACTTTTTGCTCTGCTGGGTTTAAGGTATGGTAATAGAGGCTAATCATTTGAAGAACCTTCACCATCAACTTTTCAGTCTGATCATCTTCATATTGTATGTCATAAGGTACCCACATAAAATATTACATGCTTTTAAATATTTTTGTCTTTTACTCCAAAAGACTAAACTCTTTATTCTGTCAACATTACAATACAACTAAATACCATGCAATTTTATTTTACATAAATCCTGGCAGGAGTTACCTTGGTGCTTTTGTCTTGCCTAAGAACCAGCTACATTTCTACTGTATATATACCAAATGTTCTTTTCATTTTTAAAATTTTACATGGGAGATCTTATAAAATTGATTTTCCCACCTCTCTAACCACCCTTGATGATATTGTAATTCTTTCAAGTAATTAACTATGTTATGACTAATTTTATTTTTTTAAAGATTTTTATTTATTTATTTGACAGAGAGAGAAATCACAAGTAGGGAAGAGAGGCAGGCAGAGAGAGAGAAGGAAGCAGGCTCCCCGCTGAGCAGAGAGCCCAATGTGGGGCTCGATCCCAGGACCCTGAGATCATGACCTGAGCTGAAGGCAGGGGCTTAACCCACTGAGTCACCCAGGAGCTCCTATGCTATGACTAATTTTAATAATGATAACATTTTAACTCAATCCCACAATTTTAATGTTGACAATGTGATACTTGGAATGTAAATGTATTTAGCCCACATTCCAAATGTTTTATTTTTTGACACTTACATTGAATAAGAAAGTGTTTGATATAATACATGTCCTTTAATGAACATGGGGGTCATATATTGATCAATTTATGAGTAGAGTTTAATTTTTGAGACACGGTATTTAAAACTGGTAACTGAACTTCTGTATTTCAATTAATGAGGAGGTCAGTTCTACCTTTTGTTTTGTTTTGAACTTTAAAAAAAATACACTTTTTAGAAAATGACCTGAAGATTGGCAGAACAGACTTTCCACAGCTAAACATAGAGAAGAGGTCAGGCCACCTAGAAGAGGGTAGGAATAGCAGAGAAGGAGAAGCAGTTGGATGCTAAACAGATTCATGTCCTTGGGAGTGTGGGAGTGAGGGAGCTCTGGGCAAGGATTGGAAAGAGAAACAGACCCTCACATCAGAGAATTCTACCCGGGGAAGATGAATCTCCGTAACATTTGGCTTTGAAGACCAGAGGGGCTGAATTTCCCGAGTTCTTAAAAGAAGTAGAACTTAAAACTTGGAATTTTAAAAATCTGGAGAACCAGAAAGATGAGAAGCTGAGTCTCCACCCTTAAAGACACAGCAGGACAAACAGCCTGCAGAGATAAAGCCATCAGTTTGAAAAAGCACCTGGGGAAGGAGAGTTGTTTATTCATTTTAGAGTAAGTCCTGGAGGGATAGATATTGGTGGGGGATTCCTCAAGGAAAAAAGGACTTGATGGGCACCACTTTCTCCCCCTCCCCAGCCTAGATACCCAGCTACCTGGGGAAACCAATACTGACAGTCATCTCCTACCATGCTTGCACCAGCACCCTGACACCCCCAACTCTTGTGTTGTGCCTCTGTGAATCCATCTCCTAGGACTGGCCTGCTTCAGTCCCATTGCTGCAGGGTTCCTCCTGTAGGAGACTACCAGCCGACAAAACTTGCTACCCTGCCTCTCCAGCCCTGTGCATGTTGCAGTTCCACCCCCTCCAGTATGTTCTTGACCCAAGCCCATCCAAAGCAATACTACAAGCCTAGCAGTGTGCAAGCAGCCTGGGTAGAAACCAGCACCACTCTAAAGGGACTCCTGCCCCAGGGAGAGGGGAAGATAACCACACACATTGGTCTTACTAGGAACCCAATAGTGGGCTGGGGGCAGACAGCTGGCCTGACTGCAGGCCCCATTAACCAACAAAACCTTCTCAGAGGACAACACAGGAAAATGTCATGCAGTTTGGTGCTACTTAATCTCTGGTAAATGCCTGGTCTGACTCAATTCAAGCCCAAGGCAGTCCTCAACTGGCTCACTAACAATACAGGAACCAGACCCTGAAGCTAAATAAGGACAGAACGGGGAATGAACTCATCTTGGGACTGATCTCTGCAGAAGAACCAGGCAATCAACTGCAGTATTTACAAGCAGATAACTCTGAGGAAGTCTACTAACAAATGGATCACAGCAACTAGACTCTAAGTCACAATAGTATTTCAAGTTGGTAACGTAGTCCTATGATGGTTCCCCATTAGCAAGAGAACAGGACAGTGCCAAAAATCTTTTGTCCCTGCTATAAAACAGATTCAGGTATCACTTCCTCCAGGATATCTTTTCTAATCATCACCCAGGCTATGTGTAAGCCATTCTTCTCTGCTTCTTTACTTTGTGTTAATCTATGATACACACTATAATTGTTCAGCCATTCATTCAACAGATATTTATTAAGCATCCACTGTACGCCAGACATTTTACTAAGAGTGGGAACAAACTAGTGAACAAAATAAAGTCCCTGCCCTCATTGAGCTTATATTTGTGGAGGCTGAGAAAAATCAAGGCCATCCCACCTCACGTTTAGCCTTAGCATAGGTACAGCCATCTTAGCTCTGGCAGCCATCTCAGATCCCTGTGCCCAAGGGCTGAACTTTCCCCTACCCTGCTTTGGTTCCAGGAAGCCCCATCCTGCTTTGGTTCCAGAGACCCCCACCCTGCTTTGGTTCCAGGAATTCCCACCCTGCTTTAGTAACAGGAACCCATAAATACCCCTGCCTTAACTAAGCTCGGGGTCTGAGTCCCTACTCCGCTGTGTCGGGTATACTTGGGCCCAAGCTTAAGCTTGTCAAATAAACCCTTGTGTGACTGCATCGGTGCTTGGCTCCTTGGTGGTCTCTCAGATGCAAAAACTTGGGTACAACATATTCTAATGAGGGGAAAGAACACATACACTAAAAATAAACATGTAAATATAGACTGTGTCATGGTGATAAGTACTATTAGAGAGAATAATGCAGATAATGGGAATACAGTGTGGAGAAATTTTTACTTTTTAATGTATTATACATTTTTGTGTAATCTCCTTTTTAAAGTTAGCTTTACCTTTGTTAATAAATATTCTTCTAAAATATTTTTTATGTTTGCATATATTTTCCCTTATATAGATGTATGTATGTACTGTACCTATGTAACTATTCCTTCATTGTTGGGCATTTAGCTTTCCTCTTTATCATAAACAATATTGAGAAGAACATATTTAAAGTTATCCTTTGGGAGCATATCCTTGGTTATTTCCATAGGATAAGTTTCTAGAAATGAAAGGGTTGTAACTTGGCTGTTGCCATGATGAACAAGTCTCAGTCATCTCCAATCCTTTGGACACTGGCATTGGCATCAATAGCCACTTTCTGTAGGAGTCAGTTCCATAGCTTAGTTATTCTCCATGATCCTGGACCCACACGTCCACCTTTCTCTTTCTTTTCCCAATGACTCTCAAAAAAGGAGCAACAAACTTAGTGGCAGAAGCCTTGAAAGTATGATACTACCAGATGAAACGCCTCAAAACTTAAGGAGCCTTTGTTTAAATCTAAAGGTATTGCTGTTTTAAATCCAAAAATTTCTACTGTAGGTATGGATGGTGACAACCATAAAGCTAACTATAAAATCTCCAGCTTTACTTCAACTCCATCTTTAGGTCCTTGTAGAACAAACCAAAATTTTGAATCTATTCCTTGACCTTAACCTCCCAGAATGTGTGACTTCCCTTTCACCTCAACTTTTCTCAACTCTAGTCTCCTGGCTAACAAGATATATATATTTTTTTAAGATTTTTATTTATTTGTCAGAGAGAGCGAGCCCAGGCAGACAGAATGGCAGGCAGGGGCAGAAGGAGAAGCAGGCTCCCCGCCAAGCAAGGAGCCCGATGTGGGACTCGATCCCAGGACGCTGGGATCATGACCTGAGCAGAAGGTAGCTGCCCAACCAACTGAGCCACCCAGGCGTCCCAGCAAGATGTATTTTGACCATACTTTTCTTTTTATCTACCATTATCAAGTGAATCACCAAAATATTGTTCCAGTCATGATGAATATAGACCTGGCCTTGGTGTTGGAACCCAGAATAGGCTAATACATTATTATCCTTTTTCTCTTCATTTATTACCACCTCCTTGTTATTTATCAATATTGTGCGAAAGAGCTGTAGGAGATTTAGAACATCTCAATGCACTGTGTATTTGCCCCCAAAGCCCAAAGAAATGGCTGGGATATGGTGTACAGATTAACTAATAAAACAGTTTCACTTTTTATCAGCAGCTTTTTTTAAAGAGTAAACAATTTGATTATTAGGGAGGTCAAGCTAATGTGTAAAATAGTTTTAAGAGTTTGCGTTTTTCATTTGTCCTTGACTTTACTTTCTCTTATAAATAGAAATGATTATAAATTGTCTCTAAATAAACTAATATGTTTTCTTTTTCTTGTTTAAATTAATGAATACACAAAGCTTGGTTTTCTCAAGGTGATAATGGGCAAACTGGAAGCCGTAGAGACACCCATAGGTGTGGCTTTCCTACATCCCTTCATCACTGTTTTCATCAGGGAATGGTCTTCAAACAACAAGACCATGCTACACAAGCAAGCTCACATTTTCACTTTCAGCCTCTCAGATTGAGAAAAAGAGTTACTGGCCCATGAGTTTTCTTGTACACATGCTTTATTACTTACCTACTTTTACAGATATACAAAGGAAATAAGCAACTTTAATAGGGATGTGAGATTTACCTTACCTGGAAAACAATATACTACACAACATGAACAAAGCCAGTAGGTGTAAGAGATCCTCTTAGAGGTGATTAAGTGGTATCCTCCTGCCTATAAATCATAGCTCATACTATCCAATCTCCTCTATTCCTTAAATGATGGATTTCACAGGGTGTTGTTAATCATATAATCTATATATTACTATATACTACTATTTCTTTTACTTTCACCTGAAAATGGAGCTGGCAAGACTATCTAAATTTGATTTTGAGATGAATATAGAAAATATACTGAGAGACTCAAGTTGTTGCATTACATTAGTTGAGAAGCATTTAGAGTCTGCCTTGAAGTGATTGTTACATACTCACTCTAACTTTGATCAAATGGGAGAAGTTTTTGTTCAAGGTAAGACAGATCAAACTGGAGATGACCAAAGATCAGGAGACAGCACTGATTCACAAGGAAATAACATATCCAAATACCAAGCCACAGAAGGTAATGCAGATAGATGGCCAGGTAGTGTAAGAAAGAGCCAGAGGGTGATAATAGATAGGGTTCCTAAAAATATGGAAGTATGACATTAGAAATATATGACCCTAAGATCACCACCTGAGCTGAAACCAAGAGCTGATGCTCAATCAAGGCACCCACCCAGGCACCCTCAAAATAAAAGACTTTTAAAATCAGTTGCCAACTATCAGGATATAACAGTGACATAGACTGAATCTTATGAGACTTAGTGCTTTAGTAATCCTTTCCTACCCACAGGTAAGGCCACAGATGCTTCACAGAATGTTGCTACCTCTATAGTCTAACACCTAAAGGTATTATTTCCTGAAACCCTTTTCCTGCCTCTCAACATACTTCTTCCACCTTGGCAGCCTTCTGATAGCAGTTATACTGCTTAACTCCTGCTTTTTTACCTCTCTTCCCTGCTCATTTGAGTAGGCTCTTTATGAATTATTTGATTCTCCATACCAGCTTTGTTCTCATGCCTTCATGCTCTGTAGACCATAGGCCATATCTAACTTTCCCCCATGTCCAGCAAAGCTTAAAGGAATCTCCTTGAACATCTATGATCTTTAGTGTAAAGATTATCTGAGACAGCAAAAATTCTGAAGTTTATAAGTTTGTAAGAGATTTGGAAAGGAAATAACCATGTCCCTCCTCTTCTTCAGTCCAGGCAGGACTAATACTATGCCACTAGACTAAAGTACAAAATGGTCCCTCCACAACTTGAAACCTAGAACACAAGAGATTTCAGGTTCAGCCATTCTCAGTACTATTCCTGAACTTCTCCACCTTTTGGATACTATTTTGTAATTTGTGGGTAAGTGTGGCTCCTTCACTAGGCTGAAGATGCCTGTGTCTTATTCACCTTTGTATTTTCTACATGGCCTAGTAGAGTACTTTATATGTATAGGCACTCAATAATTGTGTAAAATAAATAACAAAACAAACTATGGGGAAAAAGCGAATCAATAATGGGGGAAAGATGACTATTTGAGAATTGTGTTTACATAAAATTGGGATGCTTATCCATTAAACGAGGCTTTGTCTAGTTGGTTGGTTTGGGTAGTGACAGAAAAATAATCATAAATAACTATAATATGTTTGTAACCTTATTTTCTTTACAGTCTACTAATGAAGCTGGGGAGGAGAGGGTCCAATAATAGTAAAATTTAGTCAATCTCTCAGCCTCCAATAGCTGTGTATCTGGAATACATTCTCCCTTCCAGTTTGGAGGCTGGAGCAGCATCAAGGAGTGGCTCACATGGTTTATGTGAGCTAGTGATGGCTTTCCTCCTTTTTATAGCATTCATCATCTCTGCCTCTGCTGCTCCAGACCTGGGCCCTGGCCATAACTATCACATTTGTCATACTTCTGGATGTTAGCCATGATGTTGTAGCCTTAGTAGCTTTTCCATTCCTTTCCAAGGGTCATTTCTACCCTTATTTGTGCAACAGTGTATTACTAAGCCACAAAGAGCATTGCCTTGTGCTTTTAAGTTCTTAGGATGACTCTAATGCTAGAGCTCTTTTATTTGACTTATTATCTACCAGAGCCAGAACCACCCCAGACCCTGAGCCTCCAGCACCAGGAATTTCCACATGTACTATACTCATGTGCTTGCTTCTTTCCCTCTAACAAAAATCTTTCTTTCTCTGATTAAACCAGTTTACCTCAATGACAACTCCTCTTTGAATTTGTTCCTTCCTATCTATTAAAGTGAACTTCAGTTCAAAGGAGGGCTCTTATACTCCCAAAACTCAGGTTGGGCTATTAGTGCTAGTCACTTTCAACTTACTCACTTATTACAACTCATATCAAAGTCCTTAAACCCTCATATAGATAAATCCCTGATGGGTCTGTCCTCCTGGGCATCTAGATGTGCCTGGTCATGTTTGAATCCACAGTGGTACTTTTATAACTTAGTCTCTCACTCTAGGACTCCTGCTACACTTGAGTAGATTTTATAACTAAAAAACAACAAAATTGTGAGAATAAAATAAGACCAAGCATGTGAAAATTCTTTGCATATTGCAGTGCTTTGCAAAGGCAATATATTATAATTAGTTCCTTATTGTTTGTCTAGTGGAAATCCAAGTCCATGGGAGAACTGAAGGCATCAAACAGGGAAAGTAAAAAATAAAATACGGGACCTGGCTGGCTTAGTCAGTAGAGCATGTGTCTCTCGATCTTGAGGTTGTGAATTCAAGCCCCATGTTGGATGTAAAGGCTATTTAAAAATACAATCTTAAAAAATCACAATTAAAAAAATAAAAGATAGGAATGATTGATGGAGAAATCAAGTTGATACACAAATGAACTATGCACTAAGTAGAATTAAATAGAATTTCTGTGGGCCTATTTGAATGCAATAGATACATGCCAAATGAATAGAGATAAAAGTTGGAAGATGGGGGGGTATCTGGGTGGTGATGGTTGGGCATCTGCCTTCAGCTCAGGTTGTGATCTCCAGGTCCTGGGATTGAGCCCCATGTTCAGCTCCCAGCCCAGCATGGAGTCTGCCTCTCCCTCTGCTTGTGCTCTTTTTGTCTCTCTCTCTCTCAAATTAATACATAAAATCTTTAATAATAAAAAAAGAACTTCTAAAAAAAAGTTGGAAGATGGTCCCAGAGTACCTAAAAAGTAGTCATACTCAGCCTACATACTTTAGGCAACAAAAAAATAAGTGAAGCTATACAGCATGGAGAATTACAAAGCTTGACTGCAGAGGCAAGTTACTAAGGTTTATATCTGAGCCTTATCATTTATGAGCTCTAGTGAATTTTGACAATAATCTAGTCTCCCCTCTATATATAATAGTACTGCTTCTCCCATGGGTTTTTGAAAGTATTACATGAGTCAATACACATAAAGCACTACTATCAGATCAGGCACATTAACAAATGCCCAGTATGAGTAAATTTTACAATTCATCTACTCATGCCATTGTATTTCACAAAAGCAAGTTGAATAGGGTTAGTGTTTATCCAAATTTTCACTAAAAACACTTTTTTTTAAAGATTTTATTTATGTATTTGACAGAGATCACAAGTAGGCAGAGAGGCAGGCAGAGAGAGGGGGGGAAGCAGGCTCCCTGCTGAGCAGAGAGCCCCATTTGGGGCTCTATCCAAAGACCCTAAGATCATGACCTCAGCCGAAGGCAGAGGTTTAACCCTCTGAGCCACCCAGGTGCCCCTAAAAACACTTTTTTTAAAAGACTATTCATTTATTTGACAGATATCACAAGTAGGCAGAAAGGCAGGCAGAGAGGAGGAAGCAGACTCCCCCCAGAGCAGAGAGCCCAATGCGGGGCTCGATCACAGGACCCTGGGATCATGACCTGAGCCAAAGATAGAGGCTCTAACCCACTGAGCCACCCAGGAACCCCCCAAATTTTCACTAAAGCAGAAATTCAGAGACTTTTTTCAGTTAGGTAGAATTTAGTGAATGTTACCTGAAATTGGACTGAAAATTGCTTCTTTAGTTTTAAGCAAATGTTAGGAAGTAGTCTAGAATATTCAAGTGATGTAACTCTTATCATATTAAACTAGCTCATTTGCTCTTTTCCTTACAATACAGGCACAGGGACACACTCATTTTAGGATAAGATCAAGAAATAATTTGATATTAAAATGATTAAAAATCTCATTTATTCAAAATGACTGCTATAAATGGAGATTAATCTCAAAATTGCTATAGAAAACATAATTTATATTCATGTGTAGATACAGTTTTATTTACAAATATCAGAGTTTACAGTGTACTTTGTTTCAAACTACTGCCATAAGTGGAAATTACTTCTCTACTATTATAGAGAACTACATTAATAATCATATATAGATATAGTTGAAGCTCTGAATGTTAGTGTATCAAGTAATTTGTCTTGAAGTACAGCCTTATAAAAGGAAATTACTTCATTAACTTTGAGAGCTTAATTACAAATCACACATAGATACAATTTAAGTTACAAATATTTGAGTTTATTGTGTAGTACTTGGAAATAATTGCACTCTAAAAACATTTTCAACAATTCTTGAAAACCAAATGCTTAACAAAGACCATAAAATGTTCACCATAACAATACTTTAAAAATTCTGTTTACTTACTAAAACAGGAATTTGAAACAATAATAAAAAAATTATGTGGGTGTCAGCATTGCTTATATTCTCTCCCAGAAAGGCACAGGAGTGTCAATAATATTCCCATTGGTCTAAAAGCAGGCCTCTCTGCCAGAGTCCTGACTCATAAGCAGCCTGCTGGCCATATTAAGCAGAGGAGCTGGCAGTTGATTAGCTGTGCTCTGAAAATAAATATCCTATTATTGTTGACAATGAAAATCACCACAGTTTAGAGAATCTCTAAGACTATACCATAATTCACATTAAGTAAGATAGACTATGCATTTGTGAAAACCCTTAATATAAACATACAGTGTCATGACATACGTCCTCATGGAATTTAGTTAAGCAGGTATTTAATAGCTGATCCTCATTGTAGTCAGCTCAACCATTTGAAGCTGATTATCCAGTTTCTGGGTTAGCCATGTCTTGCTTTTTCTCCTAGTGCTTCCTCTGGCTGAAAGCCTTTTGACCATTTCACTACTCATTAGCACCTGAAAAGGATAACTGAAAGCAGATGAACTCAAATCACTCAATTCTGCTTCTCATCAGCAGCTCTACTGAAGGGTTCTGTCTAGCAGGTGGTTTCAAGTATTAGATAAAATTACAGTCTGGATTATCAGTGGATTTCAATATCCATGTTGTTTCTGTCCCTCCTGACCTTGCATAATCTAGAGTTAGCCATATATACATTATTTGCCTTACCATATGAAGAAAAAAGTGGATTTTAAAGGGAAAATTAAAGATACTGGGTATCTGTTCTCCTGTTAAGGATTTTGCCTAGTTCCTTTATTGCATAGCTAACTAACAGGCATATAAGGTTCTGTGGGAATTCATACTAATTGTTATTTTTTAAAATTTTTATTTTAATTGGTAAAACCCTGAGAGTAATTTTATGGACATGTGGGTATTTAGACACGTTTCTCATATTTGAAAGGCTTTTTGAGAACATTTTAAACTCATAATTTGTCAACTCATTGCCTACACTAATCTCAATCAGAAATACTGTAGTCAGGGAGTGCCAGTAATAATATGCAGTTAAAGGTGTATCCTAGGATGCATGAAGAATAGTATGTCTCCAGTGAAAACAAGAAATCCATATCTTTCTAAATCATGAAATACTTCAATCTACTTTAATCATTGTTGTTCTGTGCATTTGAACATTTTAATTACAAAAGAATTACATGTTATTTTAGAAAATAGAGATAAACGTGAAAATTGCCCATAATCTCACCAGTGATAACCAGTTGCGATTTTGTGGTAAATGCTTATAGAACTTTTCTGTTCATAAGTCGATTAACTCACTATCCTCCAAGTGAAGTCATATGTAATTTTGTTTTCTAACTTGTTTTTTCACTTAATATGTTGGGCAGTTTTTTTCTATGTTGGTAAATAAACTTTTATAATACTCTTTGAATCGGATACACAGTATTCCATTATATGAGCATGTCATAATTCATTTAAATATTCTAGGTTTAGATATTCAAATGGTCTCCAGTTTTTGTTATAGTAACAAAAGCCATAAGAAACACTCCAGGATATAAATTTTGTGTGCATTCTCAATATTACCTCAAAAGAAAAGAAGAAATGAAATGCTAGATCAAAAGATATGTGTGTGTCCAAATATTTTTTGCTAAACAAATGCCCAAATAGTAGCCATACTAAGATTGCACAGATTTTTCACAAGAGCGATATCAGTAATATACTCCTTAGGATTTAATATATGGAAAGTAGTGTAACTTTTGAGGTGTGTGTGTGTTTGTGAATGTCTGTGTGTGTAACCTTTTAGTTTAATATGATGTGGCTGACTGTCACATTGATCTTTTTTGTTAGAGGTTTCCACTTAATGCACATATATATATTTAAATCTTATAGTTTACTGGTATCAATCAATTTAAAAGAATAGGTAGGCACCAAAAATACTTAATTTCTCTTGATGAATTATTATAATGAAACAGTAAATGAACTTATATTCATGTGCTCAAATAATCTACTGTAATAAAATCTATTTTTCCCTTGATAAATATTCTGAATTTCCTTTGTACTACATTATATTCAATCTCAAATTAAAAACAACAAAAACAAACCAAAAAATATCTACTTATAGTTTTTTTTTAACTAACAACCAACATTGAAGTAATTAATATCCATTACTACCACCACTCCATACCCCCTAAGGGAGAAACATATTATCTGAAAACATACAACATATTTTTTAACATCTGCAATCTTCCTACATACCAAGTCTTTTCCATCTCAGTAAATGATATCTCATTCCCTCCATCTGCTTAGGTTAAACACTTTGTTGTCATTCTTGACTCATTCCCCTTCTCTCACATGCTATATCCAATCCATCAAGAAATCCCATTGGCTATCCATTCAAATTATACCCTCAGTTTGACCAGTTCTCAAAACCTCCACTACTACCACCCAGGTTCAAGTCACCATCATCTATCTTCTCAATTACTATAGTAGTCTCTTAACTGATCTTCCTTCTTTGACCTCTGTACTCCTACAGTTAATTTTTCACATATCCCAAGAGATTCCATTAAAAATATGTGTCAGATCAAATCATTCCTCTCCTTAAAACCTTTTAATGGCATCCCACCTCACTTTGAGTCAAAGCCAAAATCCTTACAATAAACAGCACGACCCTATGGAACACTCTCACCTTTCAGCATTCTTTTAACCCCTCTGCTGTTTCTCCCCTCACTTTTCATTTCATGTCAGGTGCAATGGTTTCCATTTTATTTGTCTAATAAGTAGCAGCTATAAAGAAATTGCACTTAAAAAAAAAAAAGAACTTGTATTTAAAGTTAGTTTCTACATGGCTTCAGAAGTAATAGTTAATAAACAATCCATTGAAATGAGCTCAGTGTGTTTTGTGCCCTTCACTCACCCACTGTGGAACATCTCATAGTCATTTCTTAAATTTCACTCGACAAATTCATTCAGATAGTAAATACTTATTGAGCCAATTATATTCCAGGCTAGGCATATATCAATAAACAAAACAGACGAAAGCTTCTACCTTAGCAGAATTTTAATTCTATAGGGGTGGAAGAGAGATCACATATTAAGTAAATTGTGAGGTATGTCAGAAAGTAATAATGTAGTGAAACAATATAGAACAGGGATATGGAATTAGGAACTTGCACATGTACATATGTGTAAGTGTTGTGTTATGGACAGTTGTACTGTTGTTCCTTGCCACGGTAGCATAGATTTGACATATTTTTTGCATTGTACTTTGTATAGGTCATAGGGTCTGGCGATGTGCAATATCCTGGTTTCTGACATGATTCCCCCATAAACTGGCTATTATATGAGGTAATCTTCCTGTACTTTCCAGCATGACCTGTTCCTTAAATTTACTTTTACTCATTTTATTGCTTTAATAGCTAACACATTTATCTCCCTGCCCTCTGGGCCACAGATAGTAATTATGGCTGGCATCTTAAGAACTTGTTGGTGATCTTCTACTACAACCACTTCTTCCATTCTATTTGGTCTTCTCCTTGTTTATGCCTCAGGCCTGCCTGTGGCAGTCAGTGATACCCACATGCATTCCTTTACCCCACAAGTTTGACTGAAACTGCCACAGTCAGAAATGAATTATTGACTTGCAAAGAATTAGATATGGTGAGTCAGCTGGTTATTTTTTTTTTTAGCAATGTGTCTAATTCTGGTGAGAACCAGTGTATTTATGTTTATTATAAGTCCATTACTGACCCTGAAGATGTGCAAATATCCAGGATAGTTCTGGGCTTCCATGATTTTTTAATCCTGAGATTTTGGCCAACTGTGAGAGAAAGCTTTGAGATGTTCCCAAGGGTTTCTGGAAAAACTGAATTTTTTAAATCTACTGAAGAGTCTGACTGTTTAGAAAAGAGAAATTTAATTGACATCTATTTAGGAGATTCTGCCTGGAGACAAGCTATGGAAAAATACAGCTCCACTAAAAACTGTTCCCTTTTCTCTCCTCAGAACTCTGATTCTCTCCTAGTTGAGCCATGTTCACAAGAGTTTTAAGTGGATTAATTAGTGCTTGAGAAGCATGTTTATAAATGAAAAGTAGCTAAGTACTAATATAATCTTTTAAACTCTGGATGTTTACCCTTTTTTATTCATATTACAGTTCTAATTTCATACTTTTTTCCATAGTGTCACCAGACTGTAGGTGAGCTCCTAAAATAGACAGCTACTAGGACTAAAACTGTTATATAACTGACTATGCAAAATAGCTCTGGGAAAGAAAGACTGAAACTGACTTGATAGTAATGATGACCTATTCTTTTAAAAGGATTCTTGTTCATTCAATGTCATCACACATAGTTTTTCAGAGATTTGGAAATAAAAGTATTTTGTATTTGGCATAGTATAAAAATAGTCATCAAAGATAGCTACAATGCCATAGAAAGTTTGTTTCAAAACTCAGATTTGGAATTAGAGTTTAGCAATAGGGCACATTAATTTTCACGAAAATCTTGGTATTTTAACTCTATTCCTCTGTCCTTAAAATTTTCATTATGTTTTTACAAATAAAGCTTAACAGGTTGTTATGAGATATTTCTCTTCCAAGACTGATTTAAAACTATTCATTTGAATTTATGACCAAGAGTCTTTGAGGGATGGGGCACCTGGGTGGCTCAGTGGGTTATAGCCTCTGCCTTCTGCTCAGGTCACGACCCCAGGATCCTGGGATCGAGCCCTGCATCGGGCGCTCTGATTGGCAGAGAGCTTGCTTCCTCCTCTTTCTCTGCCTGCCTCTCTGCCTACTTGTGATCTCTGTCTGTCAAATAAATAAATAAAATCTTTAAAAAAAAAAAAAGAGTCTTTGAGGGAAACAAGTCAAAGTATTAAACCTACAGGCAATGAAAAAATACCATTGAACTGTAATGATTTCTTATCTGATTTCACCTTTTCCAAGTATCTTGGGAAAAAAATGTAAAAGCTAATAATATGAGCTGAAGCTACCAAGTTTTAAAACAGGAAAGTTACTGAAAGGTGGCTGAAAAAGTATGTGGGTGTATCATTGTTTCTAACTTTGAACAAGTTTAAACTTTGGTAGCTGCTCCATAATTAGTATCTAGATACCATAATACAGAAAGATTTGTTAGTTTGCTGTATCTAAACTGAGCAGAATGAGGATCTACTGTTCTTCTTAATATAAATAACAATCATTTAATGGTCTTCTGTGCTAGCTGTATGCATTACAATGTTAAGGAAACCAAAAATTTAACCACCCTGTCATATTAATTTATTAATTTTAAAAACCTCCTTTAGGAAATAACACTTTATTTGTTTTTGCCTATATGGGAATTCTGTAGAATCGTTTGTGAAAAATTAAGTGAAGAAAATTGGTATACTGTGTCACAAAGATGTATACATTAAATTCCAATGGAGACTTCTAAATTATTGCTACCTGAAAAAAATGAATTGAACATTTGTGCTATAAAGTGTCTTACAAATACATGGTTTCAATGATAAATATATCAGATGCATTTAGTCAGCTGAAGCAATTACAAATGCCTACATAAGCAGAGATGGAACACTGGACAACTATTTTTAATGGAAAAAAGTCAGAAAATAATCATCCAATAACCAATAGACAAACTAAATGGCTAATCTCTAGGGGGAAAAAGTTCATCTATGAAAACAATATTATCCTCACTTTCTTTAGTACTTGCATATTTAATTCAGTAACTAAAGGGAGGCCATGTACTACTTTAACTATATAAGTATAAAGTATTTAAGAGGTGGAAAGCCTATAGTAAGAAAGTATGACCAAATTTCAGTTTGTATAAAAGGTTAATTGGGAGATGATAGTCCTATGTATGACTGGTGGGGTTACATTTTCATCAATTTATTAAGAGCTAGAAGAAGGATGAATATTAAAGCTAGTCCATATAAAGGGACTATTATAAAATACTCTTGGGGAACTAAGCAAAAGTTATCATTGGGTAACAGATGAACAGTGACAGATACAATTTAATATTCTGTGTATAAGTCAATGCACATTGGAAAAAACTATACTGCCTCCATAGTATGAAAGATTCTGAATTAGTAAATCTTGAGGAGGAAAAAAAACTTAAATGTCCAACAGAGACAGTTCAGTGAGATTGTCTGCTCAGTACCCAGCTGTGGTCAAATGCTGAATAAAATTTTAAAAGTGTTTTGAAACAAATGAAGAATTATTCAGAAGATATAATGATAAACCACATGCATATACCTAAATGTTGTGATCACAATACATACACAAAATATGTATGCATACATACATACCCAGATACATACAATACTTACTTGGCCTTGTTTACATCAAATGGATATCTTTTAGCTTTTTTTTTTCTTTTGGTATTATGAAACACAACTAAAGATGTGCTTAGTATTTTACTGTCCCTTATTGTCATAAAATAAGATAGGAAAATAAAATATACAGAGCCACAGATGGTTAGCTTTAAAGTAGGTAAGGGAAGGGGAGTGAAGATGGCAGAGTAGTAGGAGGACCCTATGCTTGCCTCATCCCTCCAACACAGATAAATATCAAATCATTTTGAATACCCAAGAAATTGATCTGAGGACTGACAGAAAAAACTACACAACTAGAGGAAGAGAAGAGGCCATATCATGAAAGGTAGGAGGTACAGAGACACGGTTTGGAAGAGAATAGGATCATGGGTGCTACAGAGGGGAGGGAGCCCTGTTTGCAGAAAAAGGCAAGATAAAGGAACTTACAGGGGAAGGCACAAGAACACATCCCCAAAGCCTTTGACTAGGAAAATGAAAGGGGCTGATTTTCTGGAGTTTTTACAACCACTGGGGCTCAGTCTAGAGTTATAAAGGTCTGTGGTTTGGCAGGTGTGGAGCCCAGAGGGCGCTGCAGTGTTCTTGTGGAAAAAAGGAGGGCAAATAGCTTGGGAACAGATAGTACAATCTGAGAATCCCCTGGGATGCACTGGGAGAGGTTGTTCCCCCTTTTTAGATCGCATCCAGGAGAGGTGGCATTTATGTCCAGGAGTAAAAAGAGCCAGGGGGTGACATTTTCCTCCCCCACTCCTTAGCATAAACTAACTTCAGTAAGCAGCACAGTGTCTACACTGGCAGCCGAGAAACTGCTTACACCAAATCCTGGCTCCCTGTGCTCTGCTGGTGCTGCTTTCCTCCAGCAAGTATGCCTGAGAACCACAGCATTGGGCCCCTCCCACAGAAGACCAGCAACCTCCCCCTCCACCACATGCACCATGTCAACAGACCATAGAGTTCTACAAAGCATCTGCTCTAGCGGAAATAACATAAGGTCTCTATTAACAAGCAGACCAGAGCACACCTAGCTAAAATTCACCGCACTCTGGCCAAGGTACAAACATTCCCCACTGCAGTCAAGGAGAAACTCTGCAGAACACTGACCTGAGGGAAAGAACAGCGGAAACACAGCAGCAGAGTGCACACAGCACACACCAGAGATACTTTTGAAAGAGCCAGGCCCTGGTCGGTATATGACTTCTTCTTCATAAAGCCATTATCTCAGGAACAAGAAACTTAACAGGCTTTCCTTACACAGAGAAGACAGAGAGTGCAACAAAAGGCCAAGATGGAGAAATTCATCCCAAAAGAAAGAACAAGAAAAGGTTAGGGCCAGGGATCTAACTGAAACAGATGTAAATAATATGCTTAATCCAGAATTAAAAACAACAACCATAAGGATACTAGTTGGACTTGCAAAAAGCATAGAAGACACCACAGAGACAAAAGACCTAAAAACTAGTCAGGACAAGAAGAAAAATGCAATAACCAAGATTCTAAACTGACTGGATGTAATGACCACAAAGATGAAGAGGCAGAGAAATGAAATAAGTGACATAGAAGATAAAATCATGGAAAATAATGAAACTGAAGATCACAGTGAATTCTACCAAACCTTTAAAGAAGAGTTAATACCTATTCTCAAACTGTTAAAAAAAAATAGTAATGAATGGAAAACTTCCAAACGCATTCTAGGAAGCCAGCATTACCTCCATTCCAAAACCAAACCCACTAAAAAAGAAAATTACAGGCCAATATCCCTGATGAACTTGGATGCAAAAATTCTCAACAAAATACTAACAAACTCAATCCAACAGTACATTTAGAGAATCATTCACCATGATCAAGTGGGATTTATTCCTGGGTTGCAAGGGTGGCTCAGTATTCACATATCAATCAACATAAAACACCACATAAGTAAAAGAAAGAATAAGAATTATTTGATCCTTTCAATAGATGCAGAAAAAACATTTGATAAAGTACAGTATTCATTCTTGATAAAAACCCTCAACAAGGGCACCTGGGTGGCTCAGTGGGTTAAAGCCGCTGCCTTCGGCTCAGGTCATGGTCTCGGGGTTCTGGGATGGAGTCCCACATCGGGCTCTCTGCTCAGCAGGGAACCTGCTTCCTCCTCTCTCCTTCTCTCTCTCTCTCTCTCCGCCTGCCTCTCCATCTACTTGTGATCTCTCTCTGTCAAATAAATAAATAAATTCTTAAAAAAAAAAAAAACCTCAACAATGTAGGGATAGAGGGAACATACCTCAACATCATAAAGGCCCACGTATGAAAGACCCACAGCTAATATCATTCTCAATGGGACAAACTGAGAGCTTTTCCTCTATGACCAGGAACAAGACCAGGATAGCACTCTTGCCACTCTTATTTAACACACTGCTGGAATTCCTAGCTCAGCAATCAAACAAAAAGGAATAAAAGGTATCCAAATCAGCAAGGAAGAAGTCAAACTTACACTATTTGCAGACAACATACTCTATGTAGAAAACCCAAAAGAATCCACCAAATATTTGCTAGAACTGATCCACCAATTCAAGAAAGCTGCAGGATACAAAAATCAACATACAAAAATCAGTTGCATTTCTATATACCAATAATGAAGCAGCAGAAAAAGAAATTAAGGAATTGATTTTTTTTTTTTACAATTGCAACAAAAACTGTAAGATACCTAGGAATAAACCTAACCAAAGAGGTAAAAGATCTATACTCTGAAAACTATGGAACACTTAAGAAAGAAATTGAGGAAGACACAAAGAAATGGATAAATGGAAATGGACTGGAAAAACAAATAATGTCAAAATATCTATATTACCTAAAACAAGCTACACGTTTAATGTAATCCTTATCAAAATACCACCAGAATTTTTCACAGAGTGAAAGCAAAAGAATCCTATAATTTGTATGGAAACACACACACACACAAAAAAAACACCAAATAGTAAAAGCAATCTTGAAAAAGCAAAGCAAAGTTGGCAGTGTCATAATTCCAAACTTCAAGTTATATTATTACAAAACTGTAGAGATCAAGACAGTATCATACTGGCACAAAAACAGACACTTAGCTCAATGGAACAGAATAGAGAACCCAGAAAGGGACCCACAGCTATATGTTCAACTAATCTTTGACAAAGCAGAAAAGAATATCAAATGGAAGAAAGACAGTCTCTTCAACAAATGGTATTGGAAAACTGAACAGCTACATGTAAAACAATGAAACTGGACCACTTTCTTATACTATACAGAAAAATAAATTAAAAAATGGATGAAAGACCCAAATATGAGACAGGAAACTATCAAAATCTTGGAGCAGAATACAAGCAGTAACCTCCCTGATACTGGGCATAGCAACTTCTTACGAGATATATCTTCAGAAGCAAGAGAAACGAAAGCAAACATGAACTATTGGGACTTCATCAAGACAAAAAGCTTCTGCACAGTGAAGGAAACAACAAAACTTAAAGACAACCTTCAGAATGGGAGAAGATATTTGCAAAGGACACATCTGATAAAGGGTTAGTATCCAAAATCTATAAAGAACTTATAAAACTTAACACCCCAAAAAACAAATAACTCAGTTAAAACATGGGCAGAAGACATGAATAGATATTTTTCCAAAGAAGACATACAGATGGCTAGCAGGCACATGAAGAAATGCTCAACATCACTTATCCTCATGGGAACGCAAATCAAAACTGCAATGAGATATCACCTCCCACCTGTCAGAATGGCTAAAACCAATGACACAAGAAACAACATGTGTTGGTGAGGATATGAAGAAAGAGAAACCCTCTTACACTGTTGGTGGGAACAGAAACTTGTGCAGCCACTCTGGAAAACAGTATGGATGTTCCTCAAAAACTTAAAAATAGATTGCCATGTGACCCACCAATTGCACTACTAGGTTTTTACCCAACATATACAAAAATACTGATTTGAAGGGATACATGCACCCTGATATTTATGGCAGCATTATCAACAATAGCCAAATTATGTAAAGATCCCAAATGTCCATTGACAATGGAGTATTATTCAGCAATAAAAAAGAATGAAATATTGCCATTTGCAATGATGTAAATGAAGTTAGAGAGTATTATGCCAAATGAAATAAGTCAGTCAGAGAAAAATGAATACCATGTGATTTCACTCATCTGTGGAATCTAAGAAACAAAACAGATGGACCTACGGGGAAGAAGAGAGTCAAACCATAATACAGACTCTTAACTAGAGAGAACAAACTGAGGGTTGATGGAGGGGAGGTGGGCAGGGGAATAGGTTAAATGGCTGATGGGTATTAAGGAGGGCACGTACTGTGACGAGCAGTGGGTATTATATGTAAGTTACGAATCACTAAATTCTACTCCCGAAACTAATATACTATATGTTAACTAAGTAGAATTTAAATAAAAACTTGAAAATACAAAAAAAAAAGTAGGTAAGGAAGAGAATATCTAAACTCAAGAAATAGAAATTACACAAACTCAAAATTTCTCTTTCATTTCCCTTCCCACTCATTATTCTCTTCTCTTTAAGACTAATCACTATTTATTAATATAGATTAGGTTTGTGCTTTTGAATCTTATATATTTTTAATGAAAGAGTATATAATCTTATGTGTCTTACAGCCTTTGCCTAACATTATGTTTGTGAGATTCATTCATGCTATTGCTTATGGTAGCTGTTCATTTTCAGAACTTGAAGCACTGAATTGTCTGAATATACCTTAGTTTGGTTGGCAGTCGTCCAACCAACTGAGCTACCCAGGCGTCCCGGAATGTACCTTTTAAATATTTATATTCTGCCTCTAATATAATGCTGCTGTGAAATTTCTTGTACATTCTTCTGATGACTGTATGCATGCATTTATATTGGGTGTGGAATTTTAGTGTCATAAGGTAAGCATATATTCTACTTTATTCAAGACACAGAAGCAGTTTTCCAAAGTAGTTATACCAATTTATACTTCCACCAAGAGTGTATGGGAATTCCAGTTGCTCCACATCCCAGCCAACATTTAATTTTGAAAGCTTTTTTTAACTTTAGTAATGCTGGTGGGTATTATCATTGCTATTAAAACATGTTCCTGGGCGCCTGGGTGGCTCAGTGGGTTAAGCCGCTGCCTTCAGCTCAAGTCATGATCTCAGGGTCCTGGGATCGAGTCCCGCATCGGGCTC
>NC_081575.1:51377448-51378185 GCF_022355385.1 Mustela nigripes | reverse complement strand
TTAAAAAAAAAAAAAAAAACATGTTCCTGGCCTTACATAGGAAAAAAATAATTGTGGGAATATTTGATTTCCAGATAAAGCAAAATTAGGCATGTTGAGTAGGATTACTTAGAGATATTCCTACTGCCCATTCTATTTCTCAGACTCAAGTCTCAAAATGGAAAGTTTTAAAAGGAAGGAAAATCCTAGGAAGTTATTTTGTAGATATCAGTAAACTGATTCTAAAGTTTATATAAACTTTTATCCTAAAGTTTATATGCATAAGACCCAGAATAGCTAACAATATTTATGAAGAAGAAGGCAGAGGACTGACACTACCTTATTTCAAGATTTACCATAAGGTTATATTAATCAAGACAGTATAGTTTTGCTGAAATAATAGACAAATACATCAGTGAAACAGAATAGAGAGCTCAGAAATAGATCCATGCAAATATAGTTAACTGATCTTTGACAAAGGATCAAAAGCAATACAATGAAGAAAAGACAGTCTTTCAATAAATCGTGTTGAAACAAATGGACATCTGCATATAACAAATGAATCTAGACAGACCTTACATTCTGTACAAAAATTACTTCAGGGCGCCTGGGTGGCTCAGTGGGTTAAGCCGCTGCCTTTGGCTCAGGTCATGATCTCAGAGTCCTGGGATCGAGTCCCACATCGGGCCTCTGCTCAGCAGGGTGCCTGCTTCCTCCTCTCTCTCTGCCTGCCTCTCTGCCTACTTGTGATCTCTCTC
>NC_081575.1:51372276-51377348 GCF_022355385.1 Mustela nigripes | reverse complement strand
AAAAAAAAAAAAAAAAAAAAAAAAGAAAATTACTTCAAAATGAATCATATACATAAATGTAAAACTCAAAACTATAAAACTTTTAAGAGATAACTTAGAAAATCTAGATGACTTTGGGTTTGGCAATGACTTTTTAGATACAATACCAAAGGCATGATCCATGAAAGAAATTATTGATATTAAAATAAACAACTTCTGTTCTGCAAAAGATACTGTTGAGAGAATAAGAAGACAATCCAGAGACTGGGAGAAAATATTTGCAAAACACATATTTGATAAAAGACTGTCATCCAAAATAAACAAAGAACTCTTAAAACTCAACAATAAGAAAATGAACAACACAATTAATGGAATGGGCAAAAGATCTGAACATACATCTCACCAAAGCAGATATGTAGATGGAAAATAAGCATATGAAAATATACTCAACATCATGTGTAATTAGGGAACTGCAAACTAAAACAACAATGGGACCACTACACATCTTATTTAAAAAGCCAAAATCTAGAACACTGACAACACCAAATGCTGGTCAGGATGTGGAGCAAAAGAAACTCCCATTCATTGCTGATGGGAATACAAAATGCTACAGTCACTTTGAAAGACAGTTTGGTAGTATTTTACAAAATGAATCACACTCTTACCATAGGATCTAGCAATCATGCTCCTTGGTACTGAGTTGAAACTTATGACCACAGGAAAACCTGCACAAGGATGGTTATAGCAGCTTTATTCATCATTGTCAAAATTTGCAAGCAACCAAAATGTCCTTCAGTATGGGAATGGATAAACAAACTGATAAGTCCAGACAATGGAATATTATTTAGTGCTAAAAAGAAATGAGCTATCAAACCATGAAAAGACAAAGTAAACATAATTGCATATTACTAAGTGAAAGAAGCCAATCTGAAAAGGCTACATACTGTATTATTTCCCCTATATTGATATTCTGAAAAAGGTAAAACTACAGAGGAAGTGAAAAAAAAAGTCAGTGATCATTAGGGGCTAGGAGTCAGGGAGAGATAAATAGGAGCACAGAGGATTCTTAGGGCAGTGAAAGTATTCTGCCTGAAGCTACAATGGTGAATACACATCATACATTTGTCCAAACCTGTTGAATGTACACCATAAGTGATCCCTAATATAAACTATGGACTTTGGGTGATAGTGACGTGTTAATATAGGTTCATCAATTGTAACAAATATACCACTGTGGTGCACGGTGTTGATAATAGGAGAGGCGATGCATGTGTGGCAGCAAGGGAATGAGAAGTCTCTGTACTTTCTGCTCAATTTTCTTGTAAGCCTAAAAGTGTTCTAAAAATGAAGTCTATTGGAAAATAATTAAAGTACAAGCTAACAGTTCCTGGGGGATATACTAAGGAAGTGGCCCTTGTGGGCTTTATCATAAGAATACTAAAAGGTCAGGACGCCTGGGTGGCTCAGTTGGTTAAGCAGCTGCCTTCAGCTCAGGTCATGATCCCAGCGTCCTGGGATCGAGTCCCACATCGGGCTCCTTGCTTGGCAGGGAGCCTGCTTCTCCCTCTGCCTCTGCCTGTCACTCTGTCTGCCTGTGCTCACTCTCTCTCCCTTACAAATAAATAAATAAAAATCTTTAAAAAAAAAAATACTAAAAGGTCAAGGATTACAGGAATTTTTAAGCATGCAAGCTTTTATTCAGACTCATCAACTTCTCAATTAACATGCTATTTTTTTTAAAGATTTTATTTATTTATCTGACAGAGAGAGATCACAGGTAGGTAGAGAGGCTGGCAGAGAGAGAGAGAGAGAGAGAGAGAGAGAAGGAAGCAGGCTCCCCGCTGAGCAGAGAGCCCGACGCGGGACTCGATCCCAGGACCCTGAGATCACGACCCGAGCTGAAGGCAGCGGCTTAACCCACTGAACCACCCAGGCACCCCAACATGCTATTTTTGTTGTCTTCATTATCTAATAATGGGAGGCAAAAATTGGAAATACATTTCTAGGCCTCTATTTTCCACCATGTGGGGTAGAACTGGTCTTTATGGAGGTAGTTGTCTACCTGGTAGGATGTATGAGATGCCTGAAGGCTACATTTGACCTAAAGTATCACCTACTATTCTGCCTTAGTATCTCTTTATTCCTCTCCTGGATTAAAATGTATCCTGCCTGCTTCTCATTTTTAACATATCTGGTATGTGGCCAATAAGAAATGACACATATAAGGTGTTCAATAATTGTTGAATAAAATAGCTATTGATTCAGATCTTTCAAGAACAGAATAACATTCCTGCACCATGTTTTTTTTTAAAAAAAAAGGTTGAGTATTCTCTTTTTACTTTTCAAACTTGTCAAAGTCAAATTATTAAAATGTTGACATCTTATAACTTTTTTTTAAACTACTGTGTTTATTTTCCTTCTTACAAGCACAAATAACATAACTTTGAAATCAACAGACCCTTTCAAAGTAGACTGACAGTCCAGTTGATTTTGAATTCATTGATGTTACAGTTTGGCATGCTCATTCTCAAATGGGCTGATTTCCATATTTGGAGTATAAAGTACATATAAATAAAAATTACTCATACCTTTTGCTTACTGTTTCTCCTAGTAAAAATGTCAGTTGGCACTCTAAAGCCTTTAAATAAAATGAAAAGTAAATTAGAAGCTATTTCCATAAGTTCAACTTTATTTCTTGTTCTCTTTTCCTTTCCTTTTCTTTTCCAGTGCTAGGACTTTTAATGTGAGTACTCTTAGGCTAGATTGAAAGAGCACAGACTTTGTGAAAATATTTTAATAGAAGTATCAAGGAAAACTCAACATTGTATCATTACTTAGTAATGCCTGGAATCTACATCTCCCTGTCACCTTTATCACAATAAATTCATAAAGGTGTAAAACTACACAGAGCTATGCTAGACATGTTAAAATAATGTCTGTTAAAAGTCTCCTATGGCACATTTTTATCCTTCTTTTCCATTCATCATTTTCTCCTTCCAGAGTTTTGAACTGGGATGAAATAGGAAACAAAAACCAAAAATCATTACTATGGTTCCTGTACTGTAGCTGTTTTGTTCTTGTTATTTTTGCTTTTACTGTTTTGTTTTTTTAACAGTGTTCTAAGAAATATTAGAGGACAGCATAAATATGGTATTATGTGAAGATAAAATACTACTATCTCTATCTCAATCTACTTAGGACCTTTCAAAAAATAGTAAGTTTATATAAATGTCATCTTTAAGAGTTAAGACTGTATTCTCACTACTTCTGAGAGATACTTTCACAATTGGCAAAACATACATAAAATTTCCTTGGTTATCAGAGATATCTAAGTTTGGACGATTACTTAGCCATCATCTCCTTTTGTATTGACTATCTTGGTGAACCATCTGGTCACCCCAGAAAGAAACTTGAGAATCATACTCGAGATGTTTTTCCTTTCAAATTCACACACTAATCCATATTGATTCTACCTCATTGATATATTTATAATATTTTCTAGAGACCTATAATTATTAACTCCAATCTTGTCTGTCAATTTCCATTTCTACTACCTTAGTTTTGGTTTTTCATCAACTGGATGATTATAAATCTCCTACTTATTCTGCCTGCTATCAGTCACTCTTCTTAACAGACCTAAATATAAACATTCTCTCTAAAATGCAAATAGTAGGTAATTTAAAAATCCATAAGAGACTATTCACTGCTTTTACAAGAAAGCTCACACTCCTTAATATGGATTACAAGGAATTGGTCTTCATTTACCTCTCCAACTTTATCTCTGGCCACTTTCCCTTCATAACTCCAACCAGTTTGGTTTCCTTACAGTTTCTTCATCTTGGAGGCTTCTTACCCCATACCTTTGTACTAAATATCATTGTTTCCTATGCTTGAGAGGTTTCTCTTGAACTCTCTACTACCATACCCCAATATCTTTTTATTACTTTGAATTGTGTTTAATAGAACATAATAAAAATGTGACTACAATGGCTTGAACAGAAGTCCAAAGGAAACAAAAGTTGCAAGATATCAGCAGGGACTTCAGCTATAAGATGATCCATCTTGTAAATATGATAGAGATAATCCATCTCTAAGATTCATATCTGCTTTCTAAGCATTAAGATACTCATTAGTTAAGCTCATTTTCATTGGGGAAAAAATTGGTTTTCAACAAAGCCCCATCCAAAAGGCTCTTACCCACATGGTTATTCATACCGAGAATGGTGTAATAAAGGAGTACATAGTTTGTAACTAGACACAATGCTGTCTCAAAAAAATTCAAGGTTCTTTTTGTACATAAGAAGGGAAGAATGGATACCATCTACCATATCCTTTTACCTGCTTACTTCTTAAAAGATTCAGATCAAGTTTTACCTTCTCTTGGAAGATCTTCTTAACACCACAAGTCCAGGTCTTCTGTGTTCCAGATTTGTACCCCAAAAATAGAAGGCACTCAATGAATTTGTTTGAATAAATGAATGAATGAAAGTTACCTCTATTTCTTGTGCTTTTTGCATACTGTAATTTAATCATCAGTTTAGATGCCTGCTGTTTCATGAACCAATGGCCAATGGCTGTGTTTTTTTCATCTCATTATTATGAAGTATCTGATATATAGTAATCATTTAATAAATGTTTGTTGAGTGAATATGTAACAAAACACTTTTTAAAAAATTTTTTATTTTTTAAATTTCTTTTCAGTGTACCAGAATTTATTGTTTATGCACTATATCCAGTGCTCCATGCAATACGTGTCCTCCACAATGCCCACCACCAGGCTCACCCAACTTCCCAACCCCTGCCCCTTCAAAACCCTCAGATTGTTTTTCAGAGTCCATAGTCTCTCATGGTTCGTCTTCCCTTCCAATTTCCCCCAACTTTCTTCTCCTCTCCATCTCCCCATGTCCTCCATGTTATTTCTTATGTTCCACAAATAAGTGAAACCATATGATAATTGACTCTCTCTGCTTGACTTATTTCACTCAGCATAATCTCTTCCAGTCCTGTCCATATTGCTACAAAAGTTGGGTATTCATCCTTTCTGATGGAGGCATAATACTCCATAGTGTATATGGACCATATCTTCCTTATCC
>NC_081575.1:51365248-51372176 GCF_022355385.1 Mustela nigripes | reverse complement strand
GGAGGCATAATACTCCATAGTGTATATGGACCATATCTTCCTTATCCATTTGTCCGTTGAAGGGCATCTTGGTTCTTTCCACAGTTTGGCAACCATGGCCATGGCTGCTATGAACATTGGGGTACAGATGGCCCTCCTTTTCACTACATATGTATCTTTGGGGTAAATACCCAGTAGTGCAATGCGGAGCCATAGGGAAGCTCTATTTTTAAAAAAATATTATTTATTTATTTATTTGACAGACAGAGATCACAAGTAGGCAGAGAGGCAGGCAGGGAGAGAGAGGAGGAAGCAGGCTCAAGTGGGGCTTGATCCCAGGACCCTGGGATCATGACCCAAGCTGAAGGCAGAGACTTTAACCCCCTGAGCCACCCAGGGGCCCCAGGAAGGTCTATTTTTAATTTCTTCAGGAATATCCACACTGTTTTCCAAAGTGGCTGCACCAACTTGCATTCTCACCAACAGTGTAAGAGGCTTCCCCTTTCTCCTCATCCTCTCCAACACATGTTGTTTCCTGTCTTGCTAATTTTGGCCATTCTAACTGGTGTAAGGTGGTATCTCAATGCGGTTTTAATTTTAAACTCCTTGATGGCTAGTGATGATGAACATTTTTTCATGTGTCTGATAGCCATAACAAAACACATTTTAAGATGAGACTATATAATAAAGTTGCAATATTCATTCAAATTAAATTTTCCTCTATGTTGGGGAATGGCAACAAGCATCCATCTAAAAGTTCACACAGAAATGCACTAATCTTACTGTCTAGCTTAGAAATCCAACAGTTAATTGATCTCACTAGCTAAAGTCATTGTATTTCTGTCCATGGGTTCAACTTCATCCCAAATCTGGACCATAATCTTAATGATGAGAACTACTGTCTTTACTTTAGATCTCATTCTGACATTCTTCCTTATTATTACCAGTCTTAGCTACTTGTCTAACCTAGAATCCCTTCCTAGAGTTTATCTTTGTGATTAGGTTATGTCTGCTTTGAACATTATCTTCATGATTTATTCCTTGCCAGCTGTTTCAAGACCCCTTTTATACCAAATATTTATACCTGTCTGGACCTCAACATATCAACTGGGCTCTGTTTAAGTGTCTGGGCCTTTTCCTACAGCCTGCTGTTGGAAACTTGCCAGATTGCTGGCCTTCCTATCTGCCTGACACCTTTAAGCTGTCTAGGTTCTCAGCACTATCCTCACTCTCTCTGGCCCATTCTGTTAGTGCAACCAAAGCCTGGTTCTGATATTTGTGAGTAGGGTTGGGTTCACCTGAGAAGCACAATACCAGAATAACTGAAATCAAAGAGAGAAGCAAATATTTGATAAGAATTCTAGGAAATATTCAGATGGTTAAATGATACAAAAGTATTAAATATATACCTGTCTAATTTGCATAATGCTTCCTGTTTTTTATAAGTTTTATGAAGCCAACAACTGCATTTTTCTTTTTCACACAAGTGGCTATCATCAAACTTTGTATTTCAGATTCATGGTTGTAGCTGCAGGAAAATATAAATTTATTGCTTTTCACAATAGTGAGAGTTACGTTGTTTACTTTAGTGACAGTTATTAGTAAGTGGAAGCATCAATAAGACCAAAAAAATCTAACATATCTTCTTTTTATGAAATACTATTATATGTCAAGTCAAATCCTTTCCTTTATATACAAATGGCTCTAGTTCTATGCCCAGTAGTCTGTATAGAGAATAATTCCTCCCTACTTTCCTAGTATGCTTATATACAGATTCATCTGAAATAACCTTCATAAAAGTAGGTAGCAGATAATTCATATCTACACAAATATTGTGGAAGTTGGCAGACATTCAAATTTCTATGACTCATACATTAAAGCCCATAGATATTAGTTTCATTATTATAAAGCATAAGGATGATTCCTTCTCTTTAACTCTTATGAATAAGGCCTGTTAATTTTCTTAGTTCCTTGTCCATTTTGCTAATAATGATTGAGCTATAATCAACTCTAAAATCACAGCTTAACTGTGCATAATATAATATAACATAAAAATTAGCAACTGTCAGGGCAGATTTGCCAAAATACCATCCCTTATCCCATGGTGCTCTATGTCTTAGAACTACTTAGAACTACAGGTGGAATAGACAGGAGCAACCCTTTCATTCTTATCTCATTACTGTCATGTAAGTTAAATTTTTATTGAAAACCTACTATGTGTATAGTCCTATACTAGATAAAGGACTATCAAGAAGGCTGAAACAAGGTGCCTGCCCTCCGGAAGGTTACCATCAATTGACTGAAAGAGGATACAGTACTTTCAGTAATAATTAGGAGTAAAAGACCTAAATAAAAGTAGAAAACCACAGTATATATGAAATCTCAAACTCAGTTTAAGTTCCAGGAGGAGCTATGTCCTCTGGCTCCCTTGTTAATAGAAAAGCAACCAGCCCCATTGGCTTTTCACAGTTGAAGGACACTTCACTGTATATAAAATAATGAGATGGTTTCATTAGGTACATAGTATGACACATGGAAACATTTCCTTCATTTTTCAAATATCATTGAAAAAATATTTCCCCCTCACTTAAAAAAAAGTCTAAGTGCCTTTTCAAATAGTGTCTACATTGTACCACTTGTTCTTGCATTTCAAATGCATTCTTAACATAGTTTAACAATGAATAATAATTCAGAAGTCAATTCTGTCACTATTCCAGAGAAAACTACTTAAGATCTGAGAGAAATAAATAAGAACAGAGGTTTGAGAACTCAACAGAAAAGTTCTAATATTTCAGATCTTTCCTATTCCCCTCATCCATATTCTCCAACTAAAAAAAGAAACTGCCTGCCAGTTGGTGGCCTGACTTCAGACCAAATTTAATTAATTAGCAGTTTCTTCAGCTGTCATCTGGCCTCATTTGCCTAGCTTATAACCACAGCTCAGTACATTACTTAAGCTGAGACTCCAATAATGACCTTTTTGGTCAACTGAACTACAGGGACTAAATAGCTGATCAGATCTACTTCTTCTTTCCACTATATCCCAAACTGCACTGCTGTTGGCCACTGAGACCAATTTTAACTTCCCAGACTTACAGCATTATTTCTCAATGTGTTGTTTACAAACTTGTATACTACAAATAACTGTGGTGTTTGTAAAAATGCAGAATACAAGGTCCTGTTCTGAGAGATCCTGATAGAGTAGTTGTAGGATAGGGCCTGAGAATATGCATTTACCATGCTCCCCTTTGTGAATCTCATGTTTACTAAATTGATTGATGATGCTAATAGAATTAGGGAATACAACCTAAGGTATATAGGGCCCAACTAGTGTAATAAAAGGGCAAGATGGAAATAATTCCATTTGCTGCTAACACATTTAATGTGAATAAGAATTAAGCAAGAAGTTTGTAAATATACATTTTCCTGGGATGCCTAGGTAGCTCAGTTGGTTGGGCATCTGCCTTCAGCTCAGGTCATGATCCCAGCATCCTGGGATCAAGTCCTGCATCAGGCTCCCCGCTCAGTGGGGAGTCTGCTTCTCCTTCTGCTTCTGCCTGCTACTCTCTCTGCTTATGTTCTCTGACAAATAAATAAAAATTTTTAATATATATATATTCCTCCAAAACCAAAGGAGAAATACATATGTTTGGAGGTTCCACCTCCAAAACCAAAGGAATTATAATCATAGGATAGGCCTGGGCATCTCTATGTTTAAAAGGCTACCCTAGGTTATTCTGGTATATTTTAACAAATCCCCTGCACTTGATCAATTGCTTCAAGGTATCCAATAGCTGGCAGAATGAAAGAGGTTACTTGCAGAAGACCCAGACACTGTTCCCCATTATTGGAGTCTACATATTTTGAAGGACAAAGCTACATATATTTTTATGTGCTTAAGGGATACTTTATACTGAGTATGATTGGAGTAAACACTCTATAGGTTTTGTGGGTGGAGGGAAGCAAACATTTGCAACAGAAGAAAGGAAGAGGAAAATAAAAGATACTACAGTGAAAGGTAGGTAATGACAGGTCCTTAGATGGCCAAGTATTTCTGCATCTAGCCTCACCCCCTCTATATTCACAGTAAATCACCCACCCACTCCACATTGTAAAGGGCTGAGCGCTAAGGAGCCCTTAAGGCAGAAACATGTGGACATTCTGTCCTTAGCCATTTTAACTAGTCCTGTCAAAATCAGCAGAATATCCTTCTCCTAGCTCCAAGAACAAAGTAGGACAGCAATGAATAGATACAAAGCCATCTCACATTGCCACATGTACTCTTACACCATCTGCTATTACTCTGCACTCATCAGTTGGAGTAACACATCTAGGCATGCTGTCCTGGAAAAAGAGAACATTTCCATTCTATCACTGCTGATAGCTCATGACTGTTTATTAATTCCATTTTTTCCTTTCCCTCTGGGTCTAGAAGGGTGTCTTAGAGGTGACAATTAAGTAGAAAGGTGAAACTAATATAAATCTATTATTGAGAGTCATGATACCTTAATATACAGTTCCAGAGACTGACCAAAAAGGAACTCAGGCCTAAAAGGAAGTATATAAGATCTTTTGTTGTAGAGCCAATTTCAGTGGCTCTCTGGGAACACACCATAATCCATCTCCAGGCTTTACAGCTCCAAACTCTCCAAATGTCCAGATCCACAATCCTATCCCCTCCTAGACATCACCTAAATGTTACACTAGCATCTCTAACACTATATATCAAAAGCTAAACTTTTCTTCTCCAAACGAATTTCTGTTAATGACATTACCGTCCTTCCAGTTAGAAACCTAAAAGTTGTCTTTAATCTCTCCCTTGACTTTACCCTCTACTTGCAGTCAAGACTTCAGATCATTGCTGATCTGAGCAGCAATGACTGGGATGCTAGAGAACATAGAGGAAGGGATGTTCAGGAGTCAGCTGATAGGACTCACCTCCCTGAATATATAATACCAATAGTCTCCTTCACAGCTTCACTTCCAGTGTTCCAGTAGCCCTCGTCCTAATTCTTCCTACTCATGGACTTGTTACTCCCCTATCCAAAAACCCTCACTTGTTCTTCAATCTTACCTTCAACCCCTCCTCCTGTGCATAAATTTTTTTTAAAGATTTCTTCTACTATTCCGCTACTTAAAACCTTTAGCCAAATTTTACCATTCCTTCTTTTCTGAGCAAGTCCTTTGTTTTTCTTTCTTGAACTTTTCACTAATGTCCTTCCTTTCCTTCCCCTATATATGTTAAATCCTTATTTATCCCCCAGGGACCAGATCCAATGCTACTTCCTCCGTACTTCAATTAAATGCATTCTTTCCTTCTTTGGACTGAGAAGCACCACATTTTAAAGTTGTTTATCACAGTCTGCCTATATCATACTTTTCTCTCTGCAAGGGGATGGGAGGCTTGTATTTCCACGTGATGCCTAACTGTGTCTTTTCTATAGTAATTATTCTTAAATTGTGTTGGATGAATGAATTTCGTCTTCCTCATCATCTTGATAGAAATTCCCTAAATGAAGCCTACTTTTATTAATAAGAGAGAAGCTGTCATTCCAGCACATGCCTTGGTCTCTTTCTGTCTGTGCTTGACTGTCTCTATCTCTACATCTTAACTCCCTCTGAATCTATTTGTCTCTCTGTGTCTGTTCACCCTTTCCCTTCCTTTAGATGTCACTGCCAGTCTTTCTGTTTCTTTTTTCATGGTATTTTCCTTTTTATTGTCAGTATTTTCCCTGCATTGTCTTTCTGTCTATTTCTGTTTCTCTGACACCCTGCCACCTTCTTATCTGGAAGTCAATCTCTGAATCTCTTTCAAAGCCTCCCTTACACTATAACTTCAAAAGTGCAGTGTTATTGGGCCTTTTCAAGTTGAAACTCAAAGTCTGAAGTCTAAAAACCTTATAGCTTAGGAGAAAATTAACTTTCCAGGGATAGGTGACATCAGTGCCCATGGTGAAGTATCTGAATAGAAATTGACAGACACTCTGAATTCTTAATTTAGGTGATAAGACATAAAAATATAAAAGGTGACCCACAACAGCCAATCACAATAACAATGCTAATTTCTTTAATTGACTTCAATGATAATAACCTGTTAGAAAGCAAACAAAAAGTTCTAGAAAATCATGGACCACTTGGCACCTTGCCCAGGAAACTCTAAGGGTTCATATATAAATATAAATGAATTCAAACTAAAGACAATAATAATAATACCCACTATTTTTTCAGTATCTATTGTGAGACAGATGTCTTGTACCCATTAATTCATTTAATCCTCAAACATTTCACGGAGATGGAGGTTGAGGGCGGTTAAGTTCATGTTCAGTCATCCTTGAGGAGGGGAGCTATGATTTAAACCCAAGTATTATTTGATTACAAAGCCTGGGCTCCTAAACTGTCCAGCTTTTTTCAGATTTGTCAGGTTGAAATGCCAATTGAATATTACCCCCACCTTAAAAGACCACCAGAGACGTGAGTCAAAGCCAATCAGCAAGGGTCGTTTATTGCAGGTTTGAACCTGGACCTCTGCGCCGCTCGTTGCGATAACGCGGAGAGGTCCAGACTGGGTTGGTGCAGGATTTTTATAGACAGATACAAACAAGTTTCGGGTGGGGCTGAGCTGATTGATTGATAGTTTGAACAGGCATACTTGGCGTCAGTGGATTGGGTCAGGGGACTCCACGCGAAAGCAGACAAAGCAATTTTACAGAAGCAGAACTGGCCCGGTTAGCCCACGCATGTGAAAAAAGCACTACCAGGACATTGAAGGCCTGGTTACTTATCAAGTAAAGACAATTGGGAGTCTCCTGGTGGAATGTTACATTCCTGCTATCAAGCATCCTTGTTAATGAGATTTAGGTTTAGAAGAAATTTAACTTTATTTACTTTTCCTTCTACCTCCGCCTCCTGCGGTGTTTTATGGAGGGGAGGGTGACATTAGGGCTTGAGG
>NC_081575.1:51346239-51360248 GCF_022355385.1 Mustela nigripes | reverse complement strand
TTTATTTATTTGACAGACAAAGATCACAAGCAGGCAGACAGGCAGGCAGAGAGAGGGAGAGGAGGAAGCAGTTCACTTTGGGGAGCTTTTGTTCCTTGAATGCTTTCTGTAGAGTTTGGAGGATGGGAATGGAAATGGTGGTCTCCCAATCTCTGGTCCCGAGGAGCCAAGAGCTCATGGCCCCACCCCTTAGTGCACCCTCAGAGAAAAGCGCTCAATCACTCCTGTCTCCCTGGCCTCCAGCTGTGCTTTGAGCTCACCCAGCCTATGACCAAGCGTCTCTGTCTCTGGCACACAGCCCCACCTGGTCTCCAAACCCAGCAGATTCCTGTGCTTTTCCAGGAAGGTCTCCTCAGATCTTGTGGGGTCCCTGCTCAAAGAGCAGTGGTCTGACTATGCCATGGATCACAGTTTCAGGTAATCGCGGGTTGAGAGCTCACTCCTTGGCTCCATCTCTGTAGCCAGCTTCCCTGCTCTAATACTTGCGAGCTCTGTGACACTCAGACACCCCTGATCCTTCTGTGACCCCACAGGACCTGAGACCACACTGTCCCTGCATGGCCTTCACCCCGGCTTTGCCTCTGGAGGGATATCCCTCAGTGGAGCATACTTTTAAAAGTTCTGATTTTGTGCTCCATTGCTCTGCCACTTGCTGGGAGCCGGCCCCTCCCCCCATGGTCTATCTTCTGTGGCTTCTGTGGCTTTGGATTCACTTCACCGCAGGTCCTACCTTTCAGAAAGTGGCCGATTTGCTGTTTTTAGAATTGCTGCTCTTCTTCTCTTCAATCTCCTGTTGGATTTGTAGGTGTTTGGAATGGTTTGATACACTGTCTAGCTGATCTCCTGCTACCTGATGTTATCTCAGCCTGCTACTCTTCCCTATTCATTCATTTTTGCATTCAACAAATACATGTTGAATGCCTACTCCCTCCAGACAGTCTTCTAGGTACTCCTTTTTTTTTGTTTTTTTCTGTAAGGTTTTATTTATATTTTTGGCAGAGAGAGAGCACAGACTAGGGGGATGGCAGAGGGAGAGGAAGAAGTAAGCTCTCCACTGAGCAGGGAGCCCAACATGAGGGGTCAGATCTCAGGACTCTGGGATTATGACCTGAGCTGAAGGCTGACGCTTAACTGATTGAGCCACCCAGAAGCAACCCTAGAGTTTCTTATTTCAGGTTTTATCTTCCCAGCTGACCACTCCGTGGTACAGGAATCAAGGGTAACTTTTAGCTCCAAAATCCAGCTTTTCTGTGTCTGCTCAACCTTTGGAAACTCTATTCCTTTGCTCTATTGTTTGCGAAGGAAACAAGGTTGCTGGGAACACAGGAGATAAGGTGGAATCTGTACCTATGTGCCACTTTTTTCATACATGGCATTTATTAGTTTTTCACATTTTTATTTAAATTCTAGTCAACAAAATGTAACATTGTTTCTGAATTTAGTGATTCATCAGTTACATATAACACCCAGTGCTCACCATAACAAATGCCCTCTTTAATACCCATCACTCATTTAGCCCATCCCTCACCCACTTCCCTCCATCAACCCTTATTTTGTTCTCTATCATTAACAGTCTCTTAGGATTTGCTTCCTCTTTCTTTATTTTCCCTTCCCATATATTCATCTCTTTTGTTTCCTATATTTTTTTTTAAGATTTTATTTATTTATTTGACAGAGAGAGATCACAAGTAGGCAGAGAGGCAGGCAGAGAGAGAGGGAGAAGCAGGCTCCCTACCGAGCAGAGAGCCTGATGTGGGGCTCGTTGCAGGGCTCGATGCGGGGCTTGATCCCAGGACCCTGAGATCAGGACCCGAGCCAAAGGCAGAGGCCTAGCCCACTGAGCCATCCAGGTGCCCCTCCTATATTTCATATATGAGTGAAATCATATGGTATTTGTCCTTCTCTGACTTATTTTGCTTAGCATAATACACTCTTGCTTTATCCATGTCATTGCAAATGGCAAGATTTAATTCTTTTTTATGGCTGAGTAATATTCTGTTGTAAATATATACCACAGTTCCTTTATGTATTCATCAGTTGATGGATATTTGGGCTATCTCCATAATGTGGCTACTGTAGATAATGCTATATAAATATCAGGTGCATGTACCCCTTCAAATATGTATTTTTTATCCTGTGGGTAAATAGCTAGTAGTATAATTGCTGGATCATTGGGTAGTTCTATTTTTAACTTTTTTGGGTCCCTCCACACTATCTTCCAGAGTGGCCGTACCAGTTTGCATTGTCACCAACAGTGTAAGAGGGTTCCCCTTTCTCTGCATCCTCACCACATCTGTTGTTTCCTGTGTTGTTAATTTTGATTAACATTGATTTGTATGATTAACATACAATGTATTACATGTACATTTTGATGTTTCAAAATACATATATACCCATGAAACCATCATTACAATCAAAGTAATGAACACATTACTTACTCCAAAATGTTTTCTCATATTATCCTGCATTTCCCTGCACCCCTTCCCCAATCCAGAAGCCAATGATTGGCTTTTGATACAACAGGTTAGTTGACATTTTCTAGATTTCCAAATAAATGGAAATATAATATGTGATTGTCTGGCTATTTTACCTAGTATAATTATTTTAAAATTTATCCATATTGTTGTGTAGATGCTTAGTTCTTTCATTTGGGTTGCTGAGTGGTTGTCCATTGAATGGATATATAATAATTAGTTTATCCATTCACCTCTTGATGAACCCTTGGATTGCTTCCAGTTTTTAGCTATTATAAATAAAGCTGTCATGAACATTCATGTATAAATCTTTGTATGAGCACATTTTCTTTTCACTTTGGTAAATACGTGGAAGTGGAATAGCTGAATTGTAATGGTAGATATCTCTATAACTTCTTAAGACAGTGACAAACTATTTTTCCAAAGTGATTGTACCCTTTTATATTTATACATGCAGGATAGGAATTTTAATTCCTCCACATTCTTGCAGTTAGTATAATCAATATAATTTATTTCTTCTAAGATTTTATTTAAACTCAAGTTAGTTAACATATAGTATAGTATTGGTTTCAGGAGTAGAATTTAGTGGTTCATCACTTATGTATAACACCCAGTACTCATCACAAGTGCCCTCCTTAATGCCCATTAGCCATTTAACCCCCTCCAGCAACCCTGTTTGTTCTTTATAGTTAAGAGTTTTTTATGGTTTGCCTCCCTCTCTGTTTTTATCTTATTTTATTTTTCCTTCCCTTCCTCTATGTTCATTTGTTTTGTTTCTTAAATTCCACATATGAATGAAATCATATATGTCTCTGAGTGGTGCATATGCTCCTTTGAATCACTATTTTTGTATCCCATATATAAATAGTAGCACAATTGCTGGGTTATAAGGTAGTTCTATTTTTAACTTTTTGAGGCCTCTCCATACTGTTTTCCAGAGTGGCTGCACCAAATTGAAATTCACCAGCCGTGTAAGAGGATTCCCCTTTCTCCCCATCCTCGCCAACATCTATTGTTTCCTGAGTTAATTTTAGCCATTCTAAAAGGTGTGAGGTGGTAGCTCATTGTGGTTTAAATTTATATTTCCCTGATGATGAGTGATGTTGAGTATATTTTCACGTGTCTGTTACCCATTTGTATATCTTCTTGGAGATACTGTACATTTCTTGACTGGGTACATTTTTTTGTGGATTTTTTGGATGTTTTTTGGGTTTTGGGGGGTGTTTGATAAGTTCTTTATAGATTTCATATAATAGCCTGACTAGACTTATCTAATAAGTCATTTGCAAATATTTTCACCCATTCCATTGTTTGCCTTTTTGTTTTGTTGATTGTTTAATTTACTGTGAAGAAGCTTTATATCTTGATGAAGTCCCAATAGTTCATTTTTATACAATTCTTTTTAAGATTTTATTTATTTATTTGACAGAGAGAAATCACAAGTAGACGGAGAGGCAGGCAGAGAGAGAGAGAGGGAAGCAGGGTCCCTGCTGAGCAGAGAGCCCAATGCGGGACTCGATCCCAGGACCCTGAGATCATGACCTGAGCCGAAGGCAGCGGCTTAACCCACTGAGCCACCCAGGTGCCCCCCCAATAGTTCATTTTTGCTTTTGTTTCCCTTGTATCTGGATATAAGACTAGTAAGAAGTTGCTATGGCCGATGTCAAAGAGGTTGCTACTTGTGTTCTCCTCTAGGATTTTTACAGTTTCCTATATTACATTTAGGTCTTTCATCCATTATGAGTTTATTTTGTGTACGGTATAAGGAAGAGGTCCAGTTTCATTCTTCTACATATTGTTGCCCAGTTTTCCCAACACCACTTGTTGAAGAGACTGTCTTTTTTCCATTAGATATTCTTTCCTACTTTGTCAAAGATTAGCTGTCCATAGAGTTGTGAGTCTATTTCTGAGTTGTCTATTCTGTTCCTTTGATCTATGTGTCTGTTCCTGTGCTAGTAACTTACTGTCTTGATGATTACAGCTTTGTCATACTGCTTGAAGTCCAAAGTGATAATGCCTCCAGCTTTGGTTTCCTTTTTCAACATTACTTTGGCTATTCAGGGTCTTTTCTGGTTCCATACATATTTTAGAATTGTTTGCTCCAGCTTTGTGAAAGATATTACTATTATTTTGATAGGTATTGCATTGAATGTATAGATTGCTTTGGGTATTATAGACATTTTAACAATGTTTGGTCTTGTCATCAGCCTGGAATGTTTTTCCATTTCTTTGGGCCTTCCTCAATTTCTCTCATAAGTGTTCTATAGTTTTCATCATACAGATCTTTTACCTCTTTGGTTCGGTATATTCCAGGGTATCTTATGGTTTTGGTGCAATTGTAAATAGGATCAATTCCTTGATTTCTCTTTTTGCTGCTTCATGATTGGTATATGGAAATGAAACAGATTTCTGTATGTTGATTTTTATATCCCATGACTTTGTTGAACTCATGTACCAGTTCTAGCAATGTTTTGGTGGAGTCTTTCAGGTTTTCTACATAGAGTATCATGTCATCAACAAAGAGTAAAAGTTTGACTTCTTCTTTGCCAATTTGGATGCCTTTTATTTCTTTTTGTTGTCTAATTGCTGAGACTAGGAGACTTCTAGTACTATGTTGATGTGATAAGAGTGGACATCCCTGTTGTGTTCCTGACATTAGGGAAAAGCTCTCAGTTTTTCTCCATTGAGGATGATATTAGCTGTAGGTGTTTTGTATATGGCCTTTGTAATGTTGATATATATTCTTTTTTTAAAAAGATTTTATTTATTTGACAGAGAGAAATCACAAGTAGGCAGAGAGGCAGGCAGAGAGAGAGAGAGGGAAGCAGGCTCCCCGCCGAGCAGAGAGCCTGATGTGGGACTCGATCCCAGAATCCTGAGATCATAACCTGAGCTGAAAGCAATGGCTTAACCCACTGAGCCATCCAGGCGCCCCATGTAATGTTGATATATATTCTTAATATCCCTCTTTCCTTGAGGGTTTTTTTTTTTTTTTAATCAAGAAAGGTATTTTGTCAAATGCTTTTTCTGCATCTAGTATAATCAGTCTTTAATTGTAATCATTCTAATAGGTACCAAATGGTATCTCATTGTGGTTTATTTAGTATTTACCAGATGAGTAATGTCATTAAGAAAAAAATTTAATTTAATAAAAGAGAACCTTCATGTACTTATTAGCCACCTTATATGTTCTTGAGTGAAATTTCTGTTCAAATTCTTTTCCTATTTTCTCAAGGGTCTTTAGGCCACCTTCGAGTATGCTAATTTAACGGAAGGATTCAGAAGACTCACAACAGGTTTTACTCATAGCTAACATTTCTTAGAGCAAGAGAAACAGGAACAAGATATCCATTGGGTGGAGTCCAGAGTTATTTCCACAACCCTTCCCACATAGAGTCACACAGGATATACTTTTTCTCTGGCTACGAAGTACAAGGACATATGTGAAGACTCTTTGTACAGGGAAGCACATTCAAGTCAGAGTTCAAGGCTTTTATGGAGGGCTGCATACACAGATATATCCTGATATGTAACTAGCTATGGTAACCAAAACTCATAACCCCAACAATGAAATCGTGTGCACATCATCAGTCTTAATGTTTGTGAAAAGCAATTCTTACAAGACAGTATAACATGGTCCTTTGCTCCAGGTGTATACAATAAAATCTTCAATCGTTAACAGAAAGAAACATCAAATACAAATTCCCACAGGTTGTACAATGATTAGATGGCTCTGAGCTCTCTTGGAGATGTGTGAGGAGTGAGCAATAAGACCTGCTGTGTTAACTCTTTCCTCACACCCATTTTATTATTGGTTGTTAGTTTATTATTGAATTCTAGGAGTTTATAATATATTCTATAAATAATCCTTTATTAAATATATGGTTTATAAAGATTTTTCCCAGTTTTTGGTTTGTCCTTTTATTCTCCTAACACTATCTTTTGAATAGCAGAAATTTTTAATATTGATTAAATTCAATTTACCAATTTGCTGTTTTATGTATTGTGTTTTAGGTATCATTTCTAAGAAATCTGTGCAAAACCCAAGATTTTAAATATTGTTTTCCTGTTTCCTTCTAGCATTTTTATAGTTTCAGGTTTTTACATTTAGGTCTATGAATCATTTTGAGTTAATTTTTTTATATGATTCAACCTTTAGTATTTTAAAGCAAATCTTTGATATCAGATCTTTTCACCCATAAATATTTGGTACATATCTCAAGCAGATGAGGAAAATTTCGAAAACATAATCCCAATACCTTTGTCATAATTACTTACTAGCATATGGTACTCAATCTGTGTTCAAATTTCCCCAAATTATCTTTTTGTTTGTTTAAGATCCAAACAAAATAAGCATATTGCATTATGTTGGCATGTTTCTTAAATCTCCAGTAATCTCTAACAGTTCCCTTATCCAATTTTCCTACATCATTTTTTGTAGTAATAATCCAGGTCACTTATGCTAAGAAATTTCCACATTCTGGATTTGGTGGTGTTTTAAACATATTGCTCTGCCATTTCTTGATTTATTAATTTCTGGGATTACATATTATTAGACATTATATATTTACTTTGTGCTATGAAAGATGAGGATCTGGCTTAAATAACTACTTTCTACTTACCTCTCTTTCATTATCCATTTAACATCTTTAACAATGAAATAAACATAGAAGATTTTTGAAGAATTAATATGTGTGGCTATTTGCTTCTTCCCAGAAATATCTCAGAAGATCTGATAGTATTGAATGAAAGAAGGGAAGGCCTATTGAATTACTGTTCAGTTGTGGCTTCAACTTAGTACATTGTGGTGCCACTTAGAAGAAGATGGATAGGTTTACAGAAGGGACTGGGGATACAGGAGAAAATAAATTCAGTTTTTGATACTGAGACATGGGGTACTTTAAACAATCAAGTAGACATGTCTAATTGGACATCCAGATGTCCACTAGAATTATGGATCTGGAGATTAGGAGAGAGATGTGGGCTTGAGGTACAGATTTGAAAGTCATCAGTTTTATGGGTGATACCTGAAGCCATGGCATGGATTATATTGCCCAGGGAATGTGTAAAGAGTAAGGAAAGAGGATGACAAAAAACCCTCAGGAACACCAAGATTTAAGGAGACAAATAGTTGTTACAATATGTGATGAATACCATAATAAAAACATGCATGAGATACCTTAGTGACTCAAAATAAGATTGATCAACTGGGTGAGGGAAAGTTAACATAAAAGTTTTTACTTTGGTTTAGATACTGAAGAATATATCAAAGTGTGCCAGTGGGATGAGAGGCAGGAAAATGAACAAACTCATCTACTTTACAAGGAAAGCAGAGGATTTTAAACGAGAAGTCTTTCAACTATTCTCTACCCTGACACACCTATGTCTAAAGCAGTGTTCCTCAAAATGTGGTAAACAATTCACTTGGAAGAGAATCACACAGGGGCTTTGTAAAAATGCATATTATTGGGTTTTAGGCCTACTGAATCAGATTTATTGGGGAGGAAGGCACTGAGGAATCTGCACTTCATTTATTTATTTATTTTTTAAAGATTTTATTTATTAATTTGACAGAGAGAAATCACAAGTAGACGGAGAGGCAGCCAGAGAGAGAGAGAGAGGGAAGCAGGCTCTCTGCTGAGCAGAAAGCCCAATGCGGAACTCGATCCCAGGACTCTGAGATCATGACCTGAGCCGAAGGCAGCAGCTTAACCCACTGAGCCACCCAGGCGCCCCAAGAATCTGCACTTTAAACAAGTACCCTAAATGATTCTGAAGCAGATGGTTTGTATACAACATTTTGTACAGTGTGACCAGGAGAACTTACAGCTAAAGTAGAATGGATGAGGCCAAAGAATTGTGATCAAGTTGCTCTCTTCTTGCTAGTTTTAGCAGGAAGGCCCTAGTGGGAAAATGGGGAACTTGGAGGTTTTGTAAGAGTATAATTGACTCAATCTGTTTTTCTATATTTAGAAGGAAAAATGAACCAGGTAAGACTGAGAGCAGAGGAGTTTTCCTCTGAGCTGGTTCCAAGTCAACCAGGAAGAACATACAGGCACCTTGATGAAAAAGAAACCAAGAACTGATTTTGTTGATTGAATGTAGTCATTAAAACAACAACCAGCAATACACCCATGAATTCCCCTAATTTTGTTTTCACTTTTTAGCTGGCTATCTGGAATTTTATACTCAGCTCCTCCTAGTGAATTCATCTTACCTGAAGTCAGTAAATGTTTAGTTTTTCATTTAGCCAATAATTCCAGGGATAAAAATTCCATATTTCCTATAATTTTTATGCTAAAAAGAGGGAATTATTGTTCAATCATAAAATGTTTCTGTGTCTTCATAAAAAGATAACTATATGTTTGGGAATATATTATTTGAAGTACACAGTGAAATAGATTACTTTTGAGAATTCATTTGTGCCTTTAAGGAATCCCAGGGATGTACTTTCAAACTCTGATTGCTTATGAATATTCTACTATCACTAGAAATACTATTCTTCCGAGAAATCGGCAAATTAATTTCATTACTCTGCCAAAGTCGCTATCTACATGGCTCTCCAGAACTGGGAATATCTTGCTAGAAATACACTAAGTTCAAAAGATTTTAACATATTACTTTGTTTTGAGAAAAGGTGTATTTCTATTTTTCTCTGAAATATTTCTAGAAAAAATCAGATCATAAACCCAATTGCTTCATTTAAAAAGACACTATGATAAAATTAAGTCAATTCTGATTCCAAAATTAAACATGAAGAATAAGATTTCATAAGAGAATAATTCTTCTCTTTGTATATTTATCAATGCTATTTATCATTCATAACTTTCTAAGATACAGCTCCTGGCTCATATATTATGCTAGTAAGTTTGTAACGTAAGAGAAACAGATGATAGTTTTATCTAGTTCATTTAGTGATGTGTGTGGTATGATAAATATGGTATCTATTTGATACTCACACTTATGTTAGAAGATGCTTTAGAAAGTATAGGATGTGATGAGGGAATAAACTGTCACTTCTACTGTGACTCTACCCAAGAGCTGAGGAATTACGTTTTATAAAAAAGAACCATGAGACCTAGAGAGAGGAGAGACAGAATATAGAATTGTTGGTGTGCATGTAAATATTTATGAAGGAAAGACACTAGAGAAATATAAATACTGGACCACCATAAAATTATATTTTCTGTACAAAAGAGCCTCTAATATAGTGTATATAAATATTCCCATAGGACTATGAGAGCTTTTTAAAATTCCATACTTACCAAACAATCTTTCAGTTACTATATTAGTTGTTATGAACAGACTGCGTGGCTTAAATGAAAATTTATTTTCTTGCATTTCTGGTGGTTGGAAGTCTCAGACTTGGCAGGGTTGATTTCTTGTCAGGTCTCTGTCCCTGTCCTCAACTTGCAGATGGCCATCTTTTCCTTGTATCTTCACATGGTCTTCCTCTGTGTGTCTTTGTCCTAGATTTTTCTTAGAAGAACATGAGTCATATTGGATTAAGGGATATCCTATTGACCTCATTTCACATTTTTTAAGACACTATCAACAAAAAAGTCATATTCTGAGATACTAGGGACTTCAGCATATAAATTTTATGAGGATACAATTCAGCACATAGCAATAAATAATAAATTAATACAAAGAAAGGTTGCTCATAATTTTGCACATAATTTTAAACTCATATTTTTGGCAAAATCTTGCTGACTGTGAGTTACCTTTCTAAAGTCTGATCTGCAAGGGAAATCAGCAACTATTCCTGAATACCTGTTCTGGGCACTGGCATAGGTGCTAGGGCTAGAACACCAAGGAAACACATTCCTTGTTCTTTTTTTTTTTTTTTAAAGGATCCTTTTTTTTTTTTTTAAAGATTTTATTTATTTGACAGACAGAGATCACAAGTAGGCAGAGAGGCAGGCAGAGAGAGAGATAGGGAAGCAGGCTTCCCGCTGAGCAGAGAGCCAGATGCAGGCCAATCCCAGGACCCTGGGATCATGACCTGAGCTGAAGGCAGAGGCTTTAACCCACTGAGCCACCCAGGTGCCCCCACATTTCTTGTTCTTGAGGAACTTTCAGTCTAAAGGATGGAACACAATATAAACAAGCAAGTACAACAAAATGTGTTGAATATTACTACAGAGGAAATGCTATAGTGAAGGAGCAAATTAGCTATACCCATGGTGACTCAATCAAGGTAAAAGAAAATATTAAGCTCCAGAATATTGCCTAATTAATACTACTGCATAAGGTATTGGAGCTTATTATTTTTAGGACTTAAATTACTCATCTATTTAGTGTTTTGCTAAACTCTTAAAACTTGATTGACCTATTTTTTCTAGAAAACTTATAAAATGCTGTTTTTATCTGTAGAAAAAATCATCCTAAATATGTTCATTTTTGTATTAATGTGATGGTCATGACTGCAGTGTTATCCAAATTAAAAACCAGTCTTGACTGGCTTTCATAAGTTAAGCCATCATTGAACTCAAGGCTATATATAAGAACTCTGAAATCCAATGACAGTTAAAACAATGTATACCTGAATTGTTTGCTAAGACTAGAATAATCCCTAATGATATACAAGAACTGGGATACAAAAGTAGAAAGATAACCCAACTCATTATCAAGTACTTTATCACTTAGCAGATACCTATCTTATAAAAGTTATCCTACAAATCTATAAATATACTAGTGAATCTTCATTATAGATCTTCTTTTTAGTCTTTCAAAGATGTTATTAGAAGTAGAAGAAGACTTTTGGTTAGCAGGTGTCACAAAGAAAAGGACAAAAATCCTCTTTTGAGTTGTATATTTAAAATGATATGAGTCTAACAAAAAGATATATAGCACGACAAATGCTAATTTAAGGACAAAATTGTTAAGGGTTGATAAATCCATTCCATAAAGAAACCAATGGTTTCTTCCTATTGATGTCTTCTTCTTCAGCTTTCTTGAAATAAAATGCATAGCTATATGACTGAGATTTGAAAAAATAAAATGAGAAAGTTCAACTAAATTAATTTTATGGTCCTTGTCAAGAACTGAAGAGTCTGAAATTTTACTCTAGGTACAAGTTAACAAATTCATAGATGCTGGCAGAAGACACAAAACTCTAGGGTCACAGTCAAAGAATAGTTTATTAACACCAGCAATAGCAGTTGCTGGAATATCAGTATTTGTACCATTTCCCTGGGCCCCAATTCCCACAGCATTACTGATTCCATGCAGTAAGGTACATTATAGGCGGGGAGGGGTCTTGAGTTTGTCATTTATAATGGACAGCAATCTCTGGAGGAAAACAGTATCTCTGTTTTCTATGGCTGTTCACCATATAAAATTAATTCTAAACTGAGATATAATTCACATACCATAACCCTTTCCAAGTAAACAATGCAGTGGTTATTGGTATATTCACAAAATTGTGCAGCCATCACCATTTTATAATGCCTGAACATTTTCTATCATCTGAAAATTAAACCTAATGCACATTAGTCATTTCTCAGTCCCCCTCCTCCAAACCCCTGGGAACTACTAACTTACTTTTGTCTCTCTAGATTTGTCTATTCCAGACATTTCATGTAAATGGAGTCACACAATATGTGACCCTTCTGTGACAGGCTTCCTTCACTTACCATAATGTTTTCAAGGTTCATCCATGTTGTAACATGAATCAGTTATTTTTTTATAGCTGAATAATAGCTGTTGTATGGATATAACACATTTTATTCATCTATTCATAAGTTGATGGACATTTGCGTTGTTTATATCTTTTGATTATTGTGAATAATGGTGGCACAAATATTCATATATAAGTTTTTGTGAGGACATACAGTTTCTATACACTTGGTTACCCAACTAAGAGTAAAATTCCTGAGTCATATGGCAACTCTATGTTTAACTTTAAAAAAAACTGCCAAACAGCTTTCACCTCTGGGGCTAGAGATTGGAGTGTTGTCATTTTAATCCCTTACCCCCCAGTGCTGAAAGCCTTCAGGGAGCAAGAGTGCCATGCAGTGCAGTCTGGAGCTGCTTACACTGAGCCCAGCTACCTGGCAAAAGGGATGCAACTCCATCTGGGCAAAGACACATGAGAATCAGGGCAAGAGGGCCCTCCCCCAGAAGACCAGCCGGAACATCTGGCTAATACCAAGTTTATGGATGTAGAGAATTACAAAACCTCAGCTATTATGGAAAACTGTATATAGCATTCATATTTTTGAAGAGTGATAGTTTGACTTCTTCTTTGCTGATCTGGATGCCTTTAATTTCCTTTTGTTGTCTGATTGCTGAGGCTAGGACTTCTAGTACTATGTTGAAAAGCAGTGGTGATAATGAACATCCCTGCTGTGTTCCTGACCTTAGCGGAAAAGCTTTCAGTTTTTCTCCATTGAGAATGATATCTGCAGTGGGTTTCTCAAAAATAGCTTTGATAATATTGAGGTATGTGCCCTCTATCCCTACACTTTGAAGAGTTTTAATCAGGAAGGGATGCTGCACTTTGTCAAATGCTTTGTCAGCATCTATTGAGAGTATCCAATGGTTCTTGTTCTTTCTTTTATTGATGTGTTGTATCACATTGATTGACTTGCGGATGTTGAGCCAACCTTGCAGCCCTGGAATAAATCCACTTGGTCATGGTGAATACTCCTTTTAATGTACTGTTGAATCCTATTGGCTAGTATTTTGGAGATAATTTTCGCATCTGTGTTCATCAAGGATATTGGTCTATAGCTCTCTTTTTTGATGGGATCCTTGTCTGGTTTTGGGATCAAGGTGATGCTGGCCTCATAAAATGAGTTTGGAAATTTTCCTTCCATTTCTATTTTTTGGAACAGTTTCAGGAGAATAGGAATTAGTTTTTCCTTAAACATTTTGTTGAGGGGCGCCTGGGTGGCTCAGTGGTTTGGGCCTCTACATTCAGCTCGGGTCATGATCTCAGGGTCTGGCATCGAGCCCCGCGTCGGGCTATCTTCTTGGCGGGGAGCCTGCTTCCCCCTCTCTCTCTGCCTGCCTCTCTGCCTACTTGTGATCTCTGTCTATCAAAAAAAAAAAAAAATGTTTGGTAGAATTCCCCCAGAAATCCATCTGGACCTGGGGTTTTGTTTGCTTGGAGATTTTTTTTTTAAAGATTTTATTTATTTTTTTGACAGAGATCACAAGTAGGCAGAGAGGCTGGCAGAGAGAGAGAGAAAGGGAAGCAGGCCCCCTGCTGAGCAGGGAGCCCGATGCAGGACTCAATCCCAGGACCCTGAAATCATGACCTGAACCGAAGGCAGCGGCTTAACCCACTGAGCCACACAGGTGCCCTGTTTGGAGGATTTTAATGACTGGTTCAATCTCCTTACTGGTTATGGGCCTGTTCAGGCTTTCTATTTCTTATGGGTTCAGTTGTGGTAGTTTATATGTTTCTAGGAATGCATCCATTTCTTCCAGATTGTCCAATTTGTTGGCATAGAGTTGCTCATAGTATGTTCTTATAATTGTTTGTATTTCTTTGGTGTTAGTTGTGATCTCTCCTCCTTCATTCAT
>NC_081575.1:51320551-51336239 GCF_022355385.1 Mustela nigripes | reverse complement strand
TTCAAAGAACCAGCTCCTACTTTCGTTGATTTGTTCTATTGTTTTTTTGGTTTCTATTTCATTGATTTCTGCTCTGATCTTTATGATTTCTCTGCTCCTGCTGGGCTTAGGGTTTCTTTCTTGTTCTTTCTCCAGATCCTTTAGGTGTAGGGTTAGGTTGTGTACCTGAGACCTTTCTTGTTTCTTGAGAAAGGCTTGTACCGCTATATATTTTCCTCTCAGGACTGCCTTTGTTGTGTCCCACAGATTTTGAACCGTTGTATTTTCATTATCATTTGCTTCCATGATTTTTTTCAATTCTTCTTTAATTTCCTGGTTGACCCATTCATTCTTTAGAAGGATGCTGTTTAGTCTCCATGTATTTGGGTTAACTATTAACTTTATTTATATCATTTAACTTACTGCTCTTGAAATCTCCAAGTACAGTGTTTCATTTCGTGATCATGATCACAGTCTTTAAGCCCTGTCATTTTCAGTACACCTGCTTTTCTGAAGACACATTAAAGAAGGGTAGATTTAAGTTAGATAGCAGACAGAACCGCCTATACAAACTGTGAAATCCAGACTCAATGACTGAGCAAAACTCTGCCTGGAAGTATGGAAAAATAGCAAGAACTGTGATTTTCTATTAACTGATTTTCTTATTGTCTTTTAGACAATAACCTCCTCAAGGGAAGGATCTCTCCTGCTTATCACTGTACTTTCTGCAGTCACCTTATACCTGCACTGGACAAAATAATCAATACAAGTTCACCTACTATATGGAGCCAATGGCAAATGTTTGTATATAAGATGTAAAGGAGATGGGGCACCTGGGTGGCTCAGTGGGTTAAAGCCTCTGCCTTCGGCTCAGGTCATGATCTCAGAGTCCTGGGACCGAGCCCCACATCAGGCTCTCTGCACAGCGGGGAGCCTGCTTCCTTCTCTCTCTCTGCCTGCCTCTCTGCCTACTTGTTATCTCGGTCTGTCAAATAAATAAATAAAATCTTTAAAAAAAGATGTAAAGGAGAGATAAGAGCCATAGTTAATCTGTAAAATGAGACTTTGGAAAAATACATTGTTTGTTAAGAGTGGGTTACATAAGTACAGCCATCTTAACTTGGGCAGCCATCTCAGGCCCAAGGGCTGAACTTTCCCCTACTTTACTTTAGTTCCAGGGACCCCCCTGACCCTGCTTTTGTTCCAGAGATCCCCACCCTGCTTTAGTCAGGAATACCTAACCCTGTAAACACTTCCAGGAAACACTGCTATACGTCACGCTGTAAACACTTCTAAGAAAGTAACTAACCCTGTAACCAGCCCGGCAACAGCTAATCAGCCTACTGCAGAAAAGTCTGAAAATTCTCCTCCTCCCCCTGCACCCAAGCCTCTTGTAATGACCCATAAAAACCCCTGCCTTAATTAGCCTCAGGGTCCAAGTCCCTACTCTGCTGTGTCAGGTATATTGGGCCCAAGCCTAAGCTTGTCAAATAAACCCCGCTGTGTGACTTGCATTATCGAGAGCGTTCTCTGTCTAATAGAGGGGTGGTCGTGTTGAATAACGTACAGAATTGTCAAATCACAGTGTGGTGCACATGAAACTAATATGTATGTTAACTATAATTCAATGAAAAATTTTAATAGAGAATACTTTCCCCAAAGATAGTGGTAACACGGAAGTTATGCATCAACAAACATCTACCAATCTATAGTCTGAAACAAAACACAGTAACAAAGTCTGCCCCCAAATGCACTGTAAACTCAAGAGAATCATGGTAAGAATTTGAAAGAATTTCAAAAATCCTGAGAACAACTTTTTGAAGCCAAGAAAAGCCATCAAAATGACTACTGTGCTATGTTATTGTATTAGGAATTACTGATAAACATGGGAAAAGGAGTTAATTCCTGGTTTTTAAAATTTAATGAAAAGCAATTGATAGCAAAACCGATTCAAGTTCATAGGCCTAATCTGAATGTTGCTTTTAGGTGTATTTTATTTTATTGTAAAAGCTGATATAAATAAGCAATCTTGCTACAAAATTAAGTATTATAAGTTAATGAAATGAACAAAAATATGAACACATGGATTTGAGAATGAGTTACAATGGTTTTCTTTTACACGATCTCAAAATTATCAAATTGGTTTTTTCACCAGATAAATACACATCTAGATATAAGAGCTAGCATTCATATTTAAGAATGAAAACAGAAAAAACCAAGACATTACATATCAAAACACTGAACATTCTGAATGAAATCATGTGAAAAAAATGTGATTTTCCCAATGAATATGCAAACCTGAATAATCATTTAATGTTAAAGGAACAGAAGAGCTATAATTTTCCATCTAAACTAATTGCCTTTGATGATATGTGGGAGAGAAAAAATGCTTTTAGAATTTTCCTTTTCACCTGGTTACGCTATCTTGAATAGAGCTCATTAGCTCTTACGAGGCTTAAAAAAAATTAAAAAGCACACCGACTTTAGAGTTGTACTTCCAACAACAAGCGTAAATCTACTCCTTGTGCCTTCATGTATTTGTGTAAAAAAGAAAAAAATTAAATGGGCTATCAACAATAATACATCATCTGTACTTTTCATTATAAATGTTTTTATGCACAAGGCTATCTCAAACATTTTTGTTAGATTATAGCCGCAGAATGTTTTTAATTAAAATATGGGGAATTTTGAACTTAGAAAAACAAAGTACTGATTACTAAAAGAACTAATTGTTGCCTTCTTTTTCTCAGAAGATGTGTTAGTTTAATAGATACACACACTATGGGTCTCCATCCTCAGTGCAAGACAAGTGGGATTTTCCATAGCTCTGAAGCTTGAGAACAGCTGAGATGCAAACACTTTCTGAAGAGTCTAAAAGCTCCTGTTGGGGTTCTAACTGGCAAAGCTTTCAAAGATCTGTGCTTCCCACCCCCCACCCCCCAGTAAAAGTAGAGCACATAATTACAATGATGTACCAAATCCAGTTCTGTGGGGAGCGGGTTGGAGGACAAGTTGGTGGGATGCAATGCAGACAATCTACCAACCTCCCCACCACCACTACCACCAAAGAAAAGGAATACTGATCATAAAAGGTGTGACAACAAACATATTGCTCTTACCAGGTAGTCTGCCTCTAAACAGAGGAGAAGGTCCCTGGGCTTTATTATTCATTTCTTTTTTTTTTTCTTTTTTGCCCTTTTTGTTTCTTTTCAACGAATTACATGTGAATATAAGCAAGCCCAATGATGTTACTGCTAAAAGGAACCAAAAAGTTTAGAGAAAGCTTAGCAGCCCAGTCACTATCTCAGGTAAGTTTATTTCTTTCAAAAAGTCACAGCCAGATTATTTCCCAAGTTTTACCAATTTTATTGTTTTTTGTTTGATGATGAAAATTTTAATGAATCTTGCAGGAATAATCTCACTTCTGGCATATGCCTATTACTAACTGATGAGATTTGTTTTTATCATTCAAGAAGTTACATAATAGAAACTATGCAGGGCCCTGGCAGAGGTTATAGGAATAAAATTAAGAAAGAGTATTGTTAGAGAAGGCACATAAAGAAAAATTTTCAATAAGGAAGCTAAATTCTTCAATATTATCAAGTGCCACATGGATAGAGAATTAGGACGAAAATGAACCCACTTGATTTTGGATTCAAGTTATACATTCATCAAATATATATTAAGCATATACCATGTGAATAAAATCAGCATGATGCATGCTCTTGAAGAAGTTGCAATCTAGGGGGGTTTATAGACATTCAATAAACAAACTCACAAATGAATATTTAACTAAGAACCATGATAATTTCTAGAAAGGAAAAGGGGGGAAAAAGGTGATCTGTGGGATTTTAATAGAGAGCCTTAATTTTGATTGAGAGGCAAATGAAGGTATCACTGGGAAAATGAACTTTAAGATAAAAGTGGAAGAATAAACAGGAAAGAGGCAGGCAGCAAATGAGAGTAAGCAACAGCAGCATGTGTAATGGGCCAGAGGCAGGAAAGAGCCTGGTAAACTCAAAACACTGAAAAATAAAACACAATGTGGTTGAAGTATAATGACCAAGAAGCCAAGCCACAGGAGACAGAAGTGGGAGAGGTGGTAAATTCTGGTAAGGAGTTTATACTGCAGCCTTAGTGCCATATGACAGCACTGATTCTTTAAGCAGATAAACAATATGTCACAAGACAAATGAACTCTAGAAGTGCCACATTTGAGGGCTGTGCTGAGACTGACTTGGAGAAAGGCTTTTGCACGAGTGGGGAAAACAAACTAGAAGTATGTCATAATTGTTTAAGAAAATGATGATGTTGGCTTGGGCTAAGGCTTAGATGAAGAGTAGAACTTGATGTATATTTTAAATGCTATTAGGAGATAGTTAATGAACTCTCTTAGATAATTTTCAAAGCATTGTTTCAGACAGCATTCTGATTATTGGCTGAATAGTGGATGAGAAGTAAAGGAGACGAATCTTTGAAAAAACAGGTGCTAGGAAATAGAGAGCAACAGCAATCAGGAACCTTATAAATCAATAAATGATTTATATTCAACCATCTATGCAGCTATCAATTTATTCAGTTTTAGGCAGTGAGTGACTTAACCTTATTTTTTTTTTCCTGAAAAGAAAGTCCAAGTGCAGAATGACAAAGAAGAGGCAATAAAATAACAGAAGTATAAAATAAGCAAGAGATAATAATACCCAGGCGTACCTGAGTGGCTCAGTCACTTAGTGTTGGACTCTTGGTTTCTGTCCAGGTCATGATCTCAGAGTCCTAAGACTGAGCTGCATACATAAATACATTGAGGTTAAAAAGTATCCTAATAAGGAATGAATGGGTCAACCAGGAAATTAAAGAAGAATTTTAAAAATTCATGGAAAAAAATCAAAATGAAAATATGATAGCTCAGAACCTTTGGGATGCAGCAAAGGCAGTCAGTTCTAAGAGGGAACTATGTACCAATATAAGCCTTTCTCAGGAAACAAGAAAAGTCTCAAATACACAACCTAATCTTACACCTAAAAGAGCCTGAAAAAGAAGAGCAAATAAAGCCTAAATCCAGTAGGAAAAGAGAAATAGTAAGGATTAGAGCAGAAATCAATGAAAGAGATATCAGGAGATCATTAGAACAGATCAGTGAAATTAGGAGCAGTTTCTTTGAAAGACTTAATAAGATCAATAAACCCCTAGCCAGTCTTATCAAAAAGGGAAAGGACCCAAATAAATAAAATCATGAATGAAAGATGAGATATTACAACCAACACTGAAGAAATACAAACAAGTATAAGAGCATATGATGAGCAGTTATATGCCAAAGAATTAGGCAATCTGGAAAAAATGGATGCATTCCTAGAAATATTTAAACTTTCAAAACTAAAACAGGAATAGAAAACATGAACAGACCCATAATCAGCAAAGAAATTGAAGTAGTTAATAAAAAAATCTCCCAACAAAAAAGAGTCCAGGCCCAGATGTCCTCCCAGCAGAATTCTACCAAACATTTAAAGAAGGATCAATACCTATTCTTCTGAAACTGTTTCAAAAAATAGAAATAGAAGGAAAACTTCTAAACTTGTTCTGTGAGGCCATCATTACCTTGATCCCAAAACCAGACAAAGACCCCTTCAAAAAGGAGACTTATAGACCAATATCCCTAATGAACATGGATGCCAAAATACTCACCAAGATACTAGCCCATAAATAGGATCCAACAGTACATTAAAACGATTATTCACCATGACCAAGTAGGATTTATTCCTGGGCTGCAAGGGCAGTTTAACATTCACAAATTGATCAATGTGATAGACCACATTAATAAAAGGACAAGAACCATGTCATCCTCTCAATAGATATAGAAAAAGCATTTGACAAGATACAGCATCCTTTCTTGATTAAAACTCTCTGCAGTGTTGGGACAGTGGGAACATAACACAATGTCATAAAAGCCATATATGAAAAACCCACATTGAATATCATCCTGATGGGGGAAAAATCGACTTTTCCCCTAAGATCAGGAACATGACAGTGATGTTCATTCTCACCACACTATGTTCAACATAGTACTGCAAGTTTTAGCCTCAGCAATCAGACAACAAAAAGAAATAAAAGACATCTAAGTTAGCAAAGAAGTAAAACTTTTACTCTTTGCAGATGATATGATACTCTATATTGAAATCTCAAAAGACTCTACTTCAAAACTGCTAGAACTCATACAGGAATTCAGCAATGTGGCATGATATAAAAGCAACGCAGAGAAGTCAGCTGCATTTCTATACACTAACAATGAGACAGAAGAAAGAGAGAGAGAAGAGAAGACCATCAAGGAATTGATTCCATTTAGAATTATACCAAAAGCCAGAAAATAACTAGGAATAAACCTAACAAAAGAGGTAAAAAATCTGTACTCTGAAAACTATAGAACACTTATGAAAGAAATTGAGGAAGACACAAAGAAATGGAAAAATATCCCATCCTCATGGATTAGAAGAAAAATACTGTTAAAATGTCTGTGTAACCCAAATCAATCTACATATTCAATGCAATCCCCTTTAAAATACCTTGAATATTTTTCACAGAGTTGGAACAAATCAGCCTAAAATTTGCATGGAACCAGAGAAGATCTCAAATAACTAAAGGCAGGTTGAAAAAGAAAAGAAAAGCTGGTGGCAAAAAGAAAAGAAAAGCTGGTGGCATCACAATTCCAGACTTCAAGCTCCATTACGAAGCTGTAATCATTAAGATAGAATGGTACTGACACAAAAACAGGCACATAATAACAGGAACAGAATAGAGAATCCAGAAACAGACCTTCAATGCTATGGTCAACTAATCTTGGACAAAGCAGGAAAGAATATCCAATAGAAAAAAGGGCAGTGTCTTCAACAAATGGTGTTGGGAAAATTGGACAGCCACATGCAGAAAATGAACCTGGACTATTTTATTACACTATACATAAAATAAATTCAAAATGGATGAAAGACCTAAATACGAGACAGGAATACATCAAAATCCTGCAGGACAACACAGGAAACAAACTCTTTGACTTCGGCTGGAACAACTTCTCCTAGACACACCTTCAAAGGCAAGAGATATAAAAGCAAAAAATAACTACTGGTACTTCATCAACATAAAAAAGCTTTTATACAGCAAAGGAATCAACAAAACTAAAAGGCAACCTATGGTATGGGAGAGGATATTTACAAATGTCTTATCATGTAAAGGGCTATTATCCAAAATCTCTAAAGAACTTACCAAATTCAACACTCAAATAATCCATCCAAGAAATGGGCAGAAGCCATGAACAGACATTTCTCCAAGAAGACATACAAATGGCCAATAGATAAATGAAAAAATGCTCAGCATCACTCAGCATCAGGGAAATACAAATCAAAACCACAATGAGATACCACCTCACACCATTCAGAATGGCTAAAATTAACAAGTCAGGAAAGAACAGATGTTGGCAAGGTTGTGGAGAAAGGAGGCCCCTCTTACACTGTTGGTGGGAATGCAAGCTGGGGCATCCACTCTGGCAAACAGTATAGAGTTTCCTCAAAAAGGTAAAAATAGAGGTACCTTACCACCCAGCAATTGCACTATTAGGTATTTATCCAAAGGATACAAACATAGTGATTTGAAGGGACACATGCACCCCAGTGTTTATCACAGCAATGTCCACAATAGCCAAAGTATGAACAGAGCCCAGATGTCCACTGACAGATAAATGGATAAAGATGTGGTGTAATATACAGAATGGAATGTTACTTAGCCATCAGAAAAAGAAGAAATTGTACCATCTGCAATGACTTGGATGGAACTAGATGATATTATGGTAAGTGAAGTAAGTCAGAGAAAGACAAATATCATATGCTTTCATACAAATGTGGAATTTAAGAAACAAAATAGATGAACATAGGGGAAGGGAGGGAAAAGTAAGCTAAGATAAAATCAGAGAGGGAGATAAATCATAGGAGAGTCTTAACTACAGGAAGCAAACTGAGAGTTGTTGGAAGGGAGGTGGGTTGGGAATGGGGTAACTGTGACAGGTATTAAGGAGGGCACTTGATGGAATGAACACTGGGTGTTATATGCAATGACAAATCACTAAACTACCTCTGAAACTTATAATACACTGTATGTTAATTGAGTTTAAATTTTTTTTAAAAAAGTAAAAAAAAAGTTGTTAATACCAAGCCACAACAATATTTATTACAAAGTGTTCCTCTTTCAAGTGACAGGTTTTATCAGTTAGGTCCTTAAATGATGTTAAGATAGAAATGGAGGCCAGGCTTGAAAATTGCCTGGGCAGATAAAACTAATTTACTCATACAAGCAAAGCCTAATTTAGCTTTTTTTGGCAATATAACTTGATGAAGGTCATTCCTTTCCCATGCCTCTGGAAATCATAAGCAAAACTGGGACTGTTTCCCAAGATTCATTTGAGACAATCACTGATCAAGTCCTTATCTTTGATGAAAGTTCTAATATTAAAACCAATCACTATGAAAAATAGTCACTGCTTTCTCACTATATAAGCTGCTTTATAACAATATACCTGTCCCCCGAACCTCATTCCATGTTTTGGTTTCATTCCATGTTTTGGTTTGAATGCTCCCAGTTTGCAAACTGTTTTTTTGGTGTGTGCAGAATAAATAAATTGTTCCTAATCACTAAAAAGTAAACAAACAAAACAAAGAAACAAACCAGCATAGTATTGACCTGTGATGGACAAATAGATGAATAAAACAAGATATAAATAGTCCAGAAATAAACCCATGTATATATGGGCAACTGACTTTTTACAAAGGATGGAGAAAAGTACAAGGTGCATAGAAGATTTTTTTTTTTCATTTATTTGGAGTGGAGCAATCAGCTATCAAATCACAAAAACAAATGAACAAAAACCCTGATTTTCAATCCATAGCTTTTATCATTGCAAAATTTAACTTAAAGGAGATCACAGGCCTAAATGTAACACCTAAAACTATACAAGAAGAAAACATAGGAGAAAAATTTTGTAAACCTGGGTTAGGAAAAGATTTCTTAGATGCTATACCATGTATAGTCTATAAAATAAAAATCAGTAAACTGAATTTCAGTAAAATTAAAAACCTTTGCTTTTCAAAAGACACTGCTAGGACAATGAGAAAAGAAATCACAGACTGGGAAAGATATTTGCAAAGCATGTATTTGATAAAGGACTTGCATTCAGAATACAAGAATCTCAAAACTCAAAAGTGAGAAAACTATCAACCCAATTAAAAGTAAATATTTGAGCAGACACTTCCCAAAAGATATTTGGATAGGAAACAAACCTGTGAAAAAATGCTCATCATTTATTGCTAGGGAAATACAGATTAAAACCTTCAACTACTACCACACACCCATTAGAATGGCTAAAGGATGCCAAGGATGTAGGACTACTGGAATTCTAATATATTGCTACTGGCAATGTGATACAACTTATCTGGAAAATACTTTGGCATTTTTTTTTATTATCTACAAGGCATTTCTTCATGACATATTTTAACAGCTCTATTAAGGCATCACTGATATAAAATAAATTGTATATATTTAAAAGTACAATTTGAGACCTATGACATGTTCATATACTGTGAAACCATCACCAAAATCAAGATAATTAACAAATACTTCAGCCTCAGAAGATTCCTTAGTCCCTCTCTAATCCCACCTTCTTGCCCCTACATTCAGTCTCCCCTGATGCCCAGGTACCTATTGATTCCTTTTTGTCACTACAGATTATTTTGTATTCCCAAGAATATTTTGAAAATGGAATCAATATACCTTGTACTATTTCTTTTTTTAAAGATTTTATTTATTTTTTTTTAAGATTTTGTTTATTTATTTGATAGAGAGATCACAAGAAGCAGAGAGGCAGGCAGAAAGAGAGAGCAGGGAGGCTCAGCAGAGAGTTCTCCCAGGTCCTTGACCCCAAATATTTGGGTCTCCACCATTCCTAGTTTCCTCTCCTTAAAGGCTTTGTGTTACTAACAACCATAAAGGCCCCTAGCAGAGTGTATATAAAATATGACAAAGGCCAGTTCACAAACCATCTTGTTTGGATTTAAATATATCCACTTCCTCATAGACCGATTGATTTATGTTGGCATTAGAAATTCTATGCACAGTTGAGAGTTGTGAATGTGGAATAAAGCAGTTTTGTAAACCATACTCCCTGCTGAAATATCAAGGGCCTGGATTACATTAAATGTCTTGGTTCTTTGAAGCACCCACTCAGATAATTTTGGAACATAAATATATCCCCTTCCCTTGACCCCATTCCCAGCCTTGGAGCTACTTGTTCTCTCTGGTAGCACAGTACTGAGTGATAGGGCATCAGAGTTTCCTTAAACCATCAGAAGCAACCAATTTACCTTTCTGTTCATTTACCACTGTTGTGTTTTGTTCCACTCCTGATAGCTTCTGCTGGTTTGGATTTGATCCATCTCATATGCCATTTACCCCTGACTCCGTTCTTGCCCTTCAGTCAACTTCTGGTTTACCATTCCATTCCATTTCTTGCTACATTTAAAATATGTAGTTTAGCACTTTTAAAATATCTGAATGGACAAGTTGTTCTTGAGAAGGCAGTTGGAGTGATACAATTCAATGTAATCCTCCTTCAGTATTCCTCTCCTTCATTCAATGCCATTTCCCTTGCGGGTGCCTTGTTTTTCTCTTTCCTCTGTCTTATAACCCTCCTGCTCATGACTTATTTTATTCTACCTCAGTGGTTCTCAAACTTTTGCATGCATCAAAATCACTTAGAGGGCTTGTTAAAACACAGATTGCTGGATTGCAAACCCAGAGTTTCTGAGTAGGTGTGAATTGCTACTTGAGAATTTTTAGTACTAAGAAGTTTCCAGGTGATGCTGATGTTATTGGTCTGGGGACAATACTTTAAGAACCACTGCTCTAGCTCAACACTGTTTATATTAATCACTGGTCTATCTCCCAACTTGTCCTCTAAGCCCTTTTTTTGTGAATTGTGTTGATGTGCAAAGCTGGCAGGTATGGCTACGGATCCTGATTTGCCATAATTATTCAGGGTCAAGTCTTTAAACTAGAGCCAATGATCTTGGGTTACCCTAAAGGTAGAAATGCACTGTGCTCTTTAGGGGTAAGAACTCAGAATCAAGATGCAGGATTTAGATCTACCTGAAACACAGAGCTCTTGAAACATATTTCCAAAGAGTAGTTCACTGTCCAAATTAAGCTAGTTCAGCATTTTAGAAGTAACAGTGAGGAAGAATAAATTTAGAGAGTGAATGTAATTTACTCCTGAATAACCAAAATAAATGTGAGAAACATTCATATTCATACTCATTTCTTTTTTTTTTTTTAAGATTTTATTTATTTATTTGACAGACTGAGATCACAAGTAGGCAGAAAGGCATGCAGAGAGAGAGGAGGAAGCAGGCTCCTTGCTGAGCAGAGAACCCGATGCAGAGCTCTATCCCAGGACGCTGGGATCATGACCTGAGCCAAAGGCAGAGGCTTTAACCCACTGAGCCACCCAGGCGCCCCCATACTCATTTTCTGTGTGTGTGTCATTATTAATATGGACAGTTTCTATATGTATATATTAACATGATAAATAAAAGATTTATCTATGTGTTATCTAGTTGTGTGGTTTATGTATGCTTTTTAGTATATAAGGGCATACCTAAGCAATCTTTAACTTACTGTAATTTTCAGGTCATAAACCTCTCACATTTAGGGTAGGCTTCTAGCACACAAATAAAATTATGGAAGTCAGTCTACTTTCTGATACATTCTGAGTACTGCTCCCCATTCTTAGTTTCAACTGGCACCTTGTACTTAGTCTCAGACCTTATATAGACCCTCTACTCTATATCTGGTCACAGGTCAATATCAGCAGAGACTGACATGGAACAGGGACTGAAGGGTTACTACATCTGGCAGAATGGGAAGGATAATGAACTGGGAAAGGAGAGGAGAAAGAAGAAAGACAAGTAAAAGAGAGAAAGAAGCTGGCAGAGACACATGTACATGTCAAGAGCAAGTACTCTCGGGCACCTGGTGGTTTAGTGGGTTAAAGCCTTTGCTTTTAGGTCAGATCATGATCCCAGGGTCCTGGGATCGAGCCCCACATTGGGCTCTCTGCTCAGCAGGGAACCTGCTTCCCTCTCTCTCTATGCCTGCCTCTCTGCCTACTTGTGATCTCTGTCAAATAAATAAATAAAATCTTAAAAAAAAAAAAAGAGCAAGTACACTCTATGAAAAAACTAGACTGGTTTTCTTGTTTGGCTGGTGACCTGTTTCTGAAAGCAATCTCAGAAGTGGAGTTCTGACCAATGTCAGCTTTATTTTAATGTATCTATAGTCTTTCAAATGTGTGTTTCCAAAAAGAAATCTGCTCATTGGTTTCCTGATTTGTCTTTAATGTCACCAAAGACCTCATCCTTTCTGATATTTCTGCTGGCTACCATGTCTTCAAAATTAATGAATGGTCTCTGTGTTACTGCACTTTCCTGGATCCCATCCTACCTGTCCGATATTTTTTCTTAGCATCCAGCCATCCTGCATAAAAAATATTTCTCCTTTCAGATTCCCAATCTGCATTCTAGTATGATGGCATCATCACCAACCCTGTCACACTGAACTGAAATCTCAGAACCTACCATTAGTAATAAACTGCTAAGCTATATCCTTGGATGACTACTTTTCCCTTGTCCACACTTAAAACGAGCTTTCAATAAACTTCTTTCTTTGGTTTTCATAACCCTCCCCACTCTCTTCCTTAGTGATCCCACCTACTATATGTTCAACTAATATTGCTATATAAATGACTAAATCATCTATTGTCAAACTTTTTCAGAAACACAAGACTTAATCCTTAATGATGTCTTCACTGCATATTTGGCAGGCACCTAAAATGTGGCATCTTTTTTTTAAAGATTTTATTTATTTATTTCACAGACAGAGATCACAAGTAGGCAGAGAGGCAGCCGGAGGCGGGGGGGTGGGAGCAGGCACCCCACTGAGCAGAGAGCAGGATGCAGGGCTCCATCCCAGGACCCTGAGACCATGACCTGAGCTGAAGGCAGAGGCCCAACTCACTGAGCCACCCAGGTGCCCCTAAAATGTGGCATCTTTCATACATAACTCAGCATCATATTTTTCAAAATATATTTCTCCTCTTTGATTCCTAATCTGCATTGCAAAATTATCACTCTCCTAGTAACTCAGGTTTGAAACCTCAGAATTATCTTCTACTTTTCCCATTCCCTTATTTCCTATATCAGGTCATTAGATCCTACAAATATGATCTGTGAAGTCTGTTCCCATCTTTTCATTCCTTCTTCTACTCTTCTAAATGATAGTCTTATTATTGTATGTCTATCACTGAAATATTTTATTTATTGCCTTGTGTATTGTGAAAAAGCCCAACTCAATTATGCATCTCCTATCCACCAACCAGTAAGTTAAGTTATGGATGCCTCCAGGTTGTTTACCATTGATTTTCCTTCCTCCTGTAAGACATCCAGTTATGATCCTGACTGTAACTTGAAAACTCTTCGATCTATAAGGCAAATCTAACAGGGACTTTAAACCTTTGCACTATGTTTATTTTGGTTTTTCTTAGCAGACTTTTGCCTTGGCTCACCTTTCTAACTTTTCCTTTTCTGGACTATTTTGGGTATCTGCACTAGGTCAGGTTTCTGTAACTAGCAGTCAGGTGGAGCCAAAGTACTTATTCTCCAATAAGAGAATGGCTTTTGAAAGTGTTGCCCTAATTTATCTCCTTGTCTCCAGTTTCTTATCTTATAAACCATTCTACATACCAATGCCAGATAATTGTTTCTAAAATACAGGTCTAGGGACGCTTGGGTGGCTCAGTGGGTTAAAGCCTCTGCCTTCGGTTCAGGTCATGATCCCAGGGTCCTGGGATCGAGCCCCTCATCGGGCTCTCTGCTCGGCGGGGAACCTGCTTCCTCCAGTCTCTCTCTCTGCCTACTTGTGATTTCTGTCTGTCAAATAAATAGATGAAAATCTTAAAATAAAATAAAATAAAATAAAATACAGGTCTCATCATGTGTTTTTCCTTTTCATATATTTCTGGCAACTCTCCACAGTTATAGAATAAATTCAGAATGGCATTCAAGGTCTTCCTGATTTGGCCCCTCTTTCTCAGTTTTATCTCCCACCATACAATCATAAAACCTACCTTCTAGCTCCATTAGATGACTAAACAATTTCCAGGAGCAGCCCTCATTTTCCTTTCTCTAAGCTTTTGCTCATGTTGTTCCCTCTCCCTCAAAAGCCCTTTTCCTCTAATTTCTAGCTTTTGGGGTCCTACTTATATTTAAAGATAGAGATTTTCCATAAAATTTTCCCCATTCTGCGGGCATCTGGGCAGCTCAGTTGGTTAAGCATCTGCCTTACACTCAGATCATGATCTCAGGGTCCTAGGATAGAGCCCCACATCAGGCTTCCTGCTGAGCAGGGAGTCTGCTTCTCCTTTCTCCTCTGCCTCCTTCCTCCTGCTCATTATCTCTCTCTCTCTCAAATAAATAAAACCTTTATTTTAAAAACCTTGTAAAAAAAAAAAAACCTTCCCCATTCTCTTCTTCCTATACATTTCTGTAATATTCTTTTGCCGTCAGATGAGCTCTTGTCAGTTACCTTGACAATATTCTAAGCCAAATGAGATCATTAATGCTGTTATCACTCACCTATTCTTAGCACCATGCCCTGGACATATTTACTACTCAATGTTTGTTAATATAATTAAAATGATATGTGTAAGTTCTACTATGCTAGCTAAAATATAATCATATTACTTTATGTCCTATATCATATTTAATCATCAAAAATAATGTAAAAAGGAAAAGTAATCTAATGACAGTTATATATTATTGGAGGATCACATATAGAGATTAACCTGCAATGGAAAAGTATTATTCTGTATATTTGGGATTAAACTCAGCCTTGCATATTTTAATTTAGCCACTATTAAAGCCAAGGCTTTGAGGTATTCTGATGGTATAAAATAACATGATGAAAGATTAAAGGATGAAAATTCTGATGAAAAGCAGGGTTGGTTCATAGGATTTAGAGGTGGGTCTGTCCTTATATAGTATCAGGGTGTCAGGTGAAGCTGCTAGTACTGATGAGAATGGTAGTTCACATTAGTCATTGTTTTGGAGGCAGCAGAAAGCCAGTGTTACAGGGCTATTTGTTAAAAAAAAAAAAAAATACAATAAAAGCAGCAGCAAAACAGATGTCCTTACATCTAGTACTCAGGGAATCACCCAGTGATTAAAAGTCTTTCCCAAAAATTGTCTTAAAAATTCATGTGCAGGGGGGCCTGGGTGGCTCAGTGGGTTGAGCCTCGGCCTTCTGCTCAGGTCATGATCCCAGAGTCCTGGGATCAAGCCCCGCATCCAGCTCTCTGCTCAGCAGGGAGCCTGCTTCCTCCTCTCTCTCTGCCTGCCTCTCTGCCTACTTATGATCTCTGTCTGTGAAATAAATAATTTATTTTATTTTTAATAAAATTTTAAAAATTTTATTTTAAAACTTAAAATTTATTATGCTGAGTGAAATAAGTCAAGCAGAAAGAGTCAGTTATCATATGGTTTCACTTATTTGTGGAGCATAACAAATATCATGGAGGACAAGGGGTATTAGAGAGGAGAAGGGAGTTGGGGTAAATTGGAAGGGG
>NC_081575.1:51225046-51320151 GCF_022355385.1 Mustela nigripes | reverse complement strand
TAATTTAAATTTATTAATAAAAATTAATTTAAATTTAAAATAATTTAAATAATTTAATTTTAATAAAATAATTTAATTTAAAAATTAAATCATTTTATTTTATTTCATTTTATTTAAAAATTTAAAAATTTTAAATTTTAAAATAAAATTTTAAAATCTTTTTTAAAAATTAATGTGCATATCTTAAGGAAGGCTTTCTGAGTGAATCTGATGTCAATGTAGATGCACATTTTGGCTTCTAATATGTTGAATTGGAAGACTTAAAAATAAGTAGGATAGGGGTGTGTCTGTGGCTCAGTCTCTTAGGGGTCTGCCTTTGGCTCAGGTCAGGATCCTAGGGTCCTGGGATGGAGCCCCACATCAGGCTCCCTGCTCTGTGGGGATCCTACTTTTTCCTCTCCCTCTGCCCCTCCCCCTGTTTATGCTCTCTCTTGCTATCTCTGTTACTGTCTCTCTCTTTCAAATAAATAAATAAGATCTTTAAAAAAATAAGTAGGATAAGAACTACATGTTCTCCACTACGGTATGAGGTAATATACAATTTAATGTAATCGGTTTCTGGGTTGTCCTGTTTAATTAGTTTACATAAACTTCTAGGAGTTGTTCTGGCACATAATGTATACTTCACTAAATGTGGTGTTTGTGGTCATTTCCATACATCAGGCCCTGGGTCAGAAAGAAATTCTTCTATTATATCATTGTATAGGAAAATCAAACCCTGATTTCCTGCTTTTGCCAGGAGAAGAAGGACAAGATTGGTATTCACATGAGAATATCAACTCTTTGCAACTATAAGAAGGTATATCTTGTCATTGTGTGTATAGCAGGGTAGGTGGCTTAAACAACTGATTTGTATTTATGTCTGAGGAACTAATAGGTAATAATAATGAACAAATAAAAACTGATGTGGAATGGATGAACCTTGAAAATATTCTCAGTGAAAGATTCCAGTTAATAAAACACCATACATTGGGGTGCCTGGGTGGCTCAGTCGTTAAGCATCTATCTTCAGCTCAGATCATGATCCCAGGGTCCTGGTATTGAACCCCGTATCGGGCTCCCTGCTCAGCGGGAAGGCTGCTTCTCCCTCTCCCATTCCCTCTGCTTCTGTTTCCTCTCTCGTTCTGTCTCTGTCTGTCAAATAAATAAATAAAAATCTTTAAAAAGCAAAACCATTATACATTGTAAGATTCTATTTATGTGAATGCCTAGAATAGGGAAATCTAGAGACATAAAGTGGATTAGTGGTTGCCTTGTATTGGGAGGGGATGTGGTTTTGGAGGACTGAGGAGGGGTTATGGTTAAAGACAAGATTCTTTCTGGTGTGATGAAAATGTTTTAAAATTGATTGCAGTGATGGTTATACAACTCTGAATATATTAACTGATGAACTGTACTCTTTAAAAGGGCAAAATGTATGATTTGTGAATTATGTGTCAATAAAACTTAAAATCTGTGTGGGAGAATATATAGAACAAAATAGTGCATTCACATGTGTAGGGTGGTGGGGGAGATGAAGAAGGGGAGGGGCAGTGGGGGGAGGGAAAGAGAGAGAGAAGAAGGGCTTGATCTCACAACCCTGAGATCATGACCTGAGCCAAAATCAACAGTCAGACACTTAACCGACTGAGCCATCCAGTTGCCCCTAAATAACCTATTTGTAAGACCTGTCTAACTACTGATGCCTAGATATGAAAACAAGTTATTATTTACAGATGTCAGATATGTCTTCTTTAATTTTCATAATTAATTATATTTTGAAAAGGTCAGAAAACAAACCACAAAGTAAGAGAGACAATAGATTTTAGTTACATAATTTTAGTCTCATATTTGAATTACATTTATCTCCAAGAGACTGTTTCTACATACTATTTTTTTCTAAAAAAAAACCCCTCAACTTCTTAAATAGCATCCCTATTAACACTAATGTGTGTTTCTCTGATCCACATAGTTTAGCAAGCAAATTGAAAGTTTTTCCCTCACTGTTATAACTATGTCTTACTAACTTATAGATAGGACAATTACCATTTATGACCTGTTAAGCTACTCTTAAAAATTGCTTTGCGGGGGCGCCTGGGTGGCTCAGTGGGTTAAAGCCTCTGCCTTCGGCTCGGGTCATGATCCCAGGGTCCTGGGATCGAGTCCCACATTGGGCTCTCTGCTCGGCGGGGAGCCTGCTTCCCCCCACCCCCTGCCTGCCTCTCTGCCTACTTGTGATCTCTGTCTGTCAAATAAATAAATAAACTCTTTTAAAAAAAATTGCTTTGGGGTTTTGGGACTTTGGTTGACAGGGAGATCTGGTCTTTGTTAGAAGCATATTCTCCATATAAAATTCAAAGGGTTATTTTTTAGAATACTATATAATAAACCATAGGTGGCATGAATCTGGGAATTCTCAGTTTCTATTAGTCTCAGCACTTTCTTTTTTTTTTCTTTTTTTTTTTTTTAAGATTTTATTTATTTATTTGTCAGAGATAGAGAGCAAGAGAGCACAAGCAGGGGGAGTGGCAGGTAGAGGGAGAAGCAGGCTTACCCCCAGCAAGGAACCCGATGTGGGACTAGATCCCAGGACCCTGGGATCATGACCTGAGCCGAAGGGAGACACTTGACTGAGCCACTCAGGCATCCCACAGCACCTTCCCCAAAAGAAGAAAGTGGCACCATAGTCTTGGACTAATTTTTGTAGGGCTATGTTTTAGCTGCCTGGCTTCCAGTCCTAATCCCTGTAATCATTACAATGACATTAACCCTTACTTAGGTAAGTGACCACTATTGGTCATTGTTTTTTCCAGGCCTTTTCTTGTTGTCTACTTTTCCTGCACTGGGACCTATCTTAAGAGTTCCTAGTCAGAGAGGATTCAAGGAGAAGTATTTCAATAGTTTGTGGCTTAGCATCAAGTGGACCTATTGCTTCTAGTCCTACTGTGATCTCACAGAGAAACAAACTGGGTGTCTTTGTTGCAACCTTTTATTCACCTCTGTTTACCTCTCTTTGTAGATTTCATCTATCACGCCAATTTCTTTAGGCCTGATGCCCTGCCTTATTTAGCAGTGTCTTGCCAGACTCTTAAGAGATTACTAATTTGTTTCTTAATCCCAATCCCCATCAGTGGATTCCTGCTTATCTGCTTATTGCTTGCCACCAGACCGGGTTCTATTCTCTGTCTGCCTACCTCCCAGGACATCCAGTGCTAGACTTCTAGAGTCTAGCTGTCTGCCTGCTTACTGCCTTCTGTTATACAACTTTTCTTTCTGCTTTACCAGCCTGCCCAGTCTTTTCCTGTTGGTGACTACAGGAAGCTTCTTAGCTTTCCTGTCCTGCTGTAATTAGTCTCTTTAGTTTTTGGGTACCAGGCTCCTTGGCATGACTCTGTCTGCAAATGCCAAATACCTTAGATACTATCTTCCAGTTTGCTACTAGGTTTTTATTTCCTTGGGCCAACATTTTAGTAATTCTTGTTTACTCTTTCTTTTCCTTTGTTTCCTGTATGTAATCTGTGAAGAGGAACAGTTTGTTCCTTTATTTTTTTTAAGTTTTTATTTAAATTCCTGTTAGTTAACACAATGTAATATTAGTTTCAGGTGTACAATACAGTGATTCAACAGTTCCAAACAACACCTCGTGCTCATCACAACAACCACACTCCTCAATTCGCATCACCTATTTAACCCATCCCTCCACCCACTTCCCTTCTGGTAACAGTTTGTTCTTTCTAGTTAATCATCTACCTTTCCAGTTCATCTATATTCTGTTTCTTGATTTGCCTCTCTTTTTTCCCCTGTTGCTCCTTTCTTTTGTTTCTTAGATTCCACATATGAGCAAAATCATATGGTATTTGTTTTTCTCTGACTTATTTATTTCATCAAAATAAAAAGTTTCTGCACAGTGCAGTAAAAAAATCAACAAAACTAAAGGGCAACATATGGAATGGGAGAAGATAATTGCAAATGACATATCTGATAAAGTGTTAGTATCCAAAATATAGAAAGAACTTAGCAAACTCAACACCCATTGTGAATTCAAGCCTCATGTGTGGCATGAAGTTTACTTAAAATAAAAACAAACAAACAAAAAAACAACCCAACACCCCCAAAATGAATAATCCATTTAAAAATGGGCAGAGGGCATGAACAGACATTTATCCAAAGACATATAGATGGCCAACAGACACATGAAAAGATGCTCAGCATCACTGATCATCAGGGTAATACGAATCCAAACTACAGTGAGATATCACCTTATACCTGTCAGAATGGCTAAAATCAACAACACAAAGAACAACAGGTATTGGCAAGGATGCAGAGAAAGGGGAACCATCTTACATTGTTGGTAGGAATGCAAACTGGTGCAGCCACTCTGGAAAACAGTATGGGGATTCCTCAAAAAGTCAAAAATAGAGCTACCCAGTGATCCAGCAACTGTACGCAAAAACACTAATTCAATGGGATACATGCACTCCAATGTTTATGGCAGCATTATTAACAACAGCCAAATTATGGGAACAGCTCATTTGTCCACTGATTGAAAAATGGATAAAGTTGTGGTACACACACACACACAGGAAAATTATTCAGCCATAAAAAAGAATGACATCTTAACATTTGCTATGACATGGATGGAACTAGAGTGCATTATGTTAATTGAAATAAGTCAGTCAGAGAAAGTCATCATACCATAAGGATTTCACTCATATGAGGAATTTAAGAAACAAAACAGATGAACATAGGGGAAGGGAGGAAAAAATAAAATAAAGTTAAAAACAGAGAGGGAGGCAAACCATAAGAGACTCTTAGCTATAGAGAACAAACTGAAGGTAGCTGGAGGGGTGGTGGGTAGAGGGATGTGATAGATGGGTGATGGGCATTAAGGAGGGCATTTGTTCAGATAAGCACTAGGTGTTATATGTAAGTGATGAATCACTAAATTTTACTCCTGAAACCAATACTGTATTACATGTTAATTAAATTGAATTTAAATTTAAAAAAAAAGAAAAAAATTTATTCTGCATGCCACTGCCAGACCAGCTCCTTACTTTTTTCTAACATTCCTGCTAAAGAACTTTACCTGTTACTACCACTGTGTCTTACAATCAAATCTGTTTATATTATGGGAAAATGCTAGGGGGATAACCATGTTTCCTACTATTATTCAACATCTATGTTCTCAGCGTTCTCCTCAAGCCCCAGTAGCCACTCAACATCATTGGTCAGTATTGTTTCCAGACCATTCTACATGTTGTCTTTTCCTTACTTCCTTTCTTAGTTTTGCCTATTCATGTCTGATTTCTGCTTTATACCTTAGCAGCTCAAGTTCTACCTTCTCCTTGAGAACTTCTTCATCTATTCTAGGTCCAACCAAGCTCACACCTTTACCACGTTATGTTGAATTTAGAGTCAGTATCTCCAATTTAGGCAGCTACTCTTCTCTCACTGTTTCACAAATTAGTCGTTTGTTTTCTCAAGTAGATTTTATAGCTACTGAGGGCAAAGATTTTCTATTTTACAGTCTGTTTCATTACATTTGTGCACCATGAATAAGCATATTAGCAATTGATAAATAGAAGAATTATGTCAAAATAAGGTGGAAGTCCAGTTGGTTCACATGTGAATTTTCTTAGCTCTTGAAGTTCTGAGATGATGATGAGGAAGCTTTCTCACAATTAAGCATAAATTCTAGCAATGTATGAAGACTTTAAGGAAAAAAGAATAATCTTGTACCTGACTCTGCCCCTTCAGTATAACTACTTTAATGCTTTCAACCACCTCTTAAGTTCCTTACATTAAACTATTTGGTGAAGCTGTGACTACTGAGAACAAAGCTGTGAAGACATTTCACCACAGGTTTTTAAAAGTTGCATACTCTTTAATTAGATTTTTAAAAAAGATTTATTAATTTTTTTGGGAGAGAGAGAGAGCGAGTGCGCACAGCTGGGGGTGGTGGGAGGTGGGGAGAGAATCTCCAGCAGACTCCCTGCTGAGCCCAACAAATGGCTGGACCTCAGGACCCTGAGATTTAGGCCTGAGCTGAAACCAAGAGCCAGAGACTTAACTGACTGCCAACAAGGCGTTCCCAATTATATTTTTAATTTTATTCAAAGTGAATGATGCCCTTGAGGAGCCACAACAGGAAGGAAGAAGCATGAAGGCTACCAAGCATTGAAGGTTGTGATGCTGGAGCAAATGCCAATGGAGATTTAATCTTGTTAGAATGGTTATTATTTTCATTACTGCTCTGATTATAAAGTTGTACTGGATTTAAATATCTTCCCTAACCATGTTTCCCATTATCCATTTTTCCTCAGTGTGCAATTCTATAGAACAGGAGATTCTTCAGGAAGACATATATAACATTACAGGAGAATGTCTGGCATTTTTTTTTTTTTTTTGGCATAACATCTATTTTGGTGTTGGCACATAGTATATGCTTAATAAATACTTGTTTACTCTTAGGCAAACTTTATATCACAAATGTTTTTCCATGACCCTAAAGGGGGTTATTTCTCATTTTTGCCTAATCCATGTTTCCTATCATTTCTTTATTAATGACCCAGATTATTTAAAAGAGAACAGTCAGCAGAAGGGAGACACAGAAAGCAAGAGGGATACTATGAGGCTCATCAGAAACCTCTGGGGGTAACAAAGAACTCTACAGTCAGTTTGAAGAAATATAGATCTTAGCCGCTTTTATCTTTCTTTTCTCTTAGGGCTCAGTTTTTAAAGTTAACTGGATGCTAAAATCATGAAAAGCCAGAGGAAGAGACCACAGGTCAGTATGTCTAACATAAACTTTTGATATCCCAACTAATGTTAGAGCCTCCTTTTTTCAGCATGAGAGGAAAGAGGTCTCTCCCTCCACCAAGCTATCTGTGTGTCCCAGGAAGGTAAAAACAAAGGAATGCAGGAGCAGTGAGATCAGTCCTAGGACTGTATACTTGGTGAGGCGCCTGTTTCATAATCAGTGGGCAAATCCTTGTAGGACAGTAGTGGTTTCTTTCACATGTTAACTTCCAAGAGAGACCAATGACCCTGATGTAGGACGGGAGGTGTTTGTTTGATTACTGTTTACATTAACTGAAGCAAAATGCTTAAAAACAAACTTTGAGAATAAAGATGGGGCGGGGCTGAGATAATGACAGTAAAGTCGGATGTAAGCCATATCAGGAAGAGACTTTTTCACTTTTTGCAGTAAGATTATGCATCTTTTACACATACCTCTAATTGGATTTCAAATGTAGCTTCACTTGCCTGAGGACAGTGAAACCCAACCTTATTCAAAATAATGCCAATCCATTTTCAAGTTTATTTACACACTCTAAACAGAGGTCATTTGTATTACAACTGTCTTCTCCCTTTTAAATCCACACCAATGAGACCTACAAGTCCTTCATGATCTGGGAACTGCTTATCTATTCTACTTTTTCTCTTGGCCACAGAAGCCTTCTCCCCCAGATGCCCCCAATTTCTTAACCATACGGTCTTTCCACATGCCATTGTCATTTCCTTTGCCTGAAATGCTCTTCACCCTCTTTCTTTGCCTTGTAATTGCTCAACACAGTTTTGTTTAATATGCTTTCCAATAGCCTGAAAGCCCTTAGAGCAAGTCATATCTATCCTGCTCACTATTGTATCCACAATGGCTAGCACAGTACCTAATAGTAGGCTGTCAAAAAAACTTATTAACTTTAATTATACCCTTAAGACTTAGTTCAAGCATCATTCTCTTTGGGAAGGTGTCTTGGAACCTTGACATTCTGGTGCTTTACTGCTCTGATGTGCTCTATGAGTTCCCTGTTCATATCTGTTCTGAATCTGAAATGCAGTTCAGTCTGTCTCTCCCAGCACAGGTACTAAAGGGCAGAAAGTGTGTCCTTTCCTTCTTCTAACCTAGAACACTCTGCATAGCACTTGGTATACCCTAAGGAGTTTAATAAATATCCATTGAGCATATTATTGAGCTACGTTTGAGCTTGGAGGATTCTCATCCATATCCATATCCCTTAAACAGAAATTGGAAGAAAGTCTTGGATAAAGATATGCAAGGCATGTCTTTCTGTAGCATGTATTTTTACTCAGTTTTTCAGAGGGGAAACATTTAAGTAATTTATCACGTATGTGTTTGTATGCATATAGTGAGTCGAATTCAAAATATACATCAAATTTTAAGATAGAAACTTAGACAAATCAAATTTACCTTAGGGCTCCTTATCCACCCTGTCTGGAAGGATGTATTTCTTCTTCTGTGCTGTTTTTGGGTAGTTTATCACCTGTGTGATTAAAAAGAAAGTTAATAATAATGAAGAAGACAGGATTTAAACTGTTTTTAGATATATTATGTTTTTTTCACTCTACTGTCCCAATTAATTGCTTCCTCACATCTATAGCATGGACAAATTTATTGTAACACTCTCTCAATAAATATGCTCATAAACCAATTGGATTCAGCATAGTTGAATTTAGGTTGAAGGGGAGGGCAAAAGAAGTCATAGTTTGAAGATATGTGAATAACAGGCATTTGGACATGTTAATAGACTTCTTATCTGAGGTTACATTTCAGGCTTCTCTATCATATGTGCTCTTAGTCTATGGTTGTGGTTCATTCAAATCCTGCTCTACCCCTGCAATGTTCTCAGTGTGTACACTTTTTTTAGGCGGCCCTGTTTAAAAAAAAAAAAAGATGTTAGAAATATAGCTTAGGCCTCTTCCTGACAACACAAGCACCAAAGACTAACAATATTTACAGTACGGTGCTACTGCTCCACAAAAACACCCAGCATTTGTCTAGAGATTTATGTTTTAAACAAAGCTGTGACACACATGTCTTACTCCTCACAATAACCCTAAACCTAAGCTAGTCCCCCAAACTGAAAATCACTTAATCCAACTGCTAGCTCTCTATAGGTACTTTGGTTAAAGAGACTTAACTGCTCCTGCTCCCTCTTCCCCCAAAATTAAGTAGTGGATGTGTGCTGCTTCTACTACCCAGCAGCATGGAAATAAAGGAACGACCCTATTTCTTTGATCGCAAAGTAATCATGGCAATATAAAGCACCCCATCTGTCCACTTTGACCCATACCGTCCGTCTAGGCAATTAATTAGCACTTCCAGCGGTGGTTTTCCTATAGGATGCCAGCTGTCTTCCAATCCACCCCTCCCTTGGAGCCTAGCAGGACCACACCCCCAGCAAGGCCTCTGTGGGGTAGGTGCTCCGGCCTACAACAGTGGAAGCTGATACTTAGGTAGACCTGCCAGTTAAACTCACACTTGAATCATTCCGGGCCTCAGGTTCCCTGTCTCTAAAATGGGCTATACCTCTTTTCTCTTCACTAGTTCCCTTTCATTTCACTCTAGGCCCCTGGGAAGTGAAATCAGTGCTTAACCGCAGCTTAAAGTCCTCGGCTATCCTCTGGCTCCCGTCGCTGCTCTGGGCATGCTCAGTAGCTAAGGCCCGCTCCGCACTGGGAGTAGGAAGCAGCTTTCCGCGCCCGGTCGGCTGACTGCGGGTACTTTGATGAATCACGTGTGTCAAGGCCCTCTTAAAGAGATAGGCACCTACTTTCCCTCCACCCTAAACACCGCCCTAAGGGCGGCGGCGCCGGCGACCGCGGTAACTGCAGCTGCTCAGGAGCAGGGCTTGCCCTGGCGCCGAGTTAGTGGCAACGGCGTGTTGCGTCGAGGGTGCTTGGGAGCCGCGAGCCTGAAATCAGCCGCTTTCCAGGCATACACATTCTCACACAGGAAGAGGTGATACCGAATCAGCTGGGGGCAGCGGGACCACCTAGTGGGGTTTCCCCAAGTTGAGGAGAGGTCGGGTTACAGGTCACAGGTGATAGGGCCGGAGAAAGATGGAGCAGCCCGGGGCGGCGGCAACGGGAGCGGGAGGCGGCAGCGAGGAACCCGGTGGGGGCCGGAGCAACAAGCGGAGCGCGGGAACCCGGGCCGCCAACGAAGAGGAAACGAAAAACAAACCTAAATTGGTGAGTGCGCCCGCAGCCCCCGCCGGCTTTGGGGACAGCGAGAGCCCCAGGATCCTCCCGCAGTTGCGGCAGTTGCGCATAGGGGGATCCGGGGCCCCTCCCAAGGCTACCCGCGATCTCGCTGTGCTACTCGGGGAGCCGCGGAGACTGCGTGGGGGCGGAAGAGCACCCCCTTCTTCATTTAACCCCTTTCTCACTCGTATCATTCTGGGAGGCAGTGTGGAAAAGAGAAGGGCCCCACCCCAACTTGGGGAGACTCGGAGTACTGGCTAGGGTCTGTTGATTATCTAACTTGTGGGCATGAATTTTCCCGCGATTCCTTTCCTTTCCACCACAGTCTGTTGCTAGGTTTTGACTCTTAATGCTTACTGTCCGGTAAGGGGAACGTTTCTTCTTTTCAATCCAAATACTTGGGAGCCCACCCACAGACTTGCCAACCAGCCCCACCCTTAAAAAAACCACACAGCGTAGGCTCCTAGTCTTTCTGCTTTACCAGAAATGTAAGGAAGAATCGCCTACGTGCGCCTTTTCCCGTTGCCTCTTCCATGTGCTTGCCCAAGAAACATTTCTGTGTAAGAGTCGGGGGGAGCGTGGGAGTTTGAGGTTGGGTGAGGTACCCCCAATTGTTGTTTATATAATAGAGTCATTACAGTACTTCCACGTAGTTGATTAAGAATGGTCAAAAGCAGTAAGACTGCACAAGTTTCATAGCCCTGAAAGTGTGTGAACCAGTGGTAGCAGTCCATTTCCTGCCACTGACTTAATGTGCAGAGGAATGTAATCTATGGGGCCTGGTATTAGGTTGGGAAATACTGGAGTTTCTTCAACTCATCAGTTAAAAAGGTTCCTCTTTTTTTATTTTTAGTTTATATGAAAATGGTTTAATAGTGAAACTTAAAAACTAGTAGCATTAACAAAATATATTGGCTACAGTCTTTTTTTCCCGGTCATGGCAAATATGCAGACATTTATCAATAAAGTTTATAATTTCATAATTTTATGAGGGAAAATAGTTTTCCTGCACAAGTTCAGCAAATAAATCTTGTTTGAAGTTTCTTCCTCTAACTCAGAAGGACAAGCACATGTTGCACATTTAGTTTTCAGTTTTCACCAGCAACTTGTTTATAATAGCAGAGGAGACAGTGACATTACTAATAACTATTTTCTTATGGCATCTGATCGTTTGGTATGTACCTGTTGCACTTCTCTTTTACTTCCAGTTTGCCTTTCAATGATGAATTGTCCATGCTGGAAGACAATGATCAAACTATTATTTCAGAAAGTATATAGATTTCCATTGTGTGGGAAGAAGGGACGTAGTGGGTTAGAATAAAATGAACAGTTTAAAGTCTCATCAATTCCACGCTAACTTGAGGCAAACTGATAACTTGCTTACTTGATATATCCTGTTAACCCAGTATTCACAAATAAAGAAACTTTTTTTGGTGAATTGTCTATGCTGGTAGAGGGCTAATTGGTTTAATAATAGGTGCGCACAGCTTTATGAAACTTAGGAAAGTTTTGTGAGTGTATCACCAACATTTAATATATTTAAAAATTCTGATGCAGCTTTGAAATTTATCAGTTTGTGGTAAAAGAGTGGTTATGTTTCCTTTTTTTTTTTGACCCAGTACAAAAGTGTGATTTAAACAGTGATTAAAAGTTCAAGCAAAAATAAACGTCAGCTTAGTGTCCACGAATAGTTTGGTATATCCAGCAAGAAGCTTCTACTTTTAGGAACTACACTTTCAAGAAAGCACTTATCTCTTTTAGTAATAACACCTTGATTATATTCTTCCTTTCCGTTTGGTATTTGTTCTGTTTCATCTTTTATGTTTTACTTGCTTTGATGAGGTAACTAGATCGTTAAGAGATGGTATCACTTTCACTCACTGGCTACAGTATTCAGTGTTGAACATAGCTTGATATTGTAGAATGGGTATTTGAATCCAAGAATTAATAGCAGTTGGAACTTTACTTTTTGCACAAATTAAGTTTTGAGACTTACATGATTTTAGAAGCAGATATGTCAGAGTTAATAAAAACAAATTTAGGAAGACATTTCGGCCATTTTATAGCAAGCAAGTTGATCAAACAACAAGACTTGATAAGACTTTTTTTTTAATTAATGCCTTACTCATTATTTTGAGTTGTCTTATTGAAGTGCTCAACATGTTCTAAGGCCTTTTAGGGTGGAGTTCATCTGGGGGTTCTTAAAATATTGCCAGTAAGATAAAACTTTACTTAATTTTATTATTTTGAGTATTATTAATCATTGTAAAGTTCTTAATTGTGTATGTATATAAAGGAGTTGTGTGAGATTATAGAAGAGAGCTATATGGTCATAAAAATTACTTGTGTAGGTAACTGTGGGGGGTAATTCCTGAAGTTGTATGAAAAAAATTGAGTGTAATAGGTACATTCATTTTTCTGGGTTTCATAGTTTTCATCAGTTTCTCAAAGGCGCCTGTTAACTATAGAAGGCTAAGAACTATTGGGTTACCAAAGAGAGAGGGTAAAGGTATGCCAGTTGATTCCACTCCCAAGTTTAACAGGGAGAGGAGGAGGTCAGTAATGAAGGCAGAAGGGAAATAGTACTGATCACACAAATGATTGGTATTGAAGATTTCTGGGAGTAAAAAGAAGTTAATTAGATAATGTCTATATATAGTATTAGTTAAGATGAAAATTTCCATTACGTTGAAAAAGTAACAATAGTTATAGTGGATTCATTAAAGTATAAGGGTTGTGATTCATTTGTTTTCATTTAGTTTCTCATTGTTCTGGAAAACTGGAGAAGGAAGGTATGTTTTCTGTTGAGAGGAACTACTTTATATCTCAACTTTTTGATGGGTATTAGAATTTTTTGGGGGGTGGGGGCACCTGGGTGGCTCAGACCTTGAGCATCTGCCTTCCGCTCAGGTCATGATCCCAGGGTCTTGGGATCCAGTCCCACATCAGGCTCTCTGTTTAGCGAGAAGCCGCCTTCTCCCTCTCCTACTTCCCCTGCTTGTGTTCCCTCTTTCGTTCTCTCTCTCTCTCTCTCTCTGTCAAATAAATAAATAAAATCTTTTTAAAGAAAAAAAAATTTTTCTTTTTAAGATTAAATACAAATTTAACAGAACTTAGTTTAATTTTCTTCATCTGCGAATCCTCATAATGACCCTATTTGATTTTTTTTTACTGAAGGCATTCATCTCTTGGACTTAGCACCTTTTGAATAATGTATTATTATTAAAGCTTTGTATTTTTATGTCGCTCTTTGGTTAGGCCCAGATTGTAGCATGTCATCAAGCAGCATGAATCTTAGATTAATTACTAATTTAGTGTCAGTCATGGAGTATGTTTTGTCAAACCTAATAGAACTCTAGAAGTATTATGAAGGAGCTGCATCTTGAATTCCACATATTTAAGGTAATGGCTTGATTATTAAAAGAGGCTATTGTTAAGGTAGAACTGACAGCCCTCACACACACACACAGTGGTGAAGAAGGGCTTAACAGTCTTAGATGTTTTTGCTTTTTGGCTTTGTGTTTCTGTATCATTTCTGAAGCCTTTGGTCTTTACATAGGGGAGTCAAATTAGTAACTTGGTGTAATAGAAGTTAATTTTTTGGTTATTGTATAACTTCCTGAATATTTGGTTTGTTTTTTTAATTGGATAAATCATGTTTTGATTTAATTGAAAAGTTGAGCACAATGAGTTCATTCATGCAACAAACATATACTGAGCACCTACTGGATGTTAGGCATGCTGATGGTTGGTGATACAAAGATGCACCTAGTCTAGTGGGGGAGACAGGGAAGTTAATGATTAAAGAGCTGTGTGATAAAGAAGCATAGGGATATGCATAGGAGGGTGATACATTGTGGAGAGGCATCTAAATCTAATTGGATGGTTGAGTGTAACAAGGAAAGCCTTAATCATAGTAGGTGACATTTACACCAAAGCTTGAAGAATAAGGTATTAATTGAAGAAGGGGAAGGAAAGGCATTTTTAGGTTGAAAGAACAACATATACAAAGGTAGAGAGATATGGTAACATGCCTATTAAAGGAACTGTGTGTAGATTTTAATGGCTGAAACAAAGGGTACCTATGGTGGACCTGCTAGAAAAGAGAGAGTCCAGATCATGATGGATATTTGTATGCTATTTTACAGTTTCAAATTCTTTCTGTAAGCCACAGTAGGCCATTGAAGAGATTTAAGCAGGGGACTGGCCTGATCAGAATTAAAGAAACTTAATACAGTGGTGAGTTTCTTGGAGAAGGGGGCAGAGTGGAGGCAAGAAGACTAGTTAAGAGGAACAGAGTGACCAAAGAGTTTGATGTTTAGAGACCTGGATTTCAGTTGCAACTCATCTACTCATTGATTTACTAGTTCATCTCTTTACTAGGCATATATATCTCTGCATTTCAGTTTCTTCCTGCTACTCCATTGTCTCACCTTCTTGGAACCCATACTGAAAATTATCACCAGATTTGAAATATCTACCTTATTTCTCCTTTATAAATCTCACCTGACTTTCACAGCTCAGCTTGTGTCTCAAAATTCCCTCATACTTTTATTAAAACTTCACTGATTCCTCAGCTTACCAAAGGCTGAATTCATAACTATTGTGAGTCTTAATGTTACATGCTGATCTTGTATCTACAGAGATTTTTAAAATGCTTCTGGGCTGTGGTCCCACTTTATGCCTATTCTTGAAAACCTTGTAACCTGGTGCTTGAGTACAGAACTACTCAGTAAATGATTATTAGCTGGGAATTCTTTCCCTATAGGCCAGACATTTTGAGAGTGTAAATTGTTGAAAATAGGCTTTTAAAAAATACTCCATCAAATGAACCTATCTGTACATCCCTCTGTGTCCTTCGTCTATTTTGAAATTCAAGAAACTTCTTGTCTGGGAGAACTTCTCTATCCCCCTTTTTGTTTGGATTCTTGTGATGGCAGAACCTGAACTTAATGCAGACAAAAAGTATTAAAACTTATGACCCAAGAAACACTTTATTGTTATTAGTAGGAGGACCAAAGGACCTGGGTCCAGTGTCTTGTCTTTTAGTTGCTTGTGATTTCTTTCTTTCTTTGCTTCCTTTTTTTTTTTTTTTTTTAAAGATTTTACTTATGTATTTTTCAGAGAGAAAGACAGCGAGAGCAGGAATACAAGCAGGGGAAGTGGGAGAGGGAAACCAGGCTTCCGCCAAGTGGGGAGCCTGTTGCGAGACTGGGATCATGACCCAGAGAGGAAGGCAGAGGCCAAAGGACTGAGCCACCCAGGTGCCCTTTGCTTGTGATTTCTGATGAACTGTTTAACAGCAGGAGTTTGAGCCCTTTCATTAACATCTGGGGGTTGGAGATAATGTCTGCCTGACTGGCTTTACAAGATCATGTAGATAAAACACAGAAATGAATGAGATAGCATTTAGAAATTTTGTATTGCTATACAATAATATAGCATTACGATTAACCCCCTATACTACCTGAATTGAATGTGATTGTGGTTGGATGGTTTAATGGCTTTCTTGCAATTTGATAGCTCTAATATTATTGTATGAAGTACCATAATATGGTTATATGTTGATTGATTCCCTATTCCATTTGTCCATTTGGAGGAGTATACATTCTGACCTTTTACTAATAATTCTGTTGGATGAATATAAGATGTGAATTTAACATTTTTTTTTACTGTAGTATTTTTTTAAGAACCAGGCTACCATTTTCTTTTAATTTATCAATTTGACACATTTAAAATTTTTGTTAAAAAATATTTATTAGAGGGATACCTGGTTGGCTTAGTCAGTTAAGGGTCTGCCTTTGTCTCAGGTCATAATCCCAGGGTCTTAAAATGGATTTGAGTCCTGCATTAGGCTCCTTGCTTAGCGAGGAGCCTGCTTCTCCCTCTGCCTGCTGCTCCCCCCGCTTGTGTGTACTCTCTCTCTCTCTCTCTGACAAGTAAATAAAAATCTTAAAACAAAAACATTTTTAAATTAGATATCTTTTATTATTTTTGGCATCATTTATTAGATATCTTTGGCATTCTGCCTTGCCAGGTAGCTTAACTGCTGTTGTACAAATAAGGAAACTGAGTCCCTATATGTTAAGGGGACTAGCCTAGAGATAAGTTTAAAATATTGCAAGAAGTGCTTATAGCACTGAGTTATTATGCTTCAAGGTCTCTGAAGGTGAAAAATTACTCAATCTCTCATTTTGTTCCTTTTTGGAACCATCAGAATTATAATCCACCTAGAGTTTACTCCAGGTACGAGGAGCTCTAGCTCTGGCAGTAGCAGTATGTCATTGAAGTGAAATCCTATTCTTTGCCAGTGTGATCCCAAAGAACACTTTAAATGACAGGATACTCTGAAAATTATACACACATAATATATGCTAATTTCCCTGAATCAGCACATTTGGTTAAAAATTACTGGTTATCACTAGCACCATATGGATTGTTATTGAAGACCCAACTTCCCCCTATTCCTGTATCTAGTCTGCCATGCCGAGACCAATTCCTTCTGTCAGATTTGGGATGTTTGATATGCTGCTCTTTTGTCTCAAGACTGAAGAAACTAAGATGATGGCCAGGTGACTTGAAATAATAGTTACATACTTGATATCCAAGTGGGCATCTTGTAGGAGATACCCATTGTCTTCTTATAGAAAGACAGCTCAAAATTGATCTGTATAAAGGAAGGTTGAGATGTATTTTTACATAGCTATTTATTATGACTGTAAGTAATAAATGTGAACTCATACTAATTTAAAACTTATTTATCTGATTAGGTTGAATCTGTTTCAGCCTGATTGATTTACTCTGGCTATAGCTTAAGCAGACATTTGAGTGAATTCTGATTTTTGCTTGCTTTATGTAAGGCGTCCTGGGGAAAGGGTATTGGTGCTTTCTCATGAAAAAATGTGGCAAACAAAATTCTTACTAATCACCACTTACACAAGCTTTTGTTTAATGAAGGCTTTTCTGCGTTGTTTTCGGGATAGTAAGCTACCAAACACTGTCAAATTGTCCACCAGTCTTTCTTTCTGTTAAGGCTCTCTATAGCAGTGCCTACTTCAGTTGAGAAGCTTCTGTGTCGCTATTCATGCAGGTTGGTGTAGGAATCCGAGACTTCATTAGTAATGTATTGCTTCCCAAAGGCTGTTGATTCTATCACCTGGTAATTCTGGGAGTCACCCAGGGGAGAAAATAGGTACAGTTCTAAATCTGTCATTCTGGGATAGATATCCACATGCTTTGGTAAAGATTTGGTCAAAATTATGAGGAATTTTATCCTTAATTTATTGGTCTCTCACCTAGCTCAAAGTAAAAAAAGATAGAAATATAGTTTTCACTTTATGTATAATAAAGGCTAGTTAATGTGGCCTTTTTGTAAAACATAAAAATTTGCAAATGTACTAACAAGTGGAGAGGTTAGTATAACGAATTACCGTATCTCCATTACCCCCAATCTAGCAGTTATCTAGATTTTCAGCATTTGCTTTATCCATCCTTATTTTTTCTTTGCTAAAGTATTTTAATGCAAATCCCAGATATCATGTCATTTTTTTCCTACATACTTCAGTAGGAAGATATAAGGCATATAATAAATATAATAAAAAGTAAAAATTACCTTTTTTTAATGTAACCATATACCACTGTTGCCACTTAAAAAATAATATATTGCTTGGTATCATCTAATACTTAATTCATATTCAAATATCCCTAATTGACTCAAAAGATAGAGTTTTAATTTAATGTGTGCCTAACTAGTATACATGTCACTGAGTTCCTTAACCAAATACAACTTGAAGTTAATAGTACAATTTTTTTCTTTTTTCTTTTTTTTTTTACAGCTCAAAGGCCTCATGTTTATTACCAAACCAACCCACTGGTGCAGAGCTATAGTAACAGAAAAATCTTTCGCTGATAAATGGTATCTATTGGCCAGGCAGAAAGGTGGTTAACAGGGTGATGGAATAGAACACATGATCCTCAAGTAGCTTAATTAAATACATGGTGCCAATTAGGTGTGTCATCGCGTGAGGTGGGACGCCTTAGAGACCCAGCTTGGTTCTCCTCCAGTGCCTCCTCTTGGAGTTGTACCTGATTTTATTACCAGTTTTCATCCGAATCCACTGGGGAATGGGACGATTCTGCTTTTGTTTCTTGGCCAGGAATCGCTTGATCCTAAAAGTCTTGTGAGAAGACATGGTCAATTAACAGCGTGCAGCACACAGCAGGATGGCGGCCAATGGTACAATTTTTTTTTTAAAGATTTTATTTATTTATTTGACAGAGAGAAAGATCACAGGTAGGCAGAGAGGCAGGCAGAGAGAGAGGGGGAAGCAGGCTCCCCGCTGAGCAGAGAGCCCGATGCGGGGCTTGATCCCAGGACCCTGAGATCATGACCTGAGCCGAAAGCAGAGGCGCAGAGGCTTAACCCACTGAGCCACCCAGGTGCCCCAATGGTACAATTTTTTAAAGATTTATTTTGAAAGACAGAGTGTGCATGTGCAAATGGGGGGAGGGGCAGAGGAAGAGACTCTTAAGCAGACTCTGAGCGCGGAGTCTGAAGTGGGGTTTGATCTCATACTCATGAGATCATGACCTGAGCCAAAACTAAGTGTCAGATGCTTAACGTGCTGAGCCACCCAGGTGCCCCAAAGTTAATGGTAAAATTTCATTTAAAGTTATTCCACATAAAGTGCTATCATGAAGTATCAGTTCCAATTAAGTTCACTTCTATCTTCAGTTCCTTTTTTAAAGATTTATTTATTTTAGAGGGCAAGAGTGTATACCTGCCAGCAGGGGGAGGGGCAGAGGGAGAAAGGGAGAGAAGAATCTCTTAAGCAAACTCTGCACTGAGCATGGAACCCAGTGTGGGGCTTAGTGCCAGGACCCTAAGATCATGACCTGAGCAAAAATCAAGAGTGGGGTACTTAACTGACTGAACCATCCAGCTGCCCCTCTGTCTTTAATTCTGTAGAAATATCTGAAAGGTTGTCTAGACAAACGTGGAGAGTTAGAACAGCTACTATGTGCCATAGAAAAGAGACCAAATAAGACTTTTGGCTCCACTCACTGGTTGGGTAATCACTCATTCTTCATTTTGCAATTTGTGAAGTGGGGTGGGGTTTATGTGTAAGTATTTTCTTTATAGGGAAATGTAGATAGTTGGGTAAAGGAAATGTGTTCTTGAGTTCTGGGCTAAAGGGTTCATATAACTCTTTTGATACACACAACTATATATATGTTACTAGCTCTAGTTTTTATTTCAATACAAATGCCAATTTGATAATTGAGGTGTCTGTCATTGATTTTTAGCCACTTTAATATACTCTAGGTTGCTGAATATGGATAATTGGGTGAGTAAACCTTTACAAAGAACTTGGAACTATTAAGTTTTCTTATTTGGATATTTGTGGGGTTAAAATTGAAAATCAGGCTATACTAATGTGGTGATGGAGCTGGGGATGGGTGGAGTGGGTAAGTATGAGAAATCTACTTGGGCAAAAAGCCTGGACTCCACACAGATTTACTAAAGAAGTTGTGTAACCACTACTTTCCAGATAGCAATTTAGTGCTGAGTGCTGTTATTATACTGGGAGGCAGTAGGCATATCATTTCTTGAACTTTGGATTCAAGTAGATTTAGACTAGTAATCCATTTCCAGTCTTCAACTTCTAGTCTATTTACTGATCCAGTCAGGTGGTAATTTTCCTCAAAATAGGAGATGATTGATAATTGTTGGGGCTGGATCATTGTGGCACATGTTTCTTTTGTTTCGCTGAGGGGAGAAAAATCTGTGGAGGTATTGTTTTATGTGCTTTGCAATCTACCAGTGATAAAATTTCAAATGCTTAATAGCGTATCATGCTGGCTGAAGCTGTTTAGGAAGATTCTATATGTAGAAAGCAAGACCTTGTATAGACTGTACACTTACATTTTGAAGTTGTATGTATAATAGAGACTTGGGCAGCGACACTCAAGGATGTGAGACCATGAGGTCACATCACTTACCAAATCATGTGCTCAATCACAAGACTGTATCTTCTGGGGACTATTTTTTGTAATTCACACAGAGTGTGTAATATGGGCTAGTGACTGCATTTAAACTACTTTTATTGTATTCCTTTTATCTTTATTTTGTGGATTTTATTCTCATACCTGATAGGAGATTCAGCAAGGCACAGGACTTAGATAATGTCTCACTTAGAAAAGGTATTTTCCACTTGTCATTAATTCTGACAAAAAGAACATAAGGTGTATATCTATATAATGTGTTATCCTAAGCCTGACTACCTTTAGCCTTTATTTTTTTTTCTAAAGATTTTATTTATTTATTCAACTGAGAAAGATCACAAGTAGGCAGAGAGGCAGGCAGAGAGAGAGATAGGGAAGCAGGCTCCCTGCTGAGCAGAGAGCCTGATGTGGGGCTCGATCCCAAGACCCTGAGATCATGACCTGAGCTGAAGGCAGAGGCTTTAACCCACTGAGCCACCAGGTGCCCTACCTTTGCCTTTAAATGATTGCATTCCTCAATTGTAGAGGGCTGTGTTCTGGAGGACCTAGCCTCCAGGTTCATTATGTTGATTGCTTTTTCTAACTTAAGGTTCCTCCCTTTCTGCACTGTCTCCAGTGATTTTCTTGATGTTATTGTTCTACAGTTCTTCGCATGGTTACAGACTGTCGGGTAAAACTGCATTTTTTTAAAAGTTTGTGTCATAACATCTATTTTCACTTATGTTACCTATGCAAGAACCTGTAGAAATTTAAAATGGGTTGAAATAAATTTGGCAGAAGTATATCCTCTAATGTGCCTTGCAGCCTAGTACCTCACATTACAAAATCAATGTTTTCCAGAAGAGTCAGTGTGTACATAAAACATTTGTGAGTGGAAATAATCTTTTCTTAGGCTGACTTCACAACTTGTTCTTCATTGGCAGTGCATTAGCTTACATTTTTCCTCCCCTTTGGTTGAATAGCTAATGGTCTTTAAACAAGCTGTTAAAGGGAGGGAAGATTTTACAGTACAAAAAAAAAAAAAATGGCCTGGATTTTTTCCATGCCAGTGGTTTGGCTTTTCATGTGTTTGCTTTACTAAAGCAGGGCTAACCCATGTTTTCTTACCTCTGAATTCTTAGGTTTCCTTTGTATAGCCTATACTTGCTTAATCAAGATGGTCTTATAAATTTCTGTGAGATCCAAATCCTCCATATTTATATGGCTGAATAGGTCTGAGTCCAAATACTAAATTTTAAGGGGCTATATATCTCGCTATAATGGAATTGAAGCATTAGTTATACTTTAAAGTAGGAGTTAAGCAGGGCTCTGTGCCCAGTTTATCACACTCCTCCTATAAAATCTTTTGTGGCTAGTTGTGGATCAAGATAGGTTATGTTACATATCTCTGCTTTCAACCACCTCCGTTTAACTAACCTATTAACCCTTGCATGTTTCTAACTCTGATCATCTTTTTTTAAAAAATATTTTATTTATTTATTTGACAGACAGAGATCACAAGTAGGCAGAGAGGCAGGCAGAGAGAGAGAGAGAGAGAGAGAGGAGGAAGCAGGCTTCCTGCTGAGCAGAGAGCCCAATGCGGGGCTCGATCCCAGGACCCTGGGATCATGACCTGAGCCGAAAGCGGAGGCTTTAACCAACTGAGCCACCTAGGCGCCCCTAACTTGGATCATCTTACTCCTTGCTTTTACTGGTTTCTGTGAATATTATTAGTGGTGTATCCTATTGCCTGGCCACAGAAATAACATGCAAGAAGGATGGCCATTGGATGTGAAATCAATTACTGAATGTGACAGATTTATTTAAAAGTATTTCCCATCCACACACATCATCAGTCATGCTGCCATAAACTAATTGAAATTGCATTTTGATTCTAGTATCACCACTTTGTGTTTTCATGACTCCATATTTTATAGAATCTAAGAGTTTCATAAGCTATATAGAGTTGAAATAAGCTAAATAGGGTGTTTAACTGATCTTATTAAGTTTTATTTTAAGAGTTAATTTCTCACAATTTGAAGAGGTTATATAGAAGGTAAGCTGACTGCTTTTAAAAATATAACTCTGGGCAAGTCATCTATCTTTTCTCTAGGTGTCCATTTATTCTGTAAAATCCAGGAGTTGAAATAAACCATCTTTAAGGTTCCATTCAGCTCTGATGTACAGGAAGTCAGAGGTTATTGACAGTTGTAATGACTCTTCTGTAACATAAATACATGACATGTAGGTTCTAGTTAGATGAAAAGTTGGCAGTTATAAAAGATGACAGTTGAAGTCTGAGTGCTAATGGGTGAAAATACCAATTAATTTTACTGTTTCCAGGGTCTGAGTTAGCCTAGTTCAGTGAAGGTCACATCAGCATTGTTTTAACCATGCATTGTATAAAGGGCCCTAAAGAATGCTGGCTCTATCCTAGGTCATTCTAATACTTGGGTGGTTCCCTTGGTTTACTGACCAAGTATAGTACTTGGGCCTGCCCAGAGGAGTTTCTCAGTAATGAAAGATATTGTATGTGCCAGTTGCTATTCTAAATGCCTTGCATATTTTTGTCAAGAACTGTTACAGGTCTGGGATTTTATCCTCCTTATATACCTGTTGCTGTTTCGTGAAGGATTGCAGAAAACTTAAGACTCGTGGGTCAGCAATAAAAGATGGTTTATTATTCATTGCAAAAGCAGTAGACAGAATGTCACTGTGACCTGCTGGTTCACTGTGGTCCTAATTTTTACAGGTAGACCAGTATAGATGCCTACATGGGTAGTCAGTTGTGTCACAGGAGAGGAACAGTGAGTTTGGAGGATTTACCACTTTTATGATAAGCAGAAGCAAGCATGTTCTTTGGGGAGGGGTGGTATTACCTCATGATCAGGGCCACTTGCTTTATTTTCACTTATTTATTTATTTGAGAGAGAGACAGAGAGGAGGCACAGAGGGAGAGAGAGACTCTGGAGCTGATTTCTTTCTGAGGATGGAGCCCAATGTGGGACTTAATCCCATGACCCTGAGATCATGACCTGAGCCAAAGTCAAGAGCTGGATGCTTAACCAAGTGTGCCACCCAGGTGTCCCTAGGGTCACGTGCTTTAAACATAGCCCTCAGAAATGGCCTGGCTAAATTGTTGTCAGGGCCCTTCAGTCTCAGGGCCTTTCTACCTAGTAAGAATGTGCAGGGTTGCTCAGGGATTGATGGCAGATACCTCCCCCATCAACAGTGACTCATTTGGTTCAAAAAAATCACATCAGTTATTTTGTGGGTGAGGAAGAGAGCTCAGAAAAGGTTGGGCGCCTGGGTGGCTCAGTGGGTTGAAGCCTCTGCCTTCGACTCAGGTCGTGATCCCAGGGTCCTGGGATGGAGTCCTGTGTCGAGCTCTCTGCTCGGCAGGGAGCCTGCTTCCCTTCCTCTCTCTCTGCCTGCCTCTCTGCCTACTTGTGATCTCTGTCTGTCAAATAAATAAATACAATCTTAAAAAAAAAAAGAAAAGGATAAGTAACTTGCCCAATGAAATAGTGGTGAATTTGAAATTCAAGACCAGTGTGACTAAGGAAATCCATGTTTTTAGCCATTGTTTTTATACTGTCTAAGACCCTAAATTTTAGACTGGCTCTAAATTGACTTGAAGACCTAGTGGTTCTCTAGACTGGTGATGGTTGGACCTGACCTACATTTGCACTATGCTTATGTAAAATTTAGTAGACTAAATTCAAGGGCCATTCATTTTATTGCCACTGATAATTAGTAGTTAAAATTCTTTGAATCACTGCCATGAAGTAGTAGGCCAGATACGTCACCACTTGATGGGAAATAGCTATGAGGATAAAAGTGATATGGCTGTCGATTTTAAGGATATATGAACATAATTCTTAAAAATATCAGTCTGGCCTCTTAAATAATTTCGTGGTCAACACAAGGCCTACTGTACTTTACAACTATTGAATATTGCATATGATTCTCTCTGTCTCATTTATTTATTTTTTTTGTCTTTGTATGTTAGCCATGAAGAGAGTAGCTTCTGAACAGGTTATACTGCCAAGCCAAACTGCCTGTTTCATCTTTTAGTTTCTATCTCTCCTCCTCTGCCCATTCCCCTTGTTTGTTTGTGAAATTTTGTGTGAAGTAAAACTGCTTTGGAAAAACTAATGCTATCTCCTAGTATATAAGTACATGATATGCATTGTTTCTTGTTTAGGGGAGTGCCAAGAATCACCTACCTTCTCCTGCTGCTGCTTGTGTCTGCTTTGCTTAAAGATTGGCGGCTATAAAAGTGTGGCATATTCAGCCAAGTGTTACCTTTTTAATTAGGCTTCTGAGAGTGTTGTGACACTATTTTTGTCACACAACTATTTTTGTGTTGTTGTGTGACAAGTAATAGAGTCTTAAACTATGGGTTTACATGCCAGATAATATGGAAATGTGTTTGTGATTTGAGTTCTAGCCCTTCAGTCTTAATCATCATCCTCCCAAGAATAGAAGGGAGCTTTTAATTAACAAATGTGATGAATGAAACAGGTCATGATTATACCAGTATATGCTTGAAAGTCGGGCTGTTCCATACTTATGATCACTAACTTGAATGAGTTAAAATTTCTGTGCTTTTTTTTTTTTTCATGGAACTATGTACAATAAGTATGAAACCAGGAGGAAAAGGACATCTAAAGCTCATATAATGATATAAACATAGCTGGGAAAGCTGGTAATTAAGCCAACTAAGTATTTTTTTAATTTGTTTTTCAAAGAGCCCTCTTATCTATTCTTACAAATTTGTATTTCCTCCAAATATGGTCTTGGCTATTGATGTCCTTTTGTTTTTGACCTCACCTAGAGCTCTAAAGCTTTAGCCTTGTGTTTTAGAAAAGTATGTAATTCCTTACATATGTCACATTCTTGTTCCCAAAAGTGTATTCTTTTTCTTTATACCAGTGGTTCTCAGCAGGGCATAATTTTGTCTTCCAGGAGAAATATGGTAGTACCTGGAGACATTTTTGGTTGTCATAAATTGGGGGGGCGGTGCTACTGGTATCAAGTGAGTAGAGGCCAGGCATGCTGCTGAACATCCTCTCGGTGTGCAAGACAGCTCCCCATGACAAAGAATTATCCTGCCCAAAATGTCAGTAGTGCCAAGGTTGAGAAATCCTGCTTTGGTTTCTGTGAGTTTGTGTTTATTTAATGTGAAAAATTACTGGGTCCTTAGCCATTTATTCATTCTTCCATTATATTATCGTTCCCTCTGTATTGAGACGGCCAGGTCATCCCTATTTTCAAGGAAGCATTGTTTGTCTCCTACCAATTTTATTTTCATTTCCTTCCTTTCCACTACAGGAAATCTGAACTGGACTGTTCACAACTTTGTTGTTGTAAACTTATACCTCTTATCACTAATTTCTGACCTCTGAGAAAAATACTCACTCTCATCCTAATGAGTTTAAAAGGCAATTTTTCCATCTGCTGTTTCCTTGACACCTAAACAGCTTTTGATGCTGGTCACTTTAACTCATCATCTATATGGATTTTACATTCCATGGTATAGTTTTCTCTAGCAGCTTCTGTCACTGGATTTGTTGACTTGCAAAGGTAATGGCTTCCTTTGCCCTTCATCTCAAAAATTGTTTCTTTATCTGCTCTTCTCTATGTACAGTTGCAGGCAATCACATGCCTCTTCAAATACTACCTGAATGCAGTTGGTGCCAAACTTTTCTAGCTACTCTGACATTGAAGTTCAATACCATATCATTGTTTGCTGAAAGACATTTCCTAATTATGATGCGGTTCTAACAAAAACAGCATAAAGTTGTTGATTCTTTTCTGTGAGACATTTGTGAAACCTGGAGTACTTTATGGCAGTGGTTGTTTTAATATTCTCTTTGCAGGGAGAATAAAAATTAACTTGATATGTAGACACATGTACATATGGTGTTTATCAAGTTTACTTATTCAGGATAAGTTCTCTCCTTGCTTATCACCAGACTGTATTACTGTAATATTAGTCACTGAGTGACCTTTATGATTTCTGGTCCACTTTAATTGAGGTTAACTTCCCTATTTGACTAATGAAAGCCAGTGACTAATTTTTTTTTAAATTTTCTTAACATGTAGTGCAGTATTGGTTTCTGGAGTAGAATTCAGTGATTCATTACTTACATACAACACCTAGTGCCTATCACAACAGGTGCCCTCTTTAATATCCATCAGCCATTCAGCCCATCCCCCACCCATGTTCCTCCAGCAACCTCTCAGTTCATTTTCTGTCGTTGAGAGTCACTTTGGGCTTGTTTTCCTCTTTCCTTTTTTTTCTTTTCCGCCTTCCCGTATGTTGATCTGTTTTTTTCCCCTTAGATTCTACATGAGTGTGATCATATGGTATTTTGTCTTTCTCTGACTGACTTATTTCACTTAGCATGATACATTCTTGCACTATCCACAGCATTGCAAATGGCAAGATTCTGTTTATTTTGATGGCTGAGTGATATTATACACACACACACCCCAATATCTTCTTTATCCATTCGTCAGTCTGTGGATATTTGGGCTCTTTACATAGTTTGGCTATTGTTGATAATGCTACTGTAAACATAAGGGTGCATGTACCTCTTTGAATCTGTATTTTTGTATCCTTTGTGCAGAAACCTAATAGTGCAATTGCTGGGTTATGGGGTAGTTCCATTTTTAACTTTTAGAGCAACCTCTGTACTGTTCTCCAGAGTGGTGGCACCAGCACAGGTATTCTCACCAATACCTGTTGTTCCTTGTGTTGTTAATTTTTGCCATTCTGACTAGTGTGAGGTGGTATCTCATCATAGTTTTGATTTGTATTTCCCTGATCATGGGTGATGTTGAACGTCTTTTCATGTGTCTGTTAGTTATCTGGATAACCTCTTTGGAAAAGTATTTATTCATGTCTTCTCCCCATTTCTTAACTGGGGTATTTGTTTTTTAGATGTTGAGCTTGTTCTTTATAGATATTGGACATTATCCCTTTATCACATATGTCATTTGCATATATCTTCCATTGTGAAGGCTGTCTTTTAATTTTGTTGATTGTTTCCTTACTGTGCAGAAGCTTTTTTTTTTTTTAAAGATTTTACTTATTTATTTGACAGAGAGGGAGAGAGAGATCACAAGTAGGCAGAGAGGCAGGCAGAGAGAGCTCTCTGCTGAGCTCTCTGAGAGCCTGATGTGGGGCTCGAACCCAGGACCCTGAGATCATGACCTGAGCCGAAGGCAGAGGCTTAACCCACTGAGCCACCCAGGTGCCCCTGTACAGAAGCTTTCATCTTGATGAAACCCCAGTAGTTCATTTTAGTACTGGAAGTCTCAGTCTCAGCAGTTAGACAAGAAAAAGACATAAAAGTCATCCAGATTGGCAAGGAAGAAATCAAACTTCCACTATTTGCAGAAGACATGATACTCTATGTAGAAAACCTGAAAGACTCCACCAAAAAAGTGCTAGAACTCTGGTGAGTTCAGCAAAGATGCAGGATATCAAATCAATGTGCAGAAATCTGTTACATTTCTATATACCAATAATGAAGCAGTAGAAAAAGAATTCAAGGAATCAATTCCTTTTGCAATTGCACTTAACACAATGAGATCCCTAGGAATAAACCTAACTAAAGAAGTAAAAGATCGGTACTCTGAAGACTGTAGAACACTTTTGAAAGAAATTGTAGAGGACACAAAGAAATGGAAAAACATTCCATGCTCCTGGAACAAATGTTGTTAAAATGTGTATACAACCCAAAGCAGTCTACACATTCAGTGCTATCTGTATCAAAATACCACCAGCATTTTTCACAGAGCTAGAACAAACAATCCTAAGATTTGTATGAAACCACAAAAGACCCCAAATAACCAAAGCAATTCTGAAAAAGAAAAACAAAACTGGAGTCGTCACAATTGCAGATTTCAAGCAATATTACAAAGCTGTAGTCATTAGGATGGTATGGTACTGGTACAAAAACAGACACTTAGAACAGTGGAACAGAACAGGGAACCCAGAAATGGACCCTCAGCTGTATGGTCAACTAGTCTTTGACAAAGCAGGAAAGAATATCCAAAGGAAAAATAGAGACTCTTTTCAACAAATAGTATTTGGAAAACTGGACAGCAACATACCGAAAGATGAAACTGGACCCATAAACAAAATTAAGTTCAGAATGGATGAAAGACCTAAATGTGAGGCAGGAAACCATCAAAATCCTACAGGAAAACAGAGGCAGAAGCCTCTTTGACCTTATTAGACATGTCTCTGGAAGACAGGGAAGCAAAAGCAAAAGTGACTACTTATCCAATTCATGAGGACAAATCTTATTTTTATATATACAGTTACTGTTAAGCTACCTAATTTTATCTTCTTATATTCTTTCTTCTGTTTGCCCCTTTAAGTGAAGCTATTTCCTAAATTCTTCCATCTACCTGAAGTAACCTTTTATCCTTTTATTCTTCTCAGACGATTCTAAGTACTTTCCTTCCATTTCTTCATGTAACTTCTTAAAGTCTTTGTCCTCTGAAAGTGACATGATCAACTCATTCCCCTTCAACCTTCAGTTTCCTATAGAGAGCCAGTGTATTCTGTGTATTTTGCATGGTTGTATTTACAGTTGTACTTATTATAGATGTATGTTATAGAGTATAATCATTCCACACATATTGAAACAACTATACATGGGTTTTACTCTTGAGGAACCCATATCCTAGTGAGAAAAGGGGAATATGCAAGTCTAAAGTAGTAAGTTCTGTAATACATAGGTGTGAGCAGAGTATTCTTTGGAATGCCACATATCGTTGCTGGTAGGGAGAGGAGAGACTTCACAGAGGCCACATCTGATCTGGGTCTTGGAGAATGAAAGTTTATTTTAAAAAAATTTCAAAAAGATTATATTTATTAGAGCATCAGTGGTAGGGAGGGGCAGAGGAGAGGAAGAAACAGGCAGGCTCCCTGCTTAACAGGGAGCCTGATATAGGGCTCTATCCCAGGACCCTGGGATTATGACCTGAGCTGGAGGCAGATGCTTTACTGACTGAGCCACAAGGCGCCCCTGAAAGCCACTTTAGTAAGGTTAAATGAGGGTGTTCTCAATAGAGAGATCATCACATATATAAATTAAAAGTTATATAAAGACAGGTTTTTTTAAGTGTTATGATTTTATTTGTAATTGTTTTAAGATTTATTTATTTTTAGAGAGTGAGAGTGTGAGTTGGGGGAGGGGCAGAGGGAGAGAGGGAGAGGATCTCAAGCAGACTCTCCTGAGTATGGAGTCCTATGTGGGGCTTGATCTCGGGACTCTGAGAGCATGACCAGAGCTGAAATCAAGAGTTGGGCATTTAACTAACTGAGCTACCCAGGTGCCCCTAAGTGACATTGATTTTACAAGTGTTAAGATCTTGGGGGGACGTCTATGACCAAACTTGCTCTGTAATTGAATATGGGTGATCATATGAAGCGTTTTTTACCAACTCAGAAGTGAGGTGGAGAAAGGGAATTAACATTTACTAATTGTTTCAGACATTGTTCTGGGGACTCACCAACTTCCTTCATTGTTACCAGAAATGTGTGGTAAATGTAGTTATTTTCCACATTTTATAAATAAGGAAATGAGTCTCAGGTTAACTGATTCTGTCCAAAATATATGCTATTTTATGATAGCATGCTACTTTTTTAGGAGTAACAGACTGTAATTAAAACATAGAAATGAACTATGATTTTTTTCTACTTTATTAACATGTACTTCATATTTTTTATTTTTGCATTTTTTTTTCCTATCACAGATGTTACTAAGTTTGATAATGCATCTTAACACATTTTATCATTGTTGGATTAAGTTAGCTGAGGAAATAATAGTTTGAGAGGTTAGCTAGGAGTTGTCCACAAATAATTTAGAGCTATATATGGTTAAATTTTATTACAGAGGATTTGGGTAAGCTGCTCAGTTGGAAAAGTTCTTAAGTATTCTTAAGTATTTAAGTATTTAATACTTAAATTCTTAAGTATTTAATAAAATCTAATAAGCATTTTGGAGAAACCTACCCCGGTATTGTGCTAAGCATTTTGAAAGTGCTAAAGTAAATAGTCCTTGCCCACTCAGAACACAGGGTTGGAGAGTCTGATGTGTATGAACCTATGGTGCAAGGTGGAATGTGGTTAAGTGCTACTGTAGAGGTAAAAAGTACTCGGGAGTATTAGGGCTGACTTCATGGAAAGATAGGCAACAGAAGATACTCAAAGTACAGGGAGTTTTTTCTTAAACAGTGATAGAGAGTGGAGAGGGGACATTTTGTACAGCTGCAAGGGAGTTAAGAAGTTGTAGCAAGTTTGAAGAATTAAGAGTCTAGTGAGGCCCAGTTGTACATATGGGAGTGGTAGAGGTCAGTCTGGAGGGAGATTAAAGCTTCATCATGGTGAGCACTGAATGTTCCTCTGAAGAATTTAGACTTCATTCTGTACAGTATCTGAGTAGGGGAGTGATGTGATCAGACCTTACTACAGTCAGACTTTACCTAATTTAGACTTTTTACAATTGGAAATATTATGAAGTCTAGAATCTTTTGTCAAAACTCTGTGATAATTGGCCTATCTGTAGTATAAATATAGAGGCATCTATTTTGATACCTTTTGGCATGCTTTAATTTGACAACTTAGAAAATTTGTGAAATGAGGCATGCATGTATTGTGAATAGTGTGTACTTTGATAACTTACACAGTTTTGTAGTGACTTACTTGATCCTTGGTCCCAACTTCCTCTTCTGTAAATCTATCCCTCTAAGCCTAAATTTTTTTTGTTGTTTGTTTGTTTTTACAAATAGGTATTGCTTAAAGGTCAGGCAGCTTAGCATACAAGATTGCTGCTGTCAAACTGAATGTGTTTTGTCTAGGCTGAGTTAGTTTCCAGAATATTCTGAGAGAAGCTGCAAGATTTATGATATAAAAAACTGGGTAAAGTTATCCTCACTGAAGTGTTATAATACTTCGGTTGTGGGGTTTTTTTTTTTTGAAGATTTTATTTATTTATTTGTCAGAGAGAGAGTGAGTGAGCACAGGCAGGCAGAGCAAGGAGCCTGATGCGGGACTCTATCCCAGGATGCTGGGATCATGACCTGAGCCGAAGGCAGCCATTTAACCAACTGAGCCACCCAGGCGTCCTGATACTTTGGTTGTTTATTACCATTTTTACACATGAATCTCTTATGACAAAGCAAAGCTACATTGCTTACAACTATGGCAAAGTAATCTCAGGGCTGTGATTTGAACTCCAGCCCCTCTTAGGAGAATTCACTGAAAAATGAAATTGGTATTAAGAGACACTGTCCGGGGAACCTGGGTGGCTTAGCCGGTTAAAACATCTGCCTTCGGCTCAGGTCATGATCTCAGGGTACTGGGATGGAGCCCCACATCAGGATCCCTCCACAGCGGGGAGCCTGCTTCCTCCTCTCTCTCTGCCTGTCTCTCTGCCTGCTTGTGATCTCTGTCTGTCAAGTAAATAAAATCTTAAAAAAAAAAAAAAAGAGACACTGTCCGCTTAGTTTTATTACTACATATTTTAAATTTTTTCTTATTATAGGCATCCAAATGAAATTGAGACAAGAGCCAAAGGAATGAAAATTTGTCCATATACAGAAGATTACAAATATGCAGGATATCCAAATATGCTATAATTTTATTCAAATCTAGTTATTGCACAAAACCTAACTTGTAACATGAATGAAATAGTATCTGTTACTGTTATTGCTAATGATTATTTGATCTGAACATAAAACTTTAAGGATGCATACAGAGTTTTAAAGTTTTAGCAACTCCTTAAAAGTAAACTCCCTTTCTGTTATGATATATGAATGTTACTCAGTGTTTTAGTTTAGTTGAGGCCAAAATTGAATGTTTTGTGGTTATTTTCTATTTTTTTGAGTTCAGAGGTATTGCCTATCATGTGTTCTACTGAAAGTGAATTATTTTTAATTCTTTTATTTTTTGGTATGTGTGCAGTGGTTTGTAGCTCTAGAAATGGGACATTGTTTTGCAGAGTATCAGTTGGGGAAACTTTCAGGCTCCTTGTTGGAGTACAAAATTATTTGAAAAAGAAATAGATTTTTAGGACATGAATGAATCATCCTTTGCTAGGCAGCTTTCTCATGAGAGATTTGTGATTCTTTCAAAAATCCCTTTTGGGCTCTTGAAACATGAAGAGTATTACTACTGAAGCAGAGGACAGGAACTTGCTAAGTTATAAATACATGACCATAATGAAAGACCCTAGGTCAGGGGCTCCCCTAGTAGGTTAAAGTAGGTTAAAAATTTTGCCTGGCCTTTTCCCTCCCTTTCCCATAGATGTTACCTTGGAACTTAGCGGCCCAGTCCCAAGTAGGAGTGTCTCTGTTCTGTTTCTTTCTGAGTGACCTCCCGAAATGTGGTGTGTTGGAAACTGTTTACTTCTCTCCCACTTGCCCTACCTTCTGACTTTATTGCCTGTAAGTTGGGTCTGATGATTAGGCGTAAACTTCCCTCTGCTACTGGCCCCTCCTCCTTTTGCTTAAGAATATGGGGCACATTTTCCTATAGATACTGTTCCTTTACTTGATAAACATTGTAGAGCAATTCTGTTTAATATTCTGTTTAGTGCTGAAGGATAAAGAGTTGTGAAATATAGGTGCTTCTTATCAAGGAATATACAGTATTTTAAGGAGAATGAGATTTATATACACATCAGTATTTGATTAGTGCTGTATGAATAGGTGGGATTTAGAGATAGGGGAGATTAATAATTTGGACTAAAATAAGCCAGGAAGTGAGTCACTAGGTACTCCTCCTTCTTGCCCTCTCCACATTCCCCGTCTGAAAAATCCATTTGGAATTTAGAACAGAAGACTTAACTATGAATTCATGGATCATGGATTATACTCAGTTTCTGGCTTTTCATGTAGACTGGATCACTTAAAATATTCCAAAAAAAATAACACTTTAAAAGTAGATTTCTTGGGGCGCCTGGGTGGCTGAGTGGGTTAAAGCCTCTGTCTTTAGCTTAGCTCATGATCTCAGGGTCCTGTGATCGAGCCCCGCATTGGGCTCTCTGCTCTGGGGGGAGTCTGCTTCCTCCTCTCTCTGCCTGCCTCTCTGTCTACTTGTGATCTCTGTCTGTCAAATAAATAAATAAATAATCTTTTTAAAAAAGTAGATTTCTCAGTAAAGATAAAATATTCCTCATTTTTTTATAACCGCATCATTTATATATATATATATATATATATATATATATATATATATATATTTCTTTTTTTTTTGAAGATTTTGTTTATTTATTTGACAGAGATCACAAGTAGGCAGAGAAGCAGGCAGAGAGAGAGGGGGAAGCAGGCTCTATCCCAGGACCCTGGGATCATGACCTGAGCTTAAGGCAGAGGCTTTAACCCACTGAGCCACCCCAGGTGCTCCAAGACCATCTTATATTTTAATGCTAATTATAACCATTGTATTACTATTAATCTGAGATGTCCAGTGCACTGAAAAAAATAATCTTTTAATAATTCTCACTGGTTTCATATAGTACTTGAAAATATGTTTATGAATGAACACAATTGTGCAAAACTGAAGCAAGTATATACTAGGTTGTATTTCCCTATGACAGCAAATGAGAATATTTAAGATATTTTAAATGCATTAGAAGTATATTTTCCATTTTTCTCATTCCCTTTAATTCTCTAGATTTCCTTTTATACAGATTTGTTTAAAAAAAAAAAAAAAAAAGAAGTGGTTTAGGACCACTTACCTCAAGGCCACCAGGAAAGCTTCCTAACAGACAGATTCTGGAACCCCATTGGCCTACAGAATGAGAATCCTTTTGATGTGGGTCTGGGAATCTATGTAGATAACTCTAAAGTTGGAGAACCACTATTTTTGTGCAGTTTGCAGAATGGCAGCCTTGCAAGTCATATCTGGCCCACAGATTTGTTTTGTTAAGCTTGCAGCATTGGCATGGTTTTACAAATTTGACTTGTCAGCTCTTAAAAATTGGGAGTTTACATATGTAAGTCCAAATTTCTGGTTTCTCTTGAAACAGCAGAATAACTTTGCAATACTGAGCCCATGTTCCCACATGGCTGTCAGCATTCTGCTGTACCTGAACAAGATCTGTCTCATCTTAATGGGCCATGTGCTCTGGGATATGCCAGTGCTCTGAAATCTTTTTTCACCCTGGGGTCAAGTGTTAGTTGACATTTCCTTTTCTTTAGTTGACCTGCATCACTCAATTTTATCACCTTCTTAGAGTCCATATGGAATTTAATTCTTTACTCCAGATCCAAAAGTTTAAAAAAGTGAGGAGAAATGATTGGAAAGAGGTCAGATTGGAGGCTGGGAGACTAGAGAATTTATTATAATAGTAGAAATAGGAAATGAACTGCTGAACTAGGACAGTGGTGTAATAGGGATAGAGTAAAGAGGAAGATAAGGATTTAGAAGCTATCAACTTTGGTGATTGAATTGAGGTGGGATCTGGGTGGGAGGAAGAAGAATAAGCATGGAGAAGTAGGGACAGAGATAGTTGGTGGGAAGATGAGTTTATATTTAGACATGTAACTTTAGGTGATTATGGGACATTATTGCTAGGTACTGAGGTATATATGAAGCTTGTTGGGTAGTGTAGACCCTCCCTACTATGTTGGAGGAGAAGATGACTCCTAGAGGAAGGAGCATATCCTGCGTATATGTTTAAACTTTTTTTTAAAAATAGATTTTATTTATTTGATAGAGACACAGTGAGAAAGGGAACACAAGCAGGGGGAGTGGGAAAGGGAGAAGCAAGCTTCCTGCTGAGCAGGGAGCCCGATGTGGGGCTCAATCCCAGAACCCTGGGATCGTGACCTGAGCCGAAGGCAGACGCTTAACGACTGAGCCACCCACGTGCCCCTGGGTATATGTTTAGATTGAAAAAGCATATTCAAATCAAAACTATGATGAGATACAACCTCACACCTGTCAGAATGGTTCAAATTAACAACACAACAAATAAGAGATGTTGGTAAGGATGTGGAGAAAGGGGGAACCCTCTTACATTATTGGTGGGAATGCAAACTGGTGCGGCCATTCTGGAAAACAGTATGGAGATTCCTCAGAAACTTAGAAATAGAACTACCCTATGACCCAGCAATTGCACTGCAGGGTATTAACTCAAGATACAAAAAGACTGATTGGATGGGGCACATGCACCCCAGTGTTTATAGCAACATTAGTAACAATAGTCAAAGAAAGAGCCCAAATGTCCATTGACTGATGAAAGGATAAAGAAGATGTGGTATTTATTATATACAATGGAGTATTATTCAGCAATAAAAAAGAATGAAATCTTGCCATTTGCAATGACATGGGTGGAGTTAGAGTGTATTATGCTAAGTGAAATAAGTCATGTCAGAGAGAGACAAATAGGCGATTCCACTCATATGTGGAATTTAAGAAACAAAACATGAACATAGGGGAAGGAAGAAAAAAAGAGAGGCAAAACACAAGATACTAAACTATAGAGTACAAACTTGAGGATTGTTGGAGGGGGAGGTGGTTGGAGAATGGGCTAAATGTGCAATGGTTATTAAGAAGGGCACTTGTGATGAGCACTGGATGTTGTACGTGATGAATCACTAAATAATATTCCTGACACCAATATTAACACTATATGTTAACGAGTTGGAATTTAAATAAAAACTTCAAACAAACAAAAAAAAAGAAATATTGAGAAAGCTACCTGTTTTTTCTGATGCAAATTGAAAAAAATCTACAAAACTGTGAATAGCAGAAATAGGCAGAATATAACATATCCTCACCTTAATCTTATCTGGATGGAAGTGTTGCATACCAAATCCCTGGGTGGAGAAGTATCAGATCCTTACAGTGTGTGACTTTTATCCCAAGGGGTCAAAGGTTAGCAAAGGTGGATGTTTTGCTGTAGGATATTATAATGCTAGTGTTATTTATGGACAACTGTTTCTTTCTTGAAAGTGGTAGCTTTGGTTTCTTTGTTCCTTTATCTCCTACGTTTTAAATTTTGCTCTTTGAGTATTCTTTAGTACTGTGGATACTAAGAACATGTTGTATTCCAAAAAGTGTTTGTAAGACATTTTTCTTTCTTTTTCGTATCTCTGAGAATATTGTTTCTTTGGGAACATGTTATATAGGGAGTCCAGTTTCCCAGGGTAGCTCCCCTTTTTCAAATCCTACTTAATCTACATTGTAGATGAGCTACTTATGCACAGTATGAGTCTGGGCTTTGGTAGCAGTTATGTGCCATATAGTGGGAATAGTGAAGAAAAAGTTCTTTTCTAGGTATGGGGCTGACCCTAGGCAATATTTTGAAGGTGGTAAATTTTATCTTTGGGATTCCCCAGGCTCCTTTCTGTACCCTTTTCCCACATAATGGCGGTCTCCCTTTAGGTGACACCCTTCTTCTGTGATTCCCCCCTTCCCACATCTTCCTGTTCTTCACTTTTTCCAAGTACCTACCTCCTCTTTTCTGAGTCTTCATTTCTGTCAAAGAACTTATTTTTCCTAAGTATAAGAAAGAACTATGTTACGATAATTTCTGGAGTTGTGCTGTATTCTCGTAATTGTAAAATGATGAGTGTTAATAAAAGTTCATTGCTTGTAAATTATCAAGCAGGTATCACAAGAAAGAGCATGAAGTCTGACAGTGAAAGGAGAATGTTTTGGGGAACAGATAATCCTGTAAGCAGCCTTGATTTAAAAGTTCTCCCTTAGGAATAATTGGCACTGAGCTGTTTCTACTTTTCAAGTCTTGCCTTTATTCACATAAGAGTGTATCTTAAAGCTTTTTTTAAATTCATAACTGCTTCCATGTGAGCACTAGTGAAGCTTCTGGAGTTGAGGGTAGGCAAACAAATAGGGTGAGAAGAGTGATTCTTCTAAGACTGGGATTGTTCATATGGCCTTTTAAGTGAAGGGTATATTCCAAAATGGCTTTATATAAGCAGGAATAAATAAAAAAGATCCTTTCATGTTTCTTATCTGCAAATGACATATGTAGTGAGTACGAACCTATAATAAATAAAGTGTAATACATATATGAATAAATAAATAATATATAGTAAGAGCAAACTCCTACTAAATGAACAACAGAAACAAGTTGCAAACTAACCACATAGCAAGTGAGCCTAAACCATGTGCGTGTAGTGATAACAAACTAATCTCGTAGTATGGCAAGTAAGCCTAGACCTTATGCGTGTAGTGATAACAAACTAGCCTTGCAGCAAATACCACATAGCAAGTAAGCCTAAACCATATGCGGGCAGTGATAAGATTAGCGTGGAGCAAAAAGTTGTAAACATTTTTACTTATACGAAATATCGTAAAGACCGAAAAATGTTTTTGACGTGTGTGTTTTTGATGTGCAAGCATGAGAAAAATAAGTGATGTAATGTGTTTTCGAAGGAGACCTAGCACAGTATATAAAAGAGGCATCGGGTTGGACTGAGGTGAAGCGAGTTCCCTGTTGGGAGGACATCATCGCTGGTGATACCGACGCCCCGACAGCTTTGTTGCCGACCACTCGCTGGCTCTCAGTCTCAACTTCTGCGGTGACCTCTCTGTCTAGATTGTGAGGCGACGTCTCCTTCTCCGTGACAATTTCAGCAGACCGTGACCGGGCCACGATAGTGGTGCGGACCTCATCCCAATAAAGATCAAGTGAGTTACATCTTATCCATCTCTGTATCTCTTCTTTACACGTCGCGACCTCCTGGCGGGACGCAGGGGATTTGCTCGCGTCAACATACAATTTAAGCTTAGACAATTTGATCATTGAGACAAATGATAAATATTAAAAGCAGTGGTTTCTAATAATTTATAAACTACCTTCTGTTCCTATCTGTTGAGTTGTATGCTTACCAGTGAGTCTGTTGTATTTGTTTCCATACCTTTGATATGGTTTGAAGTAGGGGCCATGAGCCAGTGGCCAAGAATTCTTGAGACATCTTCGGTACAAAAAGGTGTCTTTATTATAGCACCCATTTATTATAGCACCCAGACAAGACCTCTGGGTAGAAAGAGCTGTACTTGGGTTGTGAGGGGGGGTGACTGATTTATATGCTTTCAAGTTGTGGGAAGTAAAGATGAGGGATGTTTCCAAAAGGTCTTTCATATGTTAAAGACTTACCGGATCATGAAGGCCTGGCTTTTGTTAAGCTAAGGTTGTTTTTCCCTCTACTAGGCATTAACAAAAAGATTGGGAGTTCCTGGAGGAATGTCACACCCTGCTGCTGCAAGTATTTGTCAGTGGACTGAGAGTTATGAGGAGATTTCATTTTATCTACATTTCCTTTTTGCCTTTGTTCTCCACACCTATAATGCCAAGTGTAATTACTATTGTAATGATAGGAATTAGTAAGAAGAAAAAGATCTTTCCATGAAAATTAACTAGAAGTCCTTTGTATGAGTTCATGAAGCAGCTAAAAAGCTTGCCATTGAATTAAGCATAGGTGAGGCAAGTGAAAAGCCTAGGAAAAATAACAATCTAGGATTCCTGTGGCTTTGCAGGTATCTTTAAGTTCTTTTTTCCAAGGAAAATGCTAATAGTAGAGAATGCACTAAGGATGTGGTTTATGAAAGGGGCGTTGCTCTGAATTCCCGCTAAGGAGCCTATATTAAAAGGCCTTAGCTCTACATCAAAAAAGTGGTGAACGAATGTGTATTTCCAGGTTGTGAGTTACAACAAAATGTTGAAGACAATTTCTACTTTTAATAATTTCTCACTTTAACCAGTTTTTAAAAAGTTGCTGATATAGGAAATATGTTAGGGGTTTGAAGCTGACGGCCAAGAAAGAATTCTTGAGACCTCTCTGGTGCAAAAAGGTGATTTTATTAAATCATGGAGACAGGACCCATGCTCAGAAAGAGATGCATTGAGGTCATGAGGAGTGGCCCGTTATATACTTGCAAAGTTGCGAGGGGGTTAGGGATAGGTAGGGTAAGTGTGTAAGGAATTTTGGAAGCAAGGTTTCCAGAACTTTTAAGGGGCTAGCTATTGTTGGGGAAAGGTCATTTATTGCTGTTCAAGAAAAACTCAGTCATGAGACTCTTCAGATGTATGTAGGTGGGTCATATGTGTGGAAGATGATTGCCAACATGTATCTTGTAGGGGGTAGAGATAAAAGGAAGTTTCCAAAGGAATTTTTATATGTTAAAGTAGGCTTACAGGATCTTGGAGGGTCCGGCTAAGATTGCCTTTTGCCCATAGCAAAGTAGTAACACTGAAGCAGCTGAGTCCCTAGGGGAATGTCACTTTGCCTGTTTCAAGGACTTGGCAGTGGACTGTAGGTAGTAAGGAAATTTAATACTTTTGCTTCTGCCTTTGTTTCCCACAACAGTAACCACCTCCTGGACCTTATTATGTCTGTATAATGCTGTATGGTAAAGGCTCATTTTCTGTGCTGTAAAATGAAATTCTAGTTAGAACATCCTTTCTTTGTCGCTTCTGGGTATCTGAGGAACCAGCATGCTCCAAATTGTTTGTCGAATAACCATGGTAGTCAAGCAGATTGTATTCTCATTCTTTAAAACTTACTAATCACATATTAATATATGGTTACCTTGTCTCCATGACAGATAAAGGCATCTATTGGGTGTCGACATTTTATGTTGTAGACCTAAAATAAAAATAAAGTAGGGGATGATTTCAGTATGAGGCCTTGTAATCACAGATCTTTTTAAGAATTATATCCAAGGATATGCTTTCTGGAACATTTGTGGTTTTGTTAGGTAATCCTGAGGGATTCTGTATATTTATTTGTGCCTTAACGTTTGTCTTTGTATTTCTCATTTTTAGTAGGATTTTTAGTAGGGAGGTTGCTAAGTATTATTTACCAGTGAAGTCTGATAGGGAGATTTGTGGAACCATTCCAGTATTGCAATAGTTCTATTCAAATGTAGATGAACTGCTATTCAACTACCTAGGTTTATTCAGATTTGGCTCAGACTTCAGGGTAGGATGAATAAAGCAATTTGTTCATAGGGAGTTTGCTGGACGAACTTTTTGTCCCTGCTCTACTCAAAAAATAACATATTTAATCACTAACCCTTTACGTCTTTTTATGATCATTTGTAGAACAGTCAGGTGGTTGCTGTTCATTTGAGGAGGTGTGTATCGTACCACAATTCTTACTGAAAGTTACTGCTCCACTGTCCTGTTTGCCATGTTCTTCCTGATGATTTTAAATTTAAGTTGATTGCTTATGATGCTTAAAGCAGAATTTCCATTTTTATCTCATTCTATTGTGTGAATTAATGCCTTGATTTTAGAGGCTAGTGTTAGTAAATATTTGAATAACACACACACACACACACACACACACACACACACTTACCCATGCTCCCTCCTCTCAATAGCTTGCTGTAGGGTAAGAGGGAAAGTTAGCAACTGGTAAGGATAATAGTTTTAGAATTTGTGTATATGGTAAATATTTTGCTGATAACAAAATGATTGAATGTGTGTTACTGTGCTAGCTGAACATTTAAATGGGTGCATTATCAGAGACTAGTGTGTATAAAGGTGGAACGCAATGTGTCTTATCTTTTAAAAGATGAGACATCTTTTTCCCCCTTTCAGAAATAACTTGTTTTTTTCTTTTAGTTCCTTGACTGCTGTGTTTATTTAGATTAGTTTTAGACTTAATAGTCTATTCAAATGTCATTGTAATATTTACTAACATTTTCTCTTTTTTTAAGGAAAGGGAGAAGAGTAGACTTTCTTTTTCTCTCCCCCTCCTTTTTTAAAAAAATGAATTTATTTATTTATTTGAGAGAGAGAACACGAGGTGGGGGAAGGGGCAGAGGGAGAGGGAGAAACAGACTCCCCCCTGAGCAGAGAACCTAGACACAGGGCTGGATCCCAGGACCCTGAGATCATGACATGAGTGGAAGACATATACAACCTATTGAGACACCCAGGCACCCCCAGCATTTTCTCTTCTTGCACATAATCAAGGTAGCCTTTTATGGAGAACAGGTCTGCAGTAAAAACAAAACAAAACAAAAAAACCCCTGAAACCTCTAACGGACAGTATTCTTGGCAAACTGAAGTGATTATCTGGCTAGATATTAAATCCTTAGAATTTTGAACTCTGCTAAATAAGGAGGTTTATTACAAAGAGATTATAAAATGGATGGTAGAAGTGGGTACAAATCTTGACTCTTTGGGGAGTTTGGCCATATCACCTCCCTAATCTGGCTCTCCCATGTTTGCCATGTGTCATCATTTCTATAATCATTATATATTGTTTGTTGCAATTTTGTTTCATTTGACTTATTCAAGACTACCAACCATGTCTCCAGCCTTGTTTTTCAGATGTTTTGTTCTTTGTATTATTGTTGCTGCTTTTGTGGATTTTATTTATATATTTTTTCATCCTTTACTTTTCAGAATTCCGCTAGCTTGGTTTTAACTTACTTTTCTTTGATCATTTTTTTACTCAAAATACTCAAAGTACTCAAAATATGTACTATATATGTACATATTTAAAGTCAGTGATACAGAAGGGCTTGTTTAAAGAGTAATCTTCCCCTACTCCATGTAATTCTATCACCAGTGTTGTTGTTTACCAGTGCCAACCCATTTTAACTCTTTTTACTGTTTTGTAGTTTTCTCCTTATCTCTAAATAATATGCTTGAAGTACCATGTCTTACCTTATTTGTTTTAGATATTATCTGTTGCCTACCCCACAATTATCTTAACCTCAATCTGGCAGTTTCCCTTTCTTTTTGGTCAGTAGTTACTTGGCACTTCCTTCCTTTACCAAACTTGGTTAGTTCATAAAAATCAGTGTACATCTAGTTTCTCCCAGTTTCCTGAAATTTTTCCTCCTAACTGTTCTCCCGGTTATGTGATATATCTTTTCCTTTGTGGTGTTTAATAACATCACATCTCTAGCCTTTGTCAAAATTTCATCCTTCTGAGGTGGGTTGGGGGAATAGGTGAAAGAGGTGTTGATTAAGGAGTACACTTGTTCTGCTGAGTACTGGCGGTTGAATGGAAGTGTTGAATCACTATATTGTACACCTGAAACTAATACTACACTGTATGTTAACTAACTGGAATTTAAATAAAAATTTAAAAGAAAATTTCATCCTTCTATGTTCACGTGTCAAAGTCTCCAGGTTAAGCATATATTTTTACTAGAAATATACCAAAGGGGGGGGAAATTTAGTCACTTGTTTTTGAAGAGATTGAGAGCACACTTCTCAGTCTCTTTATTAAACACCCACCTAGGTTTAACCTTGTCACAAAATATTTAAGATATTTATTTCTATCATTGATCGTTGTAAAACTTCAGATAAACCATTTTAGGATATTTAAATACATAATATAATTTAAGGATTATTTTAGTAGTATAACCTCCAGTGTTCTTTAAGTTGGAACATTCTCATTGGTCTTGGTGGCAGGGAAAGGAGAAGGCAGAAGAAAATCCAATTAACTATTCACTAAGAGCAGATGTTGTATTTGGGCTGTATGGTCACATCAATACGGATATCGGCAGAAAACAAAAATTTGACAGATTTTACTCATGATAAATATACTTCTAGAGGGCTTATAAAAAACTACTAGTTATAAATGTATATTTTTGCAGTAATCCTTTCTGATTTCCTTTTTTTTTTTTTAAAAGATTTTATTTATTTCACAGACAGATCACAAGTAGACAGAGAGGCAGGCAGAGAGAGAGAGGGAGAAGTAGGCTCCCCGCTGAGCAGAGAGCTCGATGCGGGGCTCAATCGCAAGACCCCAACTTCATGACCTGAGCTGAAGGCAGAGGCTTAACCCACTGAGCCACCCAGGTATCCTTCCTTTCTGATTTCAGCTTAGGTTTTTTTAATTTTTTTCTTCTCTTGAAGCTACCTTTTAATGATTTAGTTAAAACATATTGGATGTAGAGACTAGTAATATTTTACAGAATGACCTAATTTTATACTGGTTTTCCCCCTCCTGATTGCATTTAGTAAGGCTGTTTGTGGCTCTACCTTTGTGGAATTCAATGAAAGCTTCTGTTTGACAAAGCTAGGACAAAAAGAATGAATTCTTCATTGTTGGCTGGCTCAGAAAACTTAAGTTGAAATCATAAAGTCCTTTAATGATTAAATTAAAATACTGATTTTGTGTGTTACTATAACTAAGGTAGATGAAAGCAGAAACTGGGAAGGTTTTTAATCTTTTTTGGTGGGGGGAGTTTTTAATCTTTGTCATAGAATTTATTCTGTAAGATGAGAGTGCTTAATTTTTTAATGCAATTTATATAAAGAGAATAAATATTTTTAGGGCAAATCCAGAATTCATTTACAGAGTTTCATTTACAGAATTCATTTTACAGAGTTTATTGACATTTATTTGATGGCATTTTCCTTCTGTATTTTAAAAATACAAATATCATGGGAAAATCTAGTATATGCTCTTGAGAGTATGTTTTGTCACTTACGATTTTGTATTTTATAGTTGGTCGGGTACCTGGAAAGATCTGTGTGTTATTGGTGTCAGAAAATTAATTCAGTAGCTTTTATAGACAAGTTCATGTGAGTGATCTGGGAGGTACATGACCTTTGAGCTCTATAGCTCTTACTCTAACTCTGAAAGTAAGCTATGTAAATGGTCTAAGATGTCAGGTTGAAACTTTTCTTGGTTTTCAAGCAAGGGAATTATTGAATATGTTGAGATGCCTCTGTTTGTGCTATTGATGGGTCATATCATATCACATTCCTGTCTTTGCTAATAACTTTGTGAAAGTATATTTTTAGCTGGCATGGTGATACTGCATACCGGTCAGAGAGTATTATAAAATGGTTTTATTTAACCTCTGTGTCCCTCATTTTTCTTATCAGTAAAATGGGGATAATAATAATAACTACAGTATAGGTTTGTTGTGGGGATTAATTTGAAGTCATTTTTGCCTACCATAATCATGCTTTGCTTGAGCTTTTCAGTGTTAAATATTTGTTAATTAATTAATTAATTATAGGGAGGAAGGGGCAGAGCGGGGAAAGAGAATCCCAGGAAGGCTCCACACCCCGCACAGCGCCTCTCCATCTCATGACCCTGTGAACATGACCTGAGCCAAAATCAGCAGTAAGACGTTTAACTGACTGAGCCACCCAGGTGTGCCCCAATATTTAGTTATTTAAACAAGTTCTTCCTGTATGAGTTTAAACAAGCTGTTTTTGTTTTCCATGGGGAGATGGTTGTCTGCTTTTACTTTGGAAACCATTTTTACTGGTTGCATATTTGGGAACGTGTTCCAGGAGCTAAATAACTGCTATATAAATGTACTTTTAGACTCCAACTCTTCCGTGGATTGGTCATTATTTGCAAATTCAAGAATAGCAGTTAAAAGTACTAATAGTGAAATTAAATCATTGGTTGATTTTTTTTATATATACCTTTTTCTACCAAAAATGTGTTATAATAATACCTTATTCACAACTCAGGAATAATTTTCAGTTTTAGGTGATTAATACTCTTAAATCTTTAAAGGAGTGAATCATTTTGTTTTGTCAGATTAATTTTACAGCTACATCAGAAAACTAAATGATGTGGTTATTTAAGTCATTGTGTGGTGAGGTATCTCCAGAATAATAATCATAGCCATTTAGAGGTTATTTTTGTGTTATAAAGATGGTAAGCACAGGGGCACCTGGGTGGCTCAGTGGGTTAAGCCACTGCCTTGGGCTCAGGTTATGATCTCAGGGTCCCAGGATTGAGCCCCGCATCAGGCTCTCTGCTCAGCGGGGAGCCTGCTTCCCCCTGCCTCTTGGCCTACTTGTGATCTCTCTCTCTCTGTCAAATAAATAAATAAAATCTTAAAAAAAAAAAAGATGGTAAGCACAACAATAGATATTAAATCACCCTATTTAATACAAACAACAGGCACATGTCTGGGTACATTGTTTCAATAATAAGCATAATTTTAAATAAAATTATATATAGCAACTGCCTTCTCTATTTCTGTTGCTACCATCCTAGTTAGCTCTTATCACCTCACAACTGGATCTCGCTCTTGGTGTCTGTCTCTCTCCTACTATCTCCAATTCAATCACTCATGACAAGTTAGAGTGCTAACTGTGTGCTGGAAGTAGTACACAAAACTGAGAACACAGTTCGGACCAAGAGAGACTAATCTTTACTACAGTGAATGTACAGTATAACAAGGAAGACTGTCATTGAGAAGAAATTATAATTTAATAATTGAAATGTGTTACAAAAGGAGAAGTTAGGAACCATGGGAGACTATCACAGGATCGACTGTAATCTGATCTGAGCCTAGATGGCTAGGTGAACAAGGGGGCATGGGGTGAGTACTTTCAGTAGAGCAAAGTGTACATAGAAAGGCTGAGATTGAAAAAGAACTTGAGCGCTAACTAGTATTGTTATATGGATGAAGACTCTTGTGGACTGACTTCAGCATGTAGGTAGATGTTTTAGAGCTTGGATTCTACTCAGATCTAAATACTAATCCTAACTGTGTAATATATTATCTTTGTGACTTTAGGCAAATGACTTAATGACTGTGAAACTTGATTACTTAGCCTGTAAAATGGGACAGTAAATTCCTATATAGTAGGATTGCTGTGAGGGTTTAAATGAGGCAATGCATATAAAGCTCTTAGCATAGTGCCTGGCACATAATAAATGCTTATTGAATTGTAACTAGTATTTAGGTAGAATAGACCCAACTTGCTTATCTCTGCAAGCTACGTTTTTAGCCTTTGATTCTTGCTCTCTTCTATTCTGAATATTACAGCTTACAACCTTGCTCTGAAATTCAAAAATCTGAAAGCTCTGGAAACAGAATTTTCTCATTCAGCCACAAAACTTGACCCAACTTGAAGCTATATGTAGTCTTTGTCTGTCCTGTTTGTGGAATATTCACGTTTCACTGTTAACCATGAATGCATTTGATTTAGGGTGCTACACTAGATCCTGCTGGCTGTATTTTGTTATATTATGGAACACATATTGTATTCCTTTCTACAATTTTACTCTAAATTCCAAAACACATCTGGTTTTAAGGGTTTCAGATAGCAGATTGTGGACTTACACTACCTAAAGTCATCTTTCTGAAATACTGCCTTCTCCATGTCTATCTCTGAATCAGGAAATCATAAGAAGTCTCAGTAGTTGTGAGACTTAAGGCCATACTACTCCCTTGGGTTTTCAAGATTATCTTTAATCCATCCCCACCATACATGTTCAGAATTTAATACCCTTCAACGTCAACCCTGTGTTTCATAAGGCTGCTTACCTAAGGTAAAATAAAATGCTAATGCTCCTTCTTCTTCCTAACTTCCTTCTTGTCCCCTTACTGGCTATTTAAATCCTACCCAACAATTAGGGTACAGTTCTTTATAGTTTCTAAATGAAGCAACATTTATGTATTTCTTCTCTGAATTCCTATTGTACTCAATTTATTCACCAAATATTTGAGTAGGTGTTACATGCCAGCTACTGCTCTAAGTGTTAGAGATCCAAAAGTGAGTAAGACAGGTAAATTAAGGTCCCTGCTGTTAGGGATTTGTTTCCTAGAAAATAAGACACAAATAAGTGTACAAGATATTTCACATATTGGTTAATGCTGTGAAGATAATAGGATAGGACATGTGATAGTGCTTGGGGTGGGGGGGTGACATACCTTAGAATCTCACAATTTAGCATTTGTTTATATGTGTTTAGATTTCATTCTTATTAGACAGTAGAGGACTTAAGGGCAGAATCATATCTTATACTTGTATGTGCATACATTGCTGGGCCTATAATGGGTACTCAAATATATTAATGTTTGGTTGAGGCATTTCTATTTTTTAAACAGAAGGTAAAAATTAAATGTTGAGTCCTACTTGGTTAACTCATTGCCATCAGAGTATCTACTATGTATAAGGTGCTATGCTGTGTTTTGAAATACTTATATTTGTGTAAAACTAGCTTTCATCTGCTGCTTTTTATTCATAGACTAAAAGATGAATTTTCATGCTAAACAAATTTCCCATTTGAAATAGTTTAGTATAAAACAAAAAAAATATTTCTATACCTACAGAAGAAGTTACTAGTCTTAGAAACCTAGATTATTCCTACAGTTGTTTCTGATTAATTCAAGTACTAAATGATTTCCTCCAATTCATTTATATGATTTTTTTTAAGACCTAAGTGGCAAACATGGATTTCCTGAATGCTTCACCCTTAGTCGTGAAGCTAGGTATGGTTGTTACATGGAAGAGATTGCTGGATTCCTATATCATAGTCACTCCTCTTGGCAGTTAAAGATTGAAGTTCATAGCAAAACAGTTTAATACTGAGCATATTTTGTTATGACAGCTTTATGAAATTTATCCAGTGAAGTAACATGGTCTTTTGCTTAATGGAGAAAACTGAAGTCCAATGCTGCAGTGTCCTATTTGATTTCCGGTAGATACACATTTTGTTCATTATAAATTGAAAGAGCATCTTAAGAAGAAAATCCCTAAAGGAATTTTTTCTTGTCATAAAAGATTGTAGAAAGAATTTTATTTTGTAATAGTTAAGAATTCTCGTGGGTTAAAATTTGATGCTTTTGATTTGACAGTACTTCTCAGATGATGTCCCTATGGTTGCAAAAATATAAAAGCATTGCTTTATTGAAATGATGAAAGGGACAGTTTGAGATGCTAACAACAGCAAAGTAAAGTGAATAGAAGCTTAATGACTGTTACTTATTCATCTCAACTACTACTAGGCTTTTGTCCTGCAGGGCCATGGCTCTTTAAATCCTCTTTAAACCTAGTACACTGCCAAATGACCTGTCATCTAATTCCTAAGTGCTAATGATGGTGAAAGACTACAATACCTAAGATGACATGTATGCATCTGAAAATGACAGTGTTAGAAAGATGAAATAATATTTTGGATTAATTTTAAATAGAAGCAGTAATCAGTTATTTTTGAAAGCCAAAGTTTGTTTTCCTCTTATCTTCTTAGCATTAAAACTTCTACATTGATCTCAGTTCTAAAAATAAGAATAGATTTAGCTTTCTTGGTAAAATAAATACAACTGAAAGGTACTCTACTAAAAAAAAAGCTTTTTAAAAGATTTTTAATTTATGAGAGAGAGAGCAGGGGGAGGAGCAGAGGGAGAGGGATAAGTAGGCTCCACAGTGAGCTCAGAGAGAGAGAGAGAGTGCGAGCGCGAGCGAGCAGGGGGAGGAGCAGAGGTAGAGGGACAAACAAACTCCACAGTGAGCTCAGAGGCTGACCTCAGAGCTGGATCTCAGGATCATTGAGATCATGACTTCAACAGAAATCAAGAATTGGACACTAAACTGATTAACCACCTAGACACCTCTCCAAAAAAAGTCTTTGTAATAAAGTATTTGATGCCTGAACTAAATGTTCATTTTGGTTTAGAGATGGTTTAATGGCCTTGAATTACCTTGATTGGTCTTAACTGGTTTATAAAAGTTTAGAGTGAGTACAGGATCTGAAAAATAAAAGGCAGGCCTTTGACAAGTACTTCCTTCTGTTACTGCTACTGATCTGAATAGGTATTTGGCAGAAATTTCGTCTAGAGAAATCAAACCCTGATTGATACAGATGGCCTAACTTAAGGGCCCTACTACTCTGAAAAGTAAATGGAGGTTATTTTAGGGTACTGCCCTGTTAGAGCTCTCAGAATTTCTCTTTTATGATCTTTCATGGATCTCATCTTCAACTAGATTACAAGGTCCATGAAGGAATAATGCATGTTTATCTTGTTCATGATTGTATTACTAGTGCTCAGCACTGAATAGGTGCATAGAAAAAGCTCACATATTCATTCAGTTGAACCAAATATGGTTTTCTGTGTCGTATTGCCCTTCTAAGCAAGAAACTTAAAGCCAGGTAAATAACTGACCCTTCATTTTTTATTGCGATGTCTGACTTATTTATTTAAAAGAGAAGAAAGTAGTCAATTTGTGTGACTAAGTTTTTTAGTTGGTGGTGAGACTTTTGAATTATACACAGTTTAGTTTTCCTCTTTCTGTGGGAGTAATTGTGCAGTGTTTATATAACATTGTATTACCATGTAACAACCATAAGAGTTGAATCTTTACATATTGCTATCTTTGTTAATTTCTGTTTGATTAAGAAAATTAAAACTTAATTTTCTTGCAATAATGAATTTTGCATTTCAATCAGAACTTCAGCATTAGGGCTTATAAGTAAATCGGCCATTTCTCTTTCGGGGTTGAGACTCTGGAGTGATAATTTTATAATTATACAATACTCATAATACTGTAGTAAGTTATATTTAACATAACTGATCACAAGTGAAGTTTAATAAACTCTAATTGTTTGACTAAGTGCAAGCTTACTGCTTTTCTAGAGTTGATTTTAATGGAAATATATGGTCACCATACTTATTTGTGCAGTATTCCCTCATCCTAATGACTATTACCATTTGATTTGCACAATAAAAGCTTACTAAAATGACTTCAATCAGTGCTTTTAATTCGGGGGTGTGACTCTAATAAAGGTTTATTTTGGGCCATTTTTGTTTAAAAATTTTTTAACTGTATAATAGCTCTATAGTTTGTACACAGGGTTAAAATCTATAATGTCTGCTTACATGTCATGTGTGAGAGATGGATGTACCTATATAAATCACATTCAGATAAAATTTGAGAGCTTGTCCTTATAGAACATCATTATGAATGAAAAAAAATTTTCAGATAATCTTTTTTTTTTTTCCTTAAAGACTTATTTATTTGACAGAAAGGGAGGGAGAGAGAGAGAGGGAGGGAGAGAGAGCACAAGCAAGGGCAATGGCAGGCAGAGGGTAGAGGGAGAAGCAGGCTCGTAGCTGAGCAAGGAGCCTGACGCGGGGCTTGATCCCAGGACCCTTGGGATCATGATCTGAGCTGAAGGCATGGTTTAAACCCCTTAGCTGAGCCACCCAGGTGCCCTAGATAATCTTTAAAAAATATTTTTAGCTGAGCATAGTTGACATATAATATTTTCAGGTGTACAACATAGTGATTCAGTTTCTTTGTTATGTTAGGCTCACCACAAGTATAGATGAAAATGCACTTTAATACAACCATTTAAAAATATGTTTTAAGTTTAGTTTACATAAAAATGCCTGTTTACATAAGTTTACATAAAATGTTTACATAGTTTACATAAAAATGTTAAACAGCTCTTTATAGTTCCCTGAAATGTTTCTTTTGCTGGTGGTTTTTGCTATTCTCAACTTTTGTATGTTTCTTTTTTGACTAATTTATAAAGACAGTTGTGAGGTGGAAATAATTTTTTCTATTGAAGATAATTTAATTGTAACTTACCCAATAATGTATTCTGAAGGAGGGTTTTATATATATATATATATTTTTTTTTGTGAATCAAATTATTTTGTCATTTTTACAAATGTGTCTTTTTAAAATTCAAGTATAGTTAATGTACAATGTTACATTCATTTTAGGTGTACAGGATAGTGATTCACCAATTCTATATACTGCTCAGTGCTCATCATAAGCGTATTTTTAATCCCCTTCACTTATTTTACCCACCTCCCCTCTGGTAACCATCAATTTGTTCTCTATAGTTAAGAGTCTGTTTCTTGGTTTGTCTCTCTCTCTCTCTCTCTCTTTTCCTTTGCTTATTTGCTTTGTTTCTTAAGTTACATTTATGTGTGAAATAATATGGTGTTTGTCTTTCTCTGACTTCTTTGCTTAGCATTATACTCCCTAGCTCCATCCATGTCATTGTAAATGGCAAGATTTCTTTGTTAAATGGCAAGATTTCTTTGTTTTTATGGCTGAGTAGTATTCCATTGTGTGTGTGTGTGTGTGTGTGTATCACAACTCCTTTGTCCACTCATCTATTATTGGACACTGGGATGCTTCCATAATTTAGCTGTTGTAAATAATGCCACTGTAAACATCAGGGTGCATGTATCCTTTTTTAAAAAAAGATTTTATTTATTTATTTGTTAGAGCAGAGAGAGAGCACATGTGTGCATGTGCACAAGCAGGGGTTGGGGCAGAGGCAGAGGGAGAACCAGGCTCCCTGCTGGGCAATGAGCCCCATGCAGGACTTGATCCCAGGACTCTGGCATCATGACCTAACCAACTGAGCCACCTGGGTGTCCTGCTTTTATCCCTTTGAATTAACATTTTTGTGTCCTTTGGGTAAAACTGTAGTAGTTTAATTGCTGGATGGGAAGGCAGTTCTATTTTTAACTTTTTGAGGAACTTCCATACTGTTTTCCACAGTGTCTACCCCAGTTTGCACTCCCACCAGCAGTGTAAGAGGGTTCTACTTTCTCCACATTCTTGCCAAATCTGTTGTTTCCTGTGGTGTTAATTGGAGCCATTCTCACAGGTGTGAGGTGATATCTCATTGGAGTTTTGATTTGCATTTCCCTGATGATGAGTTGATGGTGAGCATCTTTTCATGTGTGTGTTGGCCATCTGGATGTCATTCTTGGAGAAATGTCTGTTATATGACTTTTGCCCATTTTTAAATTGGATTGTTTGTTTTTTGAGTGTTGATTTGTATCAGTTCTTTATATAGTTTGGATATTCACCCCTTACTGGATATATCATTTGCAAATACCTTCTCCCATTAGTAGGTTGTCTTTTAGTTTTGTTGCTTTAGGAAAGTCAACTAAATCTCTTGTTCTTGTGGGTAATGGCCTTATGAAGAAGAGGTTCTATAGTGTCCTGCTGTGTGGTTTCCCTTATTTCCCATAGCCTTACATTTCTGGCATTGACTATCTTCAATGTGTGCTGCATATACTGTGCTATTTTGTGATGGTCACTTTATCTTTTGGGCCAGTTGTCTACAGAGACTGTCTTGGTCTGTTTTGAATAGTGTTTGGTCCCTGGACTGAATGTGGGCATTTGACTAGGTGTGCCTTGGTTTGAGACCAGTGAAACTGGCACTTCCGTAAGTGTGATTCTGCCGGGGTATGTTGGGCTGGGTTTGGTGTAGGTAAGTTAGTGAGTGAGTGTTGCCACTGTGCTGGTGCCCACAGGTGGTCATGTGCTTATGAAGTTAGGCAGTGGAGGGATATAGCATCTGGCAGTTTTTTGTTCCTAAAGGGTCCCTTTGTGAATGCTGCCTCTCTGGGATGCATTCTAAAATGAACCCATAACCTCCCCACCATGTGCCCTAGTTGGTCTTCAGATTGCTGTTTCCATGCTGTGTGTCTCTAGGTCTTTTGTCTGCTTTCTCTCCCAAGAGCAACCCCAATGCCCTTGGAGCTCTATCTCAGCTAAGCCCACTGACATTTAAAACTCCAGGCTTTAAGCACTATTGCTTGTCAGAAGTCATGAAATTGAAGTTTGGCTCCTCTCACATTCCAAGCCAGTTGTTAGAGGGAATTGTTTTCCCCATGTGCTCTCCTACATGTGAGTCTGTCTCCTGCCTTTCTCTGCGAACACAGCTCCCTTGCCACTGCAGTGGTTAAGATCTTTTTCTCTCCCAAACTTTGTTTCTGCACTTCCTATTTTCTTTGATGTGGCCTCCTGTCTTCCTTTAGTTGTATTTTATTCTGCCAGTTTGGAGTCAATTTCTGGGGTATTGAGATGATTTGATAGTTATCTAGTGGTGTTAATTGGACAAGGCAAGCCTAGGGTCCTCTACTCCACTGCCACCTTCTAATCTCGTTGTTTCCACTTGAATAGGATGGACAGATTGGGTCTCACTAAGCAAAAATTCCAAAGGAGAGATTATGGAAGAAAGAATATGGAAATAGAAAAGGTCATTGCCAGCAGAGGGAAGAGTCAGTGCACGTGACTGATTACATTATTGAAGAACAGTGAGGTGGTCACTGTGACTGAACTGAAGGAATTAAAGGGGCAGATGAGGTCAGAGGGATCTGGAGGGAGTACAGATCGGGAGCACCTGGTACACCATTGTAAGGATTTTGACTTACACTCGTAGTGAAATTAGAGAGCTGTTGGAAAGTTTTTTTATTTTCATTTTTTTCTTTTTTATTTTGTATTTGGAAATTATGTTAGCCACCATACAATATATCATTAGTTTTTGACGTAGTGTTCCAAGATTCACTGTTTGCGTATAGCACCCAGTGCTCCATGCAGTACATGCTCTCCTTAATACTCATCACCGGGCTAACCCATCCCTCTAGCCTCCCACCCCTCTAAAACCCACAGTTTAATTCCCAGTATCCATAGTGTCTCATGGTTTGTCTCCCCCTCCGATCCCCCCCCCTTCATTTTTCCCTTCTTTCTAGTGTCCTCCATGCTACTGCTTATGTTTCACAAATAAGTGAAACCATATAATAATTGACTTTCTCTGCATGACTTACTTAGCATAATCTCCTCCAGTCCCATCCATGTTGATGCAAAAGTTGGGTATTCATCCTTTCTGATGGCTGAGTAATACTCTGTTGTAGATATGGACTACATCTTCTTTATCAGTTTTTCTGTTGAAGGGCATCTCTGGTCTTCCCACAGTTTGGCCTTTGTGGCCATTGCTGCTATGAACATTAGGGTGCATATGGCCCTTCTTTTCATGACATCTGTATCTTTGGGGTAAATACCCAGTAGTGCAATCTCCAGGTCATAGGGTAGCTCCATTTTTAATTTTTTGAGGAACCTCCACATCGTTTTCTAAAGTGGCTGCACCTGCCAACAGTGTAAGAGGGTTCCCCTTTCTCCACATCCTCGCCAACATTTGTTGTTTCTTGCCTTGTCAATTTTTTGCCATTCTAACTGGTGTAAGGTGGTGGTATCTAAATGTGGTTTTGATTTGAATCTCCCTGATGGCTAATGATGATGAATATTTTTTCATGTTTCTATTAGCCATTTGTATGTCTTCTTTGGAGAAGTGTCTGTTCATGTCTTCTGCCAATTTTTTGACTAGATTGTTTGTTTTTGAGGTGTTGAGTTTGGGAAGTTCTTTATAAATCTTGGATATCAACCCATTGTCTGTTGTGTCATTTGCAAATATCTTCTCCCATTCCTTGCATTGCCTCTTTGTTTTGTTGACTGTTTCCTTTGCTGTACAGAAGTCTTTTATCTTGCTGAAGTCCCAAAGTTCATTTTTGCTTTTGTTTTCTTGACTTTGGAGACCTGTCTTGAAAGAAGTTGGTGTGGCTGATGTTGAAGAGGTTACTACCTATGTTCTCCTCTAGGATTTTGATGGATTCCTGTTTTCACATTGAGGTCATTCATCCTTTTTGAGTTTATCCTCATGTATGGTGTAAGAGGATGGTCGAGTTTCATTCTTCTGTATATAGCTCACCAGTTTTCCCAGCACCATTTATTAAGAGACTGTCTTTTTCCATCAGATATTTTTTTCCTGCTTTGTTGACGATTATTTGACCATAGAGTTGTGGGTCCATATCTGGACTCTGTATTCTGTTCCTTTGATCTGTGTGTCTGTTTTTGTGCCAGTATCAGGCTGTCTTGGTGATCACAGTTTTATAATATAGCTTGAAATCAGGCAACACGAGGCCCCCAGCTTTGTTTTTCTTTTTCAACAATTCTTTGGTGATTAGGGGTCTTTTCTGGTTCCATACAAATTTTAGGATTGTTTGTTCCAGCGCTTTGAAAAATGCTGATGGTATTTTGATTGGGATGGTGTTGAAAGTACAGATAGCTCTGGGCCGCATAGACATTTTAACAATGTTTATTCTTCTGATCCATGAGCATGGAGAGTTTTTCCATCTTTTTGTGTCGTCTTCAATTTATTTCATGAATGTTCCATAGTCCTTGAGTATAGATCCTTCACCTCTTTGGTTAGGTTTATTCCAAGGTATCTTAGAGTTTTTGATGCTGTTGTAAATGGAATCATTTCTCTAATTTCTCTTTTTACATTTTCATTGTTAGTGTAGAAGAAAGCAACGGATGCCTAGTGTATAAGAAAGCAACAGATGCATTTCTCTGCACTGATTTTGTATCATGCCACATTACTGAATTGCTGTATGAGTTCTGATAATTTGGGGGTGGAGTTTTTTGGGTTTTCCCCATGAAGTATCATGCCATTTGCGAAGAGAAAGAGTTTGACTTTTTCTTTGCCAATTTGAATACCGTTTATTTCTTTGTTGTCTCATTGCTGTTGGTAGGACTTCTAGTACTATGTTGAGTAATAGTCATGAGAGTAGGCATCCTTGTCGTGTTCCTGATTTTAAGGAAAAGACTCAGCTTTTCCCCATTGAGAATGATACTCACTGTGGGTTTTTCATAGATAGATTTTATGAAATTGAGGAAATTCCCCTCTTTCCCTATACTCTGAAGAGTTTTAACCATGAAAGGCGGGAAAGGATGCTGTATTTTGTTAAATGCTTTTTCTGTATCAGTTGAGAGGACCATGTAGTTCTTCTCTCTTCTGAATTTGTTCTATCACATTGAGTGATTTGCAAATGTTGAATCATCTTTGCATCCCCGGGATAAATCCCACCTGGTTGTGGTGGATAATCCTTTAAATGTATTGTTGGATCCTGTTAGGTAGGTATTGGTAAGAATTTTGGCATCGTATTGGTCTGAAGTTCTCCTTTTAGATGGGGTCTTTGCCTGGTTTGGGGATCAAGGTAATGCTGGCAGCATAGAAAGAGTCTGGAAGTTTTCCGTCTGTTTCTGTTTCTTGAAACAGCTTCAGGAGAATAGTGTTATTTCTTCTTTGAATGTTTGGTAGAATTTCCCAGGGAATCCATCCGGTTGTGGACTCTTGTTTTTTGGGAGGTTTTTGATCACTGCTTCAATCTCGTTACTGGTTATTGGTCTGTTCAGGTTGTCAGTTTCTTCCTTTTTCTGTCTTGGAAGTTTATAGATTTCCAGGAATGTATCCATTTCTTTTAGGTTGCTTAACTTATTGGCATATTGCTGTTGATAATAATTTCTGATGACTTTTTCTATTTCCTTGGTGTTAGTTGTGATCTCCCCCCTTTCATTCATAATTTTATTAATTTGGATCCTTTCTTTTTTCTTTTGGATAAGTTTGGCCAGTGGTTTATCAATCTTATTGACTGTTTCAAAGAACCAGCTTCTAGATTCGTTGATGTGTTCTAATGTATTTCTGGTATATAATTCATTGATCTCTCTAATTTTAATTATTTCTCTTCTTGTGCATGGGTTTGGTTTAATTTGTTATTGATTTCTCCAGATCTTGAAGGTATGAAGATAGTTTGTATATTTGGAATTTTTCTGTTTTTTTGGGTGAGGCTTGGATGGCTATGTATTAGGACCGCCTTTGCCATATCCCATAGATTTTGGCCTGATGTGTCTTCGTTCTCATTGGTTTCAGTGGATTGATTAAGTTCTTCGATTTCCTGGTTGACCAAAACATTCTTTTTTTTAAAGATTTTATTTATTTATTTGACAGAGATCACAAGTAGGCAGAGAGGCAGGCAGAGAGAGAGAGGAGGAAGCAGGCTCCCTGCCGAGCAGAGAGCCCGATGCGGAACTCGATCCCAGGACCCTGAGATCATGACCTGAGCCGAAGGCAGCGGCTCAACCCACTGAGCCACCCAGGCGCCCCGACCAAAACATTCTTGATGAGGATGGTCTTTAGCTTGAACTATTTCAGTTTCTTTCAAACGTTTTCTTGTGATTGAGTTCCAGTTTCATAGTATTGCGGTCTGAGAATGCGCAGGGAATAATCTGTCTTTTGGTATCGGTTGAAACCTGATTCGTGACCGAGCATGTGGTCTATTTTGGACAAAGTTCCATGTGTGCTTGAGCAGAATGAGTATTCTGCTATTTTTTGGGTGGGCTGTTCTGTATTTATCTATGAGGTCCATCTGGTCCAATGTGTCATTCAAAGCTCTTGTTTAGTTGTTGATTTTCTGCTTAGATGATCTGTCTTTTGCTGAGAGTGGAATGTTAAGGTCCCTTACAATTAATGTATTATTATCAATATGTCTGTATTTTGATTAATAGTTTGCTTATGTAGTTGGCTGTTCCCATGTTGGGGGTATAGATATTTATAGTTGTTAGATCCTCTTGTTGAATAGAAGCTTTAAGAATGATAAAGTGTCCTTCTGTATCTGACTACAGTCTTTATGTTAATATCTAATTTGTCTGATATGAGCATTGCTACCTCGGTTTTCTTTTGCTGTCCTTTGGCTTGAAAGATGATTCTGCATCCTTTTACTTCCAGTCTGGATGTATCCCTAGGTTCACAATGAATCTCTTGTAGACCTCATATGGATCGGTCCTGTCTTTTAATCCAGTCTGCAACCGTGTGCCATTTTATGGGAGCATTTAGGCTGTTCACGTTGAAAGTGATTATTGAAAGATGGGATTTTATTGTCATCATGTTGTCTGTGAAGTCTTGTTTCTGTGGTTCACCTTTGTATATTTCTGTTTTATATCACCCATGGGGTTCTTTCTCCTTTTATAGAACCCCCCCTTAATATTTCTTGCAGGACCGTGTTAGTGGTCACATATTCTGTTAATCTCTGCTGGTCCTGGAAGCTCTTTATCACTCCATCAATTGTGAATGACAGCCTTGCCGGATAAAGAATTTTGGGTTCTTCTCATTTAGTATCCTGAATATGTCTTCCTAGCCCTTTCTGGCTTGCCAGATCTCACTGGACAGGTCTGAGGTTGTTCTGATGTTCCTCGCTTTGTAGATAAGGAATCTCTTTCTCCTACCTGCCTTTAAGATGGTTTCCCTGGTATTAAGATTCACAAGGTTCACTATTACATGCCTGGGCATTGGTCTGTTCTCCTTCATCTTGGGGATTGTTCTTTCTGACTCTAGGACATGAATTGTTTCCTTTCCCAAATTTGGGAAGTACTCGGCTACAAGTACTAATATGCCTTTTAGTAAAAAGGGATGTGAGCAAGCTTGACTAAGTTGGTGTACATCATTCAGCTTCTGTTACTTTTTTTAAAGATTTTATTTACTTATTTGACAGAGATCACAAATAGGCAGAGAGGCAGGCAGAGAGAGAGATAGGGAAGCAGGCTCCCTGCTGAGCAGAGAGCCTGATGCGGGGCTCGATCCCAGGACCCTGGGATCATGACCTGAGCCGAAGGCAGAGGCTAAACCCACTGAGCCACCCAGGCGCCCCTCAGCTTCTGTTATAAGACATAAATGTGTAGGATGTGGCAGAAAGTTTACTTTTAAATCTCAACTGGTGATTTTTAAAAATCTCTTTCCTCCCTAACCACAATTTTTATTATTTTATTATTTTTTAAAGATTTTATTCATTTATTTGACACAGAGAGAGAGAGAGAGACAGCGAGAAAGGGAATACAAGCAGAGGGGAGTGGGAGAAGGAGAAGCAGGCTTCCCGCTGAGTAGTTAGCAAGATGTGGGGCTCGATCCTGAGCTGAAGGCAGATGCTTAACAACTGTGCCCCCAAATAACAATTTTTAATTAGAATTTCAGCGTACTTATAATAATTGCCCTTCATGCTGATCATAAGTTATTGTAAGATCTTGAATTACCTTCTCAATCATGGAAGATTACTAAATTATTATTACTTTGTTTACTTTACTGTAATACTGCTTTATTACTTTAGCATTGCTGTACCCTAATTCTTCAAATAGTGGTGCCCATTTTGTTGTATGGTAGCTTTTATTAGCCACTTTCTTTTACTAACTAGGATATACCATTTTAAGTGCTTTTCAGCAGAAGTAGAAAACCACATGGAAAAAACATATTTTGGAATTTTTGAGAAATGGACATAGATTAACAGAATCTGTTAATTCAGTTTTCTCTAGTATATTTTGAAGATGTCCTTTAATTATCAGATGTAACTGGATTTTAGACACAGCTGTTTCATTTATTTCATTTATATTAAATGTGACATTTTTTCCATTTTTAAAAATTTATTTATTTCATATATATGATTCATTCTAAAACTTTGAAAATACTTGAAAGGACTTAACACTTTGCAATTTCTTTTATCATGTTTGAGCACTATGGTAATGATGTCTGATCCAGATCTGACTTTGGAACTCTGCAAGTCATCTTTAAAAACAAGTACACACCCCCATCCAAATCTTCATTTTTAATCCTTAAAGAGTGTTTTTTTTTCCTTTTGTAAAAAATGTATTTGGTTATATATTCAAAGTTGCTAGTTCTTTTTGATTAGTTATAATTAATAAAATCAATGGGGTATCATTCAATTATTAATTTGTTTGATCTATGAATTCTCTTATCTGACAGGTTTTTTTTTTTTTTTTCCCTTTTGGTTTTAATAGAACATTCAAATAAAAACTTTGGCAGATGATGTGGTAAGGTGGTCTTAGTAGCATGTTATGTTACTTGTGCATGTTGCCTTTTTTAACTAAAGTGGGTGGACATTAAAGCATTCATGTATGTAAGATATATATAGATGTTTAAAAGTACAGTAGAATGGAAGACTTCTTAAGAGATTCTTTTGTTTTTTTGGATCTTAAAGTAAAGAATTATCAGAGAACTCAGTAAAATTTTGATTTTATCCTACTATATACCTTAACCAGAATTTTTTTGTCTGTATATAAATCTAACTCTGGAAAATACAGACGTTTTTCTCCTATGATAGCCAAGGAAACTGTGAATAAGTAAAAGATTAATATCAATATTGGGGAAAATTAATGTAGAAAGGAAAGTAAGTTAATCGTGTCAGATATATGCTGTTAAATTTAAAATTCTTAAATATTTTGAGCTAAGGCTATCATAGTAAATCTTATTAAAAGTTATGGGCTTAACTTTTAAGTGTGCCCTTTTATAGCTAAACTGTTAAAATACAGTATTTTAAGCAATGTCCATTTTTTTTCTTTGTGAAATTACAAATAATGTAAAACATTAGTGATTCAAGAAGATAAAATTGTGTAGCTTAACTTTGTTTTCTTATTAGAGTATAGCCGAAAGCAGTATTATCTAGATAGAAATGAAGGGCATAATAGAAGATCAAGTATATATGTAAATAATGCTACTCAGCACTACAAAAGTGACATGAAGTAACAGGAACATAAAAACATTGATTTAATGGTAAATTACATATTTAAATGCTTTTATGTCCACCGTATTTTTTTAGTGAAATTTGACTGTTGAATATGTACTCACCTCTCAAGCTTATTTGGGATTACTTAATAGAGTTGTTTGAAAATGTAATACATACCTAAACCAACTTTATTTTCCTCTAAGAGTTAAAAGAAAATTAGAATATAGTTCAGGATAATTTGAAGAAATAAATCTTAATGTGAACATTGGGATTGGAACCAGGACTTACAAATTTAGTGAGTCACTTTTTCTGTGAAATGAGAGGGTCTAGATGATTTTTCAAATTTTTTCCCAGCTCTAAAACACTATGATTTATAGAATCTCGTTGTATGAAACCATGTACTGAAATCATTTTTGTAATCCTAAATAAGCTGCATAAAACTGCTCATATTTCTTTAAAAATACAGCTTTTAATTAAAAAAAAAAAAAAGGGTTCCTGGAATCAAAATTAAAAGTGTATTCTTTTTATGGGGGGAGTCAACAGAAAATTAAGTAGTTGTAATAACTTCTGTGATGCAGTTTGTAATAATTGTAATATTTGAAATAATTTATAAGGACTCAGTAACATGGCAGGAAGATATACTGTTCTCACATCTAACATGTGTGCTTATTTAACATGAGTTGATGGTATGCATGTGCTTTCTAACAGAAACCAGAATAAAACTGAGTTGCGTTCAGTTTTATGGACATTACTAATTTTTGAGGTCTAGTGTTTTGTGGTTTAAAACAGATTGGGATGTTCATATGTACCTAGACTCATTAATATACTTTATGTGAAATAGCAAGCTAATTATTAGAGATTGTGCATGGAACCAAAGTTTCAGAGTCAATATCCTGAAGTTCTTCATAATAGTAGTTGTAGGAATAAGATAATTCTGTATGCATTAACATTGCCATTAAATAGAAAAGGTGATGTCTTGTTATTCTCTATTTTCAGGGAAAAAAAGGGCAGTCATAGTAACAGCAACAATTATAATAAATAGAGAAGTACATTAAACATATCAACTTATTTTAATCTCAGTATAACTGTGGTATAGGTACTTGTTATCTGTATTTTAAAGACTTTATGTATTTATTTTAGAGAAAGAGAAAATCTCAAGCAGATTCCCCACTGCGCATAGAGCCCTCTGTGGGTGGGGCTTGATCTCATGATCCCTACTAGATGATGACCTGAGCCGAAATGAAGTCAGACACTTACCTGAAAGAACCACCCAGATGCCACTTGTTACACATATTTTAGAGATTAGGAAACATAATTTACACAGGGTTCCTCAGTTAGTAAAGGGCACATTCAAACCCAGTCTGGCTTCAGAATCTAAGTCCTTAACTATTACACCCAACCGCTATGCTGACAAAGTATCCATAGATACTTGTCACAATTTTTGGCACTTCGAAGAGAGAAATGTTGTAATTTACCTCTTAGAATTGAACATTGGGGCTCTTTATATTTCCTTTCTTTATTTCTCATAGTTCAAAGCTATATTCTCCCCTAAACAACCACGTGACCTTAATGCAGAATTTTTTTTCTTTTTTAACCTACTTACTGTGTGAAACAGAAATAAGGGACTAAGGTTTACTTTTGAGAAATGCTTTTCACACCTCAGACTTCTGAGACTGAAGAACTACTACAAATTTTCAAAATTGTACAATCTCTAACTGGAGCTTGTTGCTTAAGAGTTTGTCAAAAGACACTAATGATACATATTATACTAAGTGCTATTTTGATGTTTCTTGTATTAAGTGCTATTTTGATGTTTCAGTACTTTGTATTTGTGATTCTGGGTTTCTTTCTTAGAGTTTCTTATGTTTTTCTTTGTAGCGTGACCGGATTACAAGTTTTAGAAAATCTACTGTCAAAAAAGAAAAACCTCTTATTCAACATCCTATTGATTCTCAAGTTACAATGAGTGAGTTTCCAGCAGCTCAGCCATTGTATGATGAACGATCTTTGAATTTGTCAGAAAAGGAAGTACTGGATCTCTTTGAAAAAATGATGGTAAGTTAGACCCCTGTTTTTGTTGTGATTTTAAAATTTGTGTGTCCAAGATAGCATGGTGTTTCAAGTAGGTATGTTTGTATGGATTGTGTTTGTAATGTAAAATAGAGACCAGAAACCTGTTGATAACACAGAACTATTTTCAGAAGTATCTGTGTTTTTGAACTAAAACATCCTCACTTATTACTTCTACAGTGAGCTCCAGAAAGCAGGGCCTCTCTTTTTTATTTGTGTTCTCTAGTATTTTGTAGTCTCAGGCACATTGAATCCAGTTTTTTAATTAACTGATTTGTGTTTCTGTTTCTGTAAAGTAAAACAGGCCAAATTATACTTTGCTGGAAACAACACAAGGTATCTTGTTAGGTATATGAAATAGAGTGGGGAAGATGGAGGGTAAAACAACAATGGAGGGCACCTGGGTGGCCTAGTGGGTTAAGCTGCTGCCTTTGGCTCAGGTCATGATCTCAAGGTCCTGGGATCGAGTTTTGCATCGGGCTCTCTGCTCAGCGTGGTGCCTGCTTCCCTCTCTCTCTCTCCCTCTCTGCCTGCCTCTCTGTCTACTTGTGATCTCTGTCAAGTAAATAAATAAAATCTTAAAACAACAACAACAACAACAATGGAAAACATAGAGGAGAAACAGTGCCTCAGAGAAGGAGGAGGATGGCAGTAGAGTAGGAAGACACTAGGCTCAACTCATCTCGTGAACACAGGTAGATAGCTATCAAATCAGTCTAAATACCTCAGAAATCAACCGGGAGACTGAAAGAATAAACTCTACAAATGAAGGGAGAGAAGAGACCACATCAAAGAAGGTAGGAAGTGCAGAGATGTGGTTTAAGGGAAGAATGGATCAAAGCTACTGAGGAGGGGAGGGAGCTCTGGTCTGGAGAAGGGCTAGAGAGAGACAGAGAGAGACAGAGAAGCACATGGGGGGGGGGTGTACATGGAGATTGTTTCACCAAAGCCCTTGGCTTTGGAAAACAAGAAGGGCAGAGTTTCATGAGTTCTTGAAACCAGTAGGGTTTAAAGCCTGAAATTTTGAACGTCAGCAAGATTGGCTGGGATAGAGCCCTGAGGGCACCACCCTGCTCCTGGAGAGAAGGCAGGCAGCAACCCAAGGACAGATTGCTTGGTAAAAGCAATATGAAGAGCATCTGGAATGAATGGGAATTATTTGCTATCCTCTGAGCTTTCCCCTGAGAGGCAGCATTCACTGAGATACCTCTCTGGGAACAAAGGAGTTGGCTGGAGCCCTTCCCCTCCCCCACACATAACAACATAAACTGTGAGCCAGCTGCTTGAAGCAGCCCAGCAGCAACACTGCCTGCATAATTTGCTTACACCAAGCCCCACCCCCTGTGCTTCACTGGAGGTACCCTTCTCAGGCCTGCTTCAGGACCAGCACAAGTGGGCCTAACCTTCAGAAGACCAGCATAAAGCTCTGACTTCACCACATCTCCTGACCAGAGAGTTTTGAAGGGAGTTCCAGTGGAGATGGAGATAGGACTTGTTCTGTAAGGAGACCAGAGTATACCTGGTAAACTCACCACATTCAGCTCAGGGACCAAACACTGGCCACAGCAGGTAAGGAGGGCCTCTGCAGAGTACTGGTCTAAAGGATATAGCACCCCATAGCAACAGCAGAGTACATGCAGCAAACACCAGAGACACTCCCTGAAGCTCCAGGCCTTGGGCAGTACATGACCTCTTCTTCATAAGGACATTACTTGCAGGAAGCAGGAAACATAACTGGATTTTCTAACACAGGGAAAGACACTTAGAGAAAATGCAAAGGTGAAGGAATTTATGCCAAATGAAAGAACAAGCTAAGGCCTTGGCTATAAATCTAAGTGAAAAAGATGTAAATAACATGCCTGATGGAGAATTTAAAGCAAGGATCATATCATAAGGATACTCACTGGGATTGGGAAAAGAATAGAAAACATCAGTGACAGCCTTACAATAGAGATAAAACATCTTAATTGACCTTGCAGGAGCATTTGATACAGTTGATCATTCTCTCCAATTTGAAATGCTTCCTCCCTTCCATACCCCCAACATTGATTTGGTTTTCCTTCTGCTTTTTTGGCAGCTTCTTTTCAGTATTCTTTGCTGATTCCTTTTCATGTTCTCAGCCTTTAAAGTAGAGGCCTAGGACAAGCCTTTAAAGTAGAGGCCTAGGACATCTTTTCCTCTTCATATTATCTTCTTTGGTAATTAACAACCAATACTGAGCTTTTAAATCCCATTTGTGTGCTCACAGTTCTCAAATTTACCTCCAGCTTAGTCCTCATGTCTATACTCTAGACATATATCAACTTCAAAATCAGTGTTTCACCTTGGATGATCAGTAGAGTTCTCCAAAGTAATATATTCAAAACTGAACTGCTGATATTCTACTCCAAACCTGCTCCTCCCAGTGTCTTCCCCTTCTTAGCTGGTGGTATATCTGTTTACCTAGTTACTAAGGCCAAAATCGTTTGAATTGTCTTTTACTATTTTTTTCCTTACCTTTAATTCATTTCGTAACCCATTAACTCTTCATTCAAAGTACGGTACTTGGAATAGCTGACCATTTCTTATCACCTTTACTGACCCCACACTAATTGAAATCTTACCTGGGCTGCCATAGTAGTGGTAGGACTATAGGACTACTACAACTTTTAATTGGTCTCCATGTTTCACCATGACCCTCTACAGGATATTTTCAATACAGAAATATTATCCATTTAAATCCTGAAGAGTATTCTATCAGTTGGCTCATCAGGTCTCTCCATGGCTCCCATTTCACTTGGTATACAAAAGTCAGTACACTTAAATGTCTTATAAGGCCCTATATGATCTGATCCTCACCTTCCCTCCTTTGATAACTTCCTATGCTACTCTTCCCACTGGCTCACTCTGTTTCAGACATGCACCTGCCTTTATCATACTTGTAGCCTTAGGCAAAAATGATTCTTACTAGTTTGTAAGTTTTTGTGTACAGTGTTGACAGTGTTTTAAAAACTTTTTATAACATTTCTGTTTTGTGACTTGAATATTCTAATGTTTAATGAGAATATTACCACTATTAAATGAGTTTTTAAATATAATTAAAAAAAATTTTTTTAAACATATAATATATTTTTATCCCCAGGGGTACAGGTCTGTGAATCGCCAGGTTTACACACTTCACAGCACTCACCATAGCACATACCCTTCTCAGTGTCCATAACCTCACCCCCCTTCTCCCAACCCCCCTCCCCCCAACAACCCTCAGTTTGTTTTGTGAGATTAAGAGTCACTTATGGTTTGTCTCCCTCCCAATCCCATCTTGTATATTTATTCTTCTCCTACCCACTTAACCCCCCATGTTGCATCTCCACTTCCTCATATCAGGGAGATCATATGATAGTTGTCTTTCTCCGCTTGACTTATTTTCGCTAAGCATGATACCCTCTAGTTCCATTCACGATGAGTGATGTTTTTAACAAAGATTTGCTTGTGGGTTCATCAATGTGATTTAAAGAAAGGTACAATTGAGAGCCACATTTTCTCTATTGGCAATTTTTCTTTCCATTGGAAATTTCAGAGTAGGAAGTTAGGTAAATATGGTTTGATTAAAAGTAACCAAAAAAATCAATAAATATATTTTAAAGATTATCTCTCTTTGAGAGAAGTGTACTTGTACATTGGACATTATGTGTTTTCTATGTTCTCTTCAGTTTGACTGTAATTAGCTTACAGTGAAGAAGTTATTTTATGAATTATCATAGCTTTCATTTACTGTGCACTTATTAGCCAGGCTTGTAACTAAATAGTTTATACGTATTATTTCAGTTGATCCTTATGAAAATGCCACAAAGTAGGTGACATAGTTTTACTCCATTTTTAGATGAGGAAATTGAAGCTAAGAGAGAGTGAAGAAATTGGTTCTGTAACTTGTCTTAGCTAGTAAGTGGGTGAGCTGGAACATAAATTTAGATACATAAAAATGTAAAAAAAAATGGCCTTTTTGTAGCATCTGTCTTTTTTTTTTTTTAAAGATTTTATTTATTTATTTGAGAGAGGGAGAGAGCACAAGCAGGAGGAATCGCAAAGGAAGAGGGAGAAACAAGCTCTGAGCAGGGAGCCTGACACAGTGCTTGGTCCCAGGACCCTAGGATCATGACCTGAGCTGAAGGAATATGCTTAATCAGCCTGAGCCATGCAAATGCGCCTTGTAGCATCTGTCTTTAATAATGTTTCGTTTAAGCTAAATATAAGTTAATACATTTTCCTTGCATACATACTCTGGAAATAGAAGGCAATTCAAAAGTATATTGGTTAGTAGGCAAAGCCAGTTTGGGATGGATTATTTCCTACTGATGATGTAAAGTTGTCTGTAATCTCTTTTTACAAAGCATCAGTTGAAAGAGACTGAAAATTTATAATGGAAAACTGTTAAAATGCCATTATCTAAATCGATAGGGAGAAGACACTTAGGTGGATCTGTTTCTAAAACACAAGTAGACTTCCCAGCGTCAAAGTTCTTTTATTTCACTCTTCCTAGGTGTCCTTCCTTGTAAAAATAAAGTAATAGATGTTTGGGTTCTATTTGATGGCCACTATGTAGGATACTCTTGTTTTTCATGATTATCATCTTTTATTGTGCTAGTTCTGTTGATTGGCTTTTTTTCACTTTAGTGAACTACAAACAAAATTTAGGCCATTTGACCTAAACACTCAGTATGTGTTTTAGGATACATACTGAGGTGTAAAAAATTCTAAATAATTGTACAAAATAGCACAACGTTATACACAGTAATTTATATGAGATGCTTGACCAGAAATAAGTTACTTTAAAACTGCTAATAAAATTTATTATTTGGAATTTCTGGGTAATGATATATTTTGGTAGGACTTTTGGTGAAAAGCTTAAATGATCAAAGGCAGTATTCAAATATAATCCTATCTTCCTCTGATAATTGAAACTCTTGCTATGCTTGAGGATCATATCTTATCAACAGGAGTTCTCAGTGTACAGGCTTATAGATACTAGGGGATTTTGGGTTAAATATGAAATTAGCATTAGACATAATTTTTTTTTAAAGATTTTATTTATATGACAGAGAGAGAGAGAGAGATCATAAGTAGGCAGAGAGGCAGGCAGAGAGAGAGGGGGAAGCAGGCTCCCCGCTGAGCAGAGAGCCCAATGCGGGGCTCAATCTCAGGACTCTGACTTCATGACCTGAGCCGAAGGCAGAGGCTTAACCCACTGAGCCACCCAGGTGCCCCAGTATAGACACAGTTTTTTATTTTTTAAAAATATTTTATTCATTTATTTGACAGAGATCACAAATAGGCAGAGAGGCAGGCAAGGAGAGAGGAGGAAGCAGGCTCCCCGCAGAGCAGAGAGCCCAGTGTGGGTCTCGATCCCGGGACCCTGGGATCACGACCTAAGTGGAAGGCAGAGGATTTAACCCATTGAGCCACCCAGGCACCCCTAGACATAATTTTTTAAGTATTAACTCTGATTACTATAGCTTTTATTTCATTATTAATAACTTATTTTAAAAATCACTTGACCATTGCTAAGTAAAATCATGCAACCAGTTAACTGAAAAATTTGAGTGGTTAGGTTTCCTTTACTAGTGTATTTGTAAATTAGTAATGTTCTATTGATTCTGACTTATATTTTCTGCATTGGTATTTGACTTTTCAAATTGTAGTTATTTAGTAAAACAATTTTAGACAGATCTTTTGCACAATGTATCAATGGCTATTGCTGACAGATTTTAAAGCTCCAAATTTGAAAGTTATAGATGATTCTTTAATGAAGCACATTCTCTTTATATAGCAGCATGTCTTCAGTAGTTTCTAAGACTGAATTTTTTTACATATAGTCACCGAGTATTAATTGAAAATAAGGAAGACTTTCTTTTTTTTTTTAAAGATTTTATTTATCTATTTGACAGAGAGAAATCACAAGTAGGCAGAGAAGCAGGCAGAGAGAGAGAGGGAAGCAGGCTCCCTGCTGAGCAGAGTGCCCGATGCGGGACTTGATCCCAGGACCCTGAGATCATGACCTGAGCCGAAGGCAACGGCTTAACCCACTGAGCCACCCAGGTGCCCCTAAGGAAGACTTTCTATTAAAACTTTCAAGAATGAAAAACAACTTGCTTTTATATGAATTTTATAATTAGCAGCAGGAATAAATGATACTTGCTCTTTAAGATTCTTGTGCCCCTCCTCCCCAGAGTCATGTTTTCAAATGTTTCTCAAGTGGGTAAAGGTAGTAGGACCAAAACAGCAATACTGCTTTTACATTTTTTTTTTAACTATAAAAGGTGATTGTAATAACTGTAGTTACTATAGTCTGTACTTACTACTAAAAGGTGACTGTAGTATTACATATCATCTTTAACCAAAAATTCAAATTTGAATGAGATTCTATTTGTACCGTTTCTCATGTTAATGAGATGCAGTTAGTATTGCTTCTAATTAGATTGGTGAAATATCTCCTCCACTTTATAAGTAAATTGATATTGGTATAATTGGATAGTTATTCAATATTGTAAGTTTCATGACCTTTGAGCTTACATGGCCTTTGAGTTTCATGGTCTTTGAGAATAACTGAACTGGTTTTTGCACACTTGAGTATACTGCCTAAGGACTATTAAATATTTAGTAGTGATAATTTGTTTTTATATGAACTGAATTAATACAGCTAGAACAAGTAGAGAGATAATGTCTGGACACTTGTGTTTCCTTTTGAGTATTATTACTTTTTTGTATGCAGTTGTTCTTTCTTGGGGACTAGAGAGAGAGGGTTTCCATTTTAAGCTTAAAAAATAGAGACTTCTTGCGTACTCAAGTTGGAATTGATTTCTTTCTTTTATTTAAAAATGATTTTATTTATTTATTTGACAAGTAGAGATTACAAGTAGAGAGGCAGGCAGAGAGGGAGGGAGAAGTAGGCTCCCTGCTGAGCAGAGAGCCTGATTTGGGGCTTGGGGCTTGATCCCAGGACCCTGAGACCATGACCTGAACCAAAGGCAGGGGCTTAAACTGCTGAGCCACCAGGTGCCCTGAAATTTGATTTCTTATGTTAGCTATCAGAAAGATCTGTTGAGTGGAGATCCAGCTTACATTGGTGACATTGGATTTGTATAGATATGTTCTAACATAGGCAGTTAAATAGTTTTTGTCATATGCAAAACATGAGGCTAGTGATGATATTTTGATTAATTTGTAAGTATATTTCATTTCAACCTCATTTTAATATATGATTCCATGTGTAAATATGTTTTGCACTTTGTTTCTATTCAGCAATTTATATTAATGTATTTTGCATTTGGGGCTTATTTTAATGACAGTATAGCTATATGCAATAAATACTAAATTATCTAGCCCATGTTCTGTCTGCTAGGACTGCCATAAATAATCCCAAAGCTTTTTAGTTTTTGTGTTCTCTCTCTTTTGGCTTTCACCAATTTAGAGAGAATTTGTGACTTTGGACCCCAGGTGTTACACTTTAACCCAGATATACTTCTCTCCCCTGACTCACTCCTGGGTTTCTTTTTTATACAACATTGGTGTTTTAGGAGTTGGTTAGCTTGTATGAGAACCTTTTACTGCTGTCATCATTAGTAATTTGAATTGATAGTTAAATTAACATAAAATATAGGTAAAATAAATCTTAAAATTTATTATAAGCCACAGAAATAGTCAGAAATTATTACAGCCTTAGAAATTGTCTAGATCACATAATTTCCATTGGTTACCTTTACATTTCCAGTGTCTTTACTGTACATTATTAGACTGAGATACATAGATTACATAGATTCTAAGAATAGCTTGTAAGAGGAGCAAAACCTACCGAGTAAATAGGTCTAAAAGGTAACTGAGGGGTGCTTGGGTGGCTCAGTAAGTTAAGTGTCCGACTCTTGATTTCGGATCAGGACATGAATGATCTCAGGCTTGAGATTGAGCCCTGCATCAGGCTCCGTGCTCAGCGCAAGGTTTGCTTGAGATTCTCTCTCTCCCCTTTTCCCTCTGTCTATCCCCCTACTCTTTATTTATAAACAAATAAAATCTTCTTTAAAAAAGGTAACTAAATATGAGTCACTTTTAAATTCACTTAACAAATAAAATTTTCACCAATGTTTGCAAGAAGAATTAAAGGAACTAGGTTTTTCAAATTTACCTGGTTGTAGCTGGTAAACTTAACAATTTACTGCCTCTGTTCTTGGTTTGTACATAGAATTGCTTTCCAAAATATATTTTTTATACATTCATTGCTATGAATGTATTTCCATAGCAGTTTTTTTGGGAAGGATTTTATTTATTTATTTGAGAGAGAGAGACTGAACAGGAGAGAGAACATGAGTTGGGGGAGGGACAGAAGGAGAGGAAGAAGCAGACTCCCAGCTGAGCAGGGAGTCCGATGGGGCCTTGATCCCCGAAACCTGGGATCATGATGTGAGCTGAAGGCAGACACAACCAACTGAGCCAGCCAGGCGCCTACACAACTGTTTTTTTTTTTTTTTTTTTTTTAAATATGTGCAGTATTCCAGGTTGCTGTATGGCTGTATGTTGGAGGTACAAAGATGAATGCAATACCTCCACTGTCATCATAGAACTCAGAGTTTGGTCAAGGAGAGAAGAATGTACAAACCTGGTTTCAATAGTAGTAGGATACCTGTGAATAGGCTACTGTGGGTGCTTAACCCAGTGCAGGAGCTCAGGGAGGAAACAGGAAAGACCCGAATATACTATGAAACCCCATGTCACTTAACGAATTTTCAGTATTTTTTGGCATTAACGAATTCTCAGAGCTTAAACAATTAAGTTTATCAAGATTGAGTGCCTTCTGTATGCCAGGTACTGTTCTAAGCTCTGAGGAAAAAAGAGCAGAGAAGAGCTCAAGGGAATCTCCTGCTGTCAAGAAGCTTATGTTCTGGGGCACCTGGGTGGCTCAGTGGGTTAAGCCTCTGCCTTCGGCTCAGGTCATGACCTCAGGGTCCTGGGATCAAGCCCCATATTGGGCTCTCTGCTCGGCAGGAAGCCTGCTTCCCCCTCTCTCTCTGCCTGTCTCTCTGCCTACTTGTTATCTCTCTGTCAAATAAATAAATAAAATATTAAAAAAAAGAAGCTTATGTTCTGATAGGCGTGATATAGTAGGACATAATGATGCCTGGGTGGCTCAGTTGGTTAGGCTGCTGCCTTCAGCTCAGGTCATGATCCCAGCATCCTGGAATCGAGTCCCGCATCCTGCTTCTTGCTCAGCAGGGAGCCTGCTTCTCTCTCAGCCTCTGCCTGCTTGTGTATACTCTCTCTCTCTCTTTTCTCTCTGATAAATAAATAAAATCTTAAAGAAAAATAAAAGAAAATGGAAAAGTTTATTTGACATCTCTCTGTTGAATGCCAGTTTCTTCGTTAGGTCCAGGGGAACATAAAGATGACAAATACACTATCTTTGCCTCTAGGATTTTATTTTTTATGGCTCAAAAAGTAAGAATAATTTGAAAAAATGTTTTAACCTTACATTTTTTAAATTGCTGGAAAAAAATCAAAAGAAGTCTTTCAGGACACATGAAAAATATATGAAATTCAGTGTTTATAAGTATTTTTGAATGCAGCCATAGCCATTTGTTTATATATCATTTGTGGCTCCTTTTGTGTTACAACTGCAGGTTGAATAATGGTGATAAAGTCCCTGTGACCCACAAAGCCTAAAACATTTACTATCTGGTCCTATGTAGAAAGTTTGTCAAGCTCTGCACTAATAGTCTCTCAACTTCTTGATTTATTATCTTGTTAGAAAAAATAGTGTGTGTTTGAGCAAGTAACCCCAATGTATTTTATTTAAAAATTTTATGCATATACGTATGTACTATGTCTGTTGTAAAATACAGACATAATAAAGAATGAGAAAAACATGAACAAGATTTTAAAATGACTTAAAATTTTATTTTTTTTTTTATTTAAAAATTTTTTCTATTATTTTTACTAACATATAATGTATTATTTGCCCCAGGAGTACAGGTCTGTGAATCATTATTAGGCTTACACAGTTCACAGCACTCACCATATTACATACCCTATATGCATATCCATAATGCTACCAATGCTACCACCCTCCCCATACTCCTCTTCCCCTTGGCAACCCTCAGTTTGTTTTGTGAGATTAAGAGTTTCTTATGGTTTCTCTCTCCCCGCATCCAATCTTGTTTCAATTTTTCCTTCCGTAACCCCCACATTCTCCACTCTGCCTCTCCAATTCCTCATATCAAGGACATAATATGGTTATTGTCTTTCTCTGATTGACTTACTTTGCTCAGCATAATACCCTCTAGTTCCATCCATGTCATTGCAAATGGAAGATTTTGTCTTTTTGATGACTGCATAGTATTCCATTGTATATATACACACCACATTTTCTTTATCCATTTATCTATTGATGGACATCTAAGGCTCTTTCCATAGTTTGGCTATTGTGGGCATTGCTGCTATACACATTCGGGTGCACATGCCTGTTCAGATTCCCACATTTGTATATTTAGGGTAAATACTCAGTAGTGTGATTGCTGGGTCAGAGGGTAGCTTTATTTTCAACTTTTTGAGGAATCTCCAGGCTGTTTTCCAGAGTGGTTGCACAAGCTTGCATTCCCACCAACAGTGTAGAAGGGTTCCCCTTTCTCCGCATCCTCACCAGCATCTGTCGTTTCCTAACTTATTAATTTTAGCCATTCTGGCTGGTGTGAGGTGGTGTCTCATTGTGGTTTTGATTTATATTTCCCTGATGCCAAGTGTGATGGTGGAGCATTTCTTCACGTGTCTGTTGGCCATCTGGATGTCTTTGCAGAAACGTCTGTTCATATCCTCTGCTCATTTCTTGATTGGATTCTTTGTTCTTTGGGTGTTGAGTTTGACAAGTTCTTTATAGATTTTGGATATTATCCCTTTATTTGATATGTTTTCTGTGAATATCTTCTCCCATCCCGTCAGTTGTCTTTTGGTTTTATTGACTGTTTTCTTTGCTGTGCAAAAGCTTTTTTTTTTTTTTTTAAAGATTTTATTTATTTATTTGAGAGAGAGACAGTGAGAGAGAACATGAGTGAGGAGAAGGTCAGAGGGAGAAGCAGACTCCCCATGGAGCTGGGAGCCCGATGTGGGACTCGATCCCGGGACTCCAGGATCATGACCTGAGCCAAAGGCAGTCGTCCAACCAACTGAGCCACCCAGGCGCCCCTGTGCAAAAGCTTTTGATCTTGATGAAATCCCAATAGTTCATTTTTGCCCTTGCTTCTGTTGCCTTTGGCGATGTTCCTAGGAAGAAGTTGCTGCGGCTGAGGTCAAAGAGGTTGCTGCCTGTGTTCTCCTCAAGGATTTGGATGGATTCCTTTCTCACATTGAGGTCCTTCATCCATTTTGGGTCTATTTTCATGTGTGGTGTAAGGAAATGGTCCAGTTTCATTTTTCTGCATGTGGCTGTCCAGTTTTCCCAGCACCATTTGTTGAAGAGACTCTTTGCCGTTGGGCATTCTTTCCTCCTTTGTTGAAGATTAGTTGTCCATAGAGTGGAGGGTCCACTTCTGGGCTCTCTATTCTGTTCCATTGATCTATGTGTTTGTTTTTGTGCCAGTACCATATTGTCTTGATGATGACAGCTTTGTAATAGAGCTTGAAGTCTGAAATTGTGATGCCACCAATTCGGCTTTCTTCTTCAACATTCCTCTCACTATTCGGGGTCTTTTCTGGTTCCATATAAATAATAGGGATATTTGTTCCATTTCTTTGAAAAAAAAAAAGATGGTGTTTTGATTGGGATTGCATTAAATGTGTAGATTGCTTTAGGTAATAAAGACATTGTCACAATATTTGTTCTTCCAATCCATGGGCATGGAACGTTTTTCCATTTCTTTTTGTCTTCCTCAATTTCTTTCATGAGCACTTTATATTTCTCTGAGTATAGATCCTTTGCCTCTTTGCTTAGGTTTGTTCCTAGGCCTCTTATGATTTTGGGTGCAATTGTCAATGGGATGGACTTCTTAATTTCTCTTTCTTCTGTCGTGCCGTTGGTGTATAGAAATGCAGCTGATTTCTGTGCATTGATTTTATATCCTGACACTTTCTTGAATTCCTGTACAAGTTCTAGCAGTTTTGGAGTGGAGTCATTTGGGTTTTCCACATAATGTATGATATCATCTTCAGAGTGAGCGTTTGACTTCTTTGCCGACTTGTATGCTTTTAATTTCTTTTTCTTGGCTGATTGCTGAGGCTAGGACGTCTAGTACTGTGTTGAATAGCAGTGGTGATAGTGGACATCGCTGCCATGTTCCTGATCTTAGGGGAAAAGCTCTCAGTTTTTCCCCATTGAGATGATATTCGCTGTGGGTTTTTCATAAATGGCTTTGATGATATTGAGGAATGTACCCTCTCTCCCTACACTTTTTAAAGAGTTTTGATCAGGAAGGGATGCTGTACTTTGTCAAATGCTTTTTCAGCATCTATTGAGAGTATTTTATGGTTCTTATTCTTTTATTAATGTATTGTATCACATTGATTGATTTGCAGATGTTGAACCAACCTTGCAGCCCTGGAATAAATCCCACTATGTCATGGCGAATAATACTTTTAATGTTCTGTTGGATCCCATTGGCTAGTACTTTGATGAGAATTTTCACCTCTGTGTTCATCAAGGATGTTGGTCTAGATTTCTCATTTTTGATGGGATCTTTGTCTGGTTTTGATATCAACTTAATGCTGGCCTCATAAAATGAGTTTTGGAATTTTTCCTTCCATTTCTATTTTTTTGGGACAGTTTCAGGAGAACAGGTATTAATTTTTTAGATGTTTGGTAGAATTTCCCTGGGAAGCCGTCTGGTTTTTGGCTGTTGTTTGTTGGGATATCTTTGATGACTGCTTCTATCTCCTTACTGGTTATGGGTCTGTTTAGGTTTTCTGTTTCTTCCTGATTCAGTTTTGGCAGTTTTTATTATCTCTAGGAATGCATCCATTTCTTCCAGATTGTCAAATTTGCTGGCATATGGTTGCTCATAATATGTTCTTATAATTATTGGTATTTCTTTGGTGTTGGTTGTGATCTCTCCTTTATCATTCATGATTTTATTTATTTGGGTCCTTTCTCTTTTGGATAAGTCTGGCCAGGTTTTATCAATCTTATTAGTTATTTGAAAGAACTATCTCCTAGTTTTGTTGATTTGTTCTACTGTTCTTTTGGTTTTGATTTCATTGATTTGTGTTCTGATAGTTCTGATTTCTTTTCTCTTGCTGGGTTTAGGTTTTCTTTGCTGTTTTCCAGATCCTTTAGGTTTAGGGTTAGGTTGCATACTTGAGACCTTTCTTGTTCATTTGGAAAGGCTTGTATGGCTATATACTTTCCTCTCAGGACTGCCTTTGCTCTGTCCACAGATTTTGAACAGTTGTGTTCTCATTATCATTGGTTTCCATGATTTTTTACAGTTCTTCTTTAATTTTCTGGTGGACCCATTCATTCTTTAGTAGGATGCCCTTTAGCCCCCATGTATTTGAGTTCCTTCCAGTTTTCCTCTAGTGATTGAGTTCTAGATTCAGAGCATAGTGGTCTGAAAATATGCAGGGAATGATCCCAATCTTTTGGTACTGGTTGAAATCTGATTTGTGACCCAGGATGTGATCTGTTCTGGAGAATGTTCCATGTGCCGTAGAGAAGAATGTCTATTCTGTTGCTTTGGGATTGAATGTTCTGAATATATCTGTGATGTCCATCTGGTCTAGTGTGTCACTTAAAGCCTTTATTTTCTTGTTGATCTTTTGCTTAGAGGATTTGTCTATTTCAGTGAGGTTGGTGTTGAACTCCTCTACTATTATTTTATTACTATTGATGTGTTTCTTTGATTTTGTTAGTTAATTTGTTTATATACTTGGTTGCTCCAATATTAGTAGTATAGACATTTAAAATTGTTAGATCTTCTTGTTGGACAGACCCTTTGAGTATGATATAGTGTCCTTCTTCATCTCTTATTATAGTCTTTTGCTTAAAATCTAATTGATCTGAGGTAAGGATTGCCACCCCCGGTTTCTTTTGATGTCCATTAGCATGTTGAATTGTTTTTCACCCCCTCACTTTAAATCTGGAGGTGTCTTTGGGTATAAAATGAGTTTCTTGTAGACAGCATATTGATAAGTTTTGTTATTTTATCCATTCTGATACCCTGTGTCTTTTGATTGGGACTTTTAGCCCATTTACATTTAGGGTAACTATCAAAAGGTATGAATTTAGTGCCACCGTGTTGCCTGTAGGGTGACTGTTACTGTATATTGTCTCTGTTCCTTTCCTCGTCTCCTCCTAGGCTCTCTCTTTGCTTAGAGGACCTCTTTAAATATTTTCTGTATGGCTGGTTTGGTGTTTGAAAGTTCTTTTAATTTTTATTTGTCCTGGAAGGTTTTTATCTCTCTTATTTTCTATGACAGCCTAGGTGGATTTAATATTCTTGGCTGCATATGTTTCACATTTAGTGTCTCAATATGTCATGCCAGTTCTTTGTGGCCTGCCAAATCTCTTTGGATAAGTCTGATGCCAGTCTTTATTTCTACCATTGGATGTTACAGACTTCTTGTCCCGAACTGCTTTCAGGATTTTCTCGTTGTCACTAAGACTAGGAAGTTTTACTATTAGATGCTGGGGTGTGGATTTATTTTTATTGATTTTGAGGGGGGTTCTCTATGCCGTCTGTATTTTGATGCTTGTTCCCATTGCCATATTAGAGAAATTGTTTGTTATAATTTGCTCCAGTATACCTTCTGCCCCCTCTCTCTTTTACTTCTCCTGGAATCCCCGTTATCTCATAATGTTTCGTCTTATGGATTATCAGTTATCTCTCCAATTCTCCCCTTGTGGTCCACTGGTTGTTTGTCTCTCTTTTGCTCAGCTTCTTTATTCCCTGTCATTTGGTCTTCTATATCACTAATATTGTCTTCTGCTTCCTTTTTCTTACCAGTAAGAAACTCCATTTTTGATTGCACCTCATTAGTAACTTTTTTGATTTCAGCTTGGTTAGATTTTAGTTCTTTTATTTCTCCAGAAAGGGGTTTTATTTTTCCAGACAGGGTTTCTCTAATATCCTCCATGCCTCTTTCAAGCCCAGCTAGCACCTTGTGAATTGTCATTCTGAACTCTCCATCTGACATGTTACCAATGTCTGTACTGATTAGGTGCCTAACTAACCGTTGGTACTGCCTCTTCTTTTTTTTTTTTTTATGTGGTGAGCTTTTCCGCCATGTCATTTTATCTAGATAAGAATGTATGAACAAGAAAATAAAATACGGAAAGTGTGGCAAGGACCCCAGAAAAATGTACGCAAACCAAATCAAAAGAAACCCAAAACGGGGGTGAGAACAAAGAGGGTAAATAGAAATAAAAAAAAATATATGTATGTATGTTAGAGTGGTGAATAGGATAGAGCCACCCACTTGATTTTGGGTCTATTTTGATCTCTTAGAAGAAACTACTTACCAGGGTGCCTGGGTGGCTCAGTGGGTTGAAGCCTCTGCTTTTGGCTCAGGTCATGATCCCGGTGTCTTGGGTTTGAGCCCCGCCCGCATCAGGCTCTCTGTTCAGCATGGATCCTGTTTCCTCTCTGTCTGCTTGCCTCTCTGCCTACTTGTGATCTCTGTAAATAAAAAAAATCTTCAAAAAAAAAGAAAAAGAAACTACTTCCCAAAATTTTAAATAAAGAAAAACATACATATAGAAAAATTAGCTTAAAAATGATGAAGGGATGGAATATGAGTATAAAGATGAAAATTTAAAAAATAATTTAAAAAAGGAATTGGTAAGTTAGTTGGAAAAAGAAAGTGGCGAGAATTTGCTCATGCTGGAGACTAGAATAGAGCCCTGTGGTATATTTAGGGTATATTTTTATCTATTAGAAGAAATTGTGTGCCAAAATTTTTTAGAGGAAAAACCCTATGTGTATACAAAAATAAAGTTATATCCAATGATGGATATAATATGTGTATAATAATGAATGTTTAAAAAGATTTTTTTAGGAAAGGTTTTGCTAAGATAAATCATTTAAAAAATGTTAAAAGAGGAAAGAAGAAATGTTAAAAAATTAGAATAAGAAAAAATTAAAATTAAAAAAATTTAATTAACTTTGAAGACTAAAGAATCTTGGGGAGAAAGCTATGAATTCCATTCTTTTCTTTTCCCCCTCTTCTGGAATTCCGCTGTTTTCCTTGATCAGTGAGTTTGGTCTTGGCTGGATGGTCTTGCTGATCTACTGGGGGAGGGGCATCTGTACTGATTCTCGACTGTCTTTGCTCAAGATGGAATTTCATTCCCCTTGCTAGGGGCCAGTCTAAGAAATCTGAGTTCGCTATCGGGTGGTTTTTTCCCCTGAATGCTTTTTGTAGAGCTCTGGAGGATGGGAGTGAAAATCACAGCCTATTCTCCAGCCCCGAGGAGCCGGGAGTTCAGGGCCCCACTCCTCAGTGTGTCCTCAGAGAATAGGTGTCAATCACTCTTGTCTCCCTGGTGTCCGGCTGTTCTTTGGGCTCATTCGGTCTGTGACTGAGTGTTTCTGTCTCTGGTGCACATCCCAGTGGAGTCTCCAAACCCAGCAGATTCCTGCCTCCAGAGGAGGAATGTGAGTCTCCCTGGATCTGCCACTTGTGGAGTCCCTGCTCAAAGAGCAGTGGTCCAACTGTGCTGCGCATCATGGTTTAAGGTAGTCCCAAGCTGAGAGGTCAATCCTTGGATCTGTCTCTGTAGTCACCTTCCCCTCTCTGATACGTGGGAGCTCCTTCACACTCAGACCCCCTCGTTCTTTCAGTGATCTCCTGCGTCCTGAGACCCCATTGTCACTGTGAGGACTCCACCTACGCTTAGCCTCTGGAGTGATATCCCTCAGTGGAGCAGACTTTTTTTTTTTTTTTTTAAGATTTTATTTATTTATTTGAGAGAGAATGAGTGAGAGAGAGCATGAGAGAGGAGAAGGTCGGAGGGAGAAGCAGACTCCCCAAGGAGCTGGGAGCCCGATGCGGGACTTGATCCTGGGAGTCCGGGATCATGACCTGAGCTGAAGGCAGCCGCTCAACCAACTGAGCCACCCAGGCGCCCCAGTGGAGCGGACTTTTAAAAGTTCTGATTTTGTGTTCCACTGCTTGCCCGGAGCCAGCCGCTCTGTCCTGGTCTTTCTTCCCATTGCTTTGGATTCAGTTCTCCGCACGTCCTGTCTTTCAGAAAGTGGTTGATTTTCTGTATTTAGAATTGCTGCTCTTCTTCTCTTTGATCTCCTGTTGAGTTTGTATGTGTTCAGAATGATTTGATAACTATCTAGCTGAACTTTTGTGACCTGATGTTCTTTCAGTCCACTACTCCTCTGCCATCTTGTCTCTCCTTTCTAAAGTTTTAGTAATGGTATAAAATCCTTTGCTGTTATGATTAACTTTTTAGTGAGAGCAATGCCAGTGTGTCATTATTTTTTGTGTATTATTTAGAAAAGTAAGTAATTAGAAGGTTTAGTTCCAAGTTCATTTCATTTGGTTATTTGGTTTAATGTGTATTAAATTGAAACAAAGATCTGACAGATATATGTAGGTTCCAGTGGAACAGCAACATCATTAGCAACACTTATTAAATAATAGTACTAACTTTTCTCAGTGCAGTCTGTGAATCAAGCAGAGGTTTTCTGCTGAATCATTACTTGTAAATTTTCATCTTCCTTGATGACAGTTATTCTTATAATTAATTTGGAGTGTTACAGTTTTATATTTTTAAATGAATGGATCAAAATTTGCTTTAAAAAAATGGGCTTCTACTAATTTCATAAGTGTCTTGGTCTCTGCATTTTTACTTTTACATTTGTGATGTAGAGAACCTCACCTCCATATTTGGGTGCTCATGTCTGCTATAAATGTTGATCTAATGCTGCCAGGAAGAAGGAGAAAGAAGTGAGTCATGCAGTGGTGATGGAAACTGATCAGGCAGTTGGGTCTGCCAATGTGTTTCTTTTTTAAATGACATTTATTTGAAAAGCAGTTACTTTCTTACTAATTGTTAAAGTTTTAAGGAATTTTTGGGTTTTGATGAATAAAAAATGCCTGTCATGCTAAATTTCAGCAGTTTTTAAGTATTTTGTTGAGATAACCAGAAATATCTGTGAGGTACAGTATGGTTTCATGCTCACCTACTATCTCATTTCAAGTTGTTACAGATATTCTACATTATTTGAAATATCTTGCTTTAATTAAAAAGAACTACCTTTTTGACTGTAGCACTTTGTGGACTTTGTTTTCAGTTTTCTTTCTTGGATTGGCTTAAATTTTACATGTGGGGTAACCTTTTTTAGGAATCGTTCTCACAGTTTTTTTCATAAAATATCTTTTTTTAAGTAAATCATTTATATCTGTAATATGTTTTTTTGTTCCATTACTAACTCAAAGAAAAGTATTTTCTATATTTCATTATTGAAATAATCTAGCAAATATTTTAAGCTGAGTTGTTTAAAAAAACTATTTTAATTCAACTTCGTGATAAATTTCCTGCACTGAGTTATTTTTCTACTTGTTTTAGCAATGATTTCTGTGGGTCTTCTGACAGTATTTGCTGACAAAGGAACATGTTTTAGTTTAATGCTCTGTTGTTTTGCATATTTTTCTTCAGCTTCTACCAAGATTTTCCCCAATGTATGTCACTGGACTTTCGTCTTTTGCTATTAATGAAAGAAAAAGTTCAAAAGAAGCTTCTAAACGTATGTCTTTTAAGTCTAGAAAACTGCACTAAAGTGTTGGATTGAGTATCACATGATTTTAATTATTGCTGAGAAAATTGAAAAAGCTCTCTTCATGCTCTGAATGGTTGGCTTTTAAGTGGTGTGCTACTTTGAGGTGGCTTTGTACTATCATTACCTAATATTTTAAGCTACAGTATGCACATAAAATGGGAGTCATCATTTTTTTTTTTAAGATTTTATTTATTTATTTGACAGAAATCACAAGTGGGCAGAGAGAGAGAGGAGGAAGCAGGCTCCCTGCTGAGCAGAGAGAGCCCGATGCGGGACTCGATCCCGGGACCCCGGGATCATGACCTGAGTCGAAGGCAGCGGCTTAACCCACTGAGCCACCCAGGCGCCCCGGGAGTCATCATTGAAAACGATATATATCCGTATTTCAAATGGCTACATATAATTTTTAATCTTGTGGTATTAGGTTATTAGCCTTAGATTTTCATTATTTTTATCATATGATATGATGCATGGAAGGTTCAGACTTAGGAGTAGGTTATGTAACAGTCTAGCATTTTCTTGTTTCCTTGTGCTTACATTTTTGCTATTATCTTCAGTCTTTTGTCTTTGTAAGATTCTTTGAATACCACTTTTCCATTTTTGTTATTTTTGATGGTTGGTTTAGTCAAAGCTAGATAAAATAACGCATAAATCCATTTTGCCAAGTACATGGAAGCTGCAGTATGGTGCAGTACACTGACAGTGTACAGATGTGCATTGTGACTATCTCACTCTTGCCCTAAGATACCTCCTGTACCATTTGGGCCTGTGGATCCATTGATTCTTTCAATGTTACCATGTTAAATAGTAGACCTTCTTTCTTGTATTTTTAAAATAAAATGTTTATATCTTTCACAAATTGCAGTGGATCCATTATGTTGTCTCTGGACTGTGGAAACCACTGTTGCAGAATTAAGGATTATTGGAAAGTAAAAATAATGTTTATATTTTCTAATATCCAGCATATATTCTGAATTAACCATCTTGATAGTAAAGTTGTGTATGTAAGTATTAAAATTACATTTTTCCAATAAGATCTGAAAGCAGAAATAGATGAAGAGTTCTTGTGCCATACTCAACAACATTCATTCAATATAATGCTTTTTTCTTGCTTTTGACTTTATACTATTTGCAGAGACAATAGAGTTAGGTAATTTTTTTCCTTTAACTTTGTTTTCCATCTGAGCTTTGTATGTTATATGACTGCAGTCTGTATAGATAAAGTTAACTGGATCTTTTGAAAACATGAGGTAGTTATTTAATGTCAGGTAGAATTGGCTGACTTTAATTGTGGAGCAAATTCTTGAAAATTTTATTAGAGTTTTAGAAATGTTTAATCCTTTCTAGTTCATAGAAGGTAGAGGAATTATGGAATGTTTAGAAAAGATAATTAAACAAATGCTATAAAATCAAAACTATAATCATTATTTATGCTAGGGTATATTTTTAGGTACTAGCATATCTTTGGTTCATTCCATTCAGGGGCACAGTTTCCCTCAACATGGAAGTGAAAGAGTATTTGAATAATTTTTAAGAAGCACAAGGAGGAAGGCAACCATTTGATGGTGAAGGCAAGTTCAGATTTTAAAAGAGCACGTGGAAAATGCAGCTTTAAACTGGGATTAAGACATATTACAGAAATAGAATCAGTATAGAACATACATAGAAATTTATAACAAATTTATAGAAAGAAAGAAGAAGTAGTCTCTCTTGAAGGGAAGAACAAATGTAAAAATGTAAAAGGTTGACATTTACTTCTTAAAATGCACAATAGGAAAAATAGTGGAAAAGTTAAAAAATGATTTTGGAATATAAGAAAGTTTTCAAAATTACAGTGTCACATTTAAAAATTTATGAGTGAAGAGAGGAAAAATGAGAGGGGAAGGGAAAAGGTGAGTGAGAGAGAGAATGAATTAATGAATGAATATGAAAATGAATAGGCAGCTGGTAGGACTTTTAGTCTCATTTGACTCTATTCTCATATGGCTCCTCTGTAATAACTTTAAGAATATGATGTTTATTTGATGAAGAAGTGAATTTATCTTTTTTTTTTTTTATTCTAAAGAGGCAGGCAGAGAGAGAGAGAGAGAGAGAGGAAAGCGGGCTCTCTCTGCTCAGCAGAGAGCCCGATGTGGGACTCGATCCCAGGACCCTGGGATCATGACCTGAGCCGAAGGCAGCGGCTTAACCCACTGAGCCACCCAGGTGCCCTAGAAGTGAATTTATCTTTAATGGGGACACTGCATCATGGCTTGTATGGAAGGAGAAAAAAATGGTTTTGTGTTTACAAATATGGCTTTGAAAATACAAGTGGTCAGTTATTTAGACTTTAGACAACATTTTTTGAAACTACAAAATACTATATTCTTCTCATGTATTGTAGAAGTAGTTACACTGAAAGCTTGCTTTTGTGTTTTGAGTACTGTAAGAACTAGAGAGTTTAGAAGAGTTTCATATTGTTACATTGTATTGAATTAATATTGAGTTATGAGTATTGCTCTGTTTAGTTTAATGATTATATTATAAGGTTGGAGTTAATGATTTGGAAATATTAGCTGCTTAATTAGAAGTATGCATATTATTTCTATAAGAATAAAATGAGTCATTATGGTCTCTTTTATTCATATGAATGGTATCTATTCCCGGTCAACCTATATGGCAAATTTATAAGAGTAAAAAATGTCAGTAGCTGTAAAACAAATTAAAATATTTAGAGAAAAGCTCCTAAACACCACATTGGTTCAACAAATATTTATTAAATGCTTAGTCATTCCAGGAAATATGGTCTTTGCTGGGAGTATGGAGAAAAAAAAAAAAGACCCAGTTTTTGCCTTCAAGTTAGCTTAGAGTTTAGGGGACATGGATTTATCAGATAGTTTTAGTTTAAGTGCTGTAATATATGAATTAATATGGAAGAATAGAATGCAGATAGTAATTTCTAAGTAAGATATTTCAGGGGGGATCTCTGAAGTTAAATTGGAAGGATTAAGAGTTGACAAGATAAGGATTTGGGTGGGCTTAGTGGAATAAGACGGGGTGAGAGTTATTAGAGGGAGAGGGTGGTGAAGATGATAGCATTCTAGGCAGAGAGAACAGCATTATGAATAAAGTAATGGAAACGTGTAATAGCATAGAGTATGCTAGAAACAATCTTGCATTATTATTATTATTTATTAAAGCATTCTTTGAAGGCTAGTTAATATATACCAGGCTTAATGTGCATGATCACACTTAAAACTGAGAGCATTCTTTTGAGGTTTATAATCTCATATTCTTATTCTGCCTGCTTCCATGATTCTTCTCTGATGGCTTGATCTTAGCAGTGTATCATCAAAAATTGAATGGAGGCTCATTACAGTGTAGACATATCATGGGGAGGAGAGTCAACTCTACCTAGAGACACTACCACACTCTTAGGCCTGGCTATGAGGTGTACAGATACAGACTCTGAATCTTGTTAGCATTTCAGAGTTGATTCTCCTTGGGGGGGGGGGTGCAGATTCATGCTTACCACATTCGTAGGAGACTATAATTTAACCAGAATATTTTGAGGCTCTAGAAACCTGGCTTAGCATATGTGAGCAGTGCTTGGGGATCTTGATTGAAACAAACACTATGAATCAGCAGAATGATGCACTGGCCAGTAAGGTCATAAAATCAGAGGCTGAATTAAAAGAGGTGAAGTATTTCAAGAGGATGGAAGTGGTAGTCCTTTCCTTGCTTGCATTTATCAAACCTCAGAGTATTTTAGGAAAATAAATATGGACACTGTGCCATGTCAAATGAAACTAAGGTAGGCTTACTTTAGCCTGAAGGAGAGAATGATGCCTTCAGATAACATTTATATGGTTCTTGAGCTTGTTAACCTCTGTCCAGTCTGACTACCATCTCCCTTAGTTCATTCAGGCTTTTATCACTAGTCACTGGAATTACTTCAGTAGCCAAATTATTGAACATGGAGAATCTGTTCTGGCTAGTTATATATAACTGTTATTTAGAGATACTAGGTAGCTCTTGAATCAGGAGGGTTTGCAGAAACAAGCTTCAGATAATACTATGAGAATAATTTTCACAACCACACAACTGAAATTTAGTCCAGTGTAGGAGCTGTTGCCATCCCAGAACTACTTGGTCAAACCGTCATGGTGAAAAACATGCAGCTGCTGCCAACTATTCCATAACCATATTTCCTATGTATTGCCACCCATCTCAGCAGAATGGATCGCTTACTTGTGGCTTGCTTCTTTATATAGTTCATTTCTGAATCTATACATCCTATAAGTATATTTCATTGGTGGAAACTAAATCACATGTCTGTACTCTAGTTATAAGGGAGTCTGACAGATATAGTTTTTATGGATTCTTCCTTGGTTAGGTGGAACTGGTACTGTGAGAATGTATTAAAATGTAGAGAGCATGTTTAAATGCTGTTGAGCAACCAAATATGACAGAAGACACAGTGGTTACCTTGCTAGTCTCCTTGACTTCACTAAGCTTTTTCTCAGACTGTAAGACCCAGATCCTGATAAAGACATCATTGATCTTTACATCTTCTCTGTGTTCCCACAGCATCATATACATGCCTCTGTTACATTGGTTTGAATGTATCTTTTCCCTACTAGACCATGAATTATTTATTTATATTTATTTAAAAACGATAGTATTTACTAAGTATCAGGCATTGTCTAAATGCTTCATAAAGAATTCATTTGAGTTGTGGGTACAAGCTTTCTTTCAGTTTGCATTCCCCTAGCCAGCCTAGCATAGTCCTTGGTGCATGGCACATGTCCAGTAAATAAGTGAGTCAGTATTTAGAAAGTAGGGAAGAAAAAATAATGACACAGTCCTGCTACTTTAATTTCGCTGTTATGTTCTGTTGTTTATTTAGTCTTTCAAAGAAAAACTTGGGAAAAATTAAACTTCCCTAATATGGGATGGACTGCCTGAGAGGTAGTAGGTTTTCTGTTAGTTGAAATCAACTCTGAGCATAGACGAGCATCTGTGGACTACATTAAAAGTGCTATCCAGCCTAGTTTTTCTGATCTGCTTTGACTCAACAGTGCTGGATCTAGCCTATGAGAGAGAGAGGGAAAAAGGTCTTCTGTCTTCAGGTCAGAAGGCTGATATTCAAATGAGAAATAAGGAAATAAGGAAATAAGATAGGAAAGATAGGGGTGACCCAGTGACCCAGGTGGTTAGTAAGGAGGATTCTTTGTATATATAAGCGGAAATTATAGTTGTTGACTGAACAGATCATAGGAGTTACTACATTGCATGCAAATATAGATCAAGCGATTCTTGCTGTCAGTGAAGTTGGTATTCTATAGATAGATGCAGCTTGATTTCTTTTCATGGCTCCTTTTCCCCCCTTGTGTTCTTACATATGAGTTATTTTTTTTTTTTTTTTGCTCTTAACTTTCCTAGAATTATGAAGAGAATAAAAGGATAAAAAATACTGGTTTTTAAAAAATTGAAATACAACTCACATACCATAAAATTCACTATTAAAATTTAAATTTCAGTGTGTTTTTTAGTATATTCAGTGTGATGAAGCTATCACAACAATCAATGTAGAACATTGTTACCACTCCAAAAAAAACCCACCCATACCTATCAGCAGGCACACTGCAATCCTCCCATTCCCCCTCCCTTGCCCCTGGCAGCCACTAATCTATTTTCTGTCTCTATAGATTTCCAATTCTGGGCAATTAGTATAAATAGAATCATATAATATGTTGTCTTTTGTGACTGGTTTCTTTCACTTAGCATGATGTGATTTCAAGTTTCATTCATGCAATGGTATTTATCAGTACTTCATTCTTTATGACTGAATATTCCATTGTCTGGACATACCACATTTGTTTATCCATTCATCACTTCATGGGCATTTAGGAGTATTTCTACTCTTTGATGTTACTGCTATCAGCGTTCATGTACAAATTTTTGTGTGGACTTATGTCTTCATTATTTTTGACTGTAAGCTGGGTCATGTGGCTACTTTGTAACTTTTTTTTTTAAAGATATTATTTATTTATTTGACAGAGAGAGATTACAAGTAGGCAGAGAGGCAGGCAGAGAGAGAGAGGAGGAAGCAGGCTCCCTGCTGAGCAGAGAGCCCGATGCGGGACTCGATCCCAGGACCCTGAGATCATGACCTGAGCCAAAGGCAGCGGCTTAACCCACTGAGCCACCCAGGCGCCCCTACTTTGTAACTTTTTGAGGAACTGCTAGACTGTTTTCTGGAGTGGCTGTATCATTTCACATTCTCATCAGCAATGTGTGAGGGTTCCAGTTTCTCTATAACCTCACCAATGTTTGTTATCATTTTTTTGTATCCGAGCCATCCTAATGGGAGTGAGATGTGGTATCTCATTGTGGTTTTGATTTGCATTTCTCTAATGAATAATGATGTCGAACATCATGTGCTTACCAGTCATTTGTATATCTTCTTTAGAGAAATATCTGTTCAAATCATTTGTCCATTAGTATTTGGGTATTTTTTAAATTATTGATTTGTGAGAGTTCTTTATATATGCTGGATATAAGTCCTTTATCAGATGTGATTTGGAAACATTTTCACCCATTCTGTACGTTGTCTTTTCATTTGGTGTAACTTTTTTTAAGATTTATTTGAGAATGAGCGTGAGTCAGGGGAGGGACAGAGGGAAAGAGAATCTCAAGCAGACTCCCTGCTGAGTGCAGAGCCTAATGTGGGGCTTGATCTCATGACTCTGAGATCATGACCTGAGCTGAAATTGAGGAGTTGGACGCTCAGTGACTGAGCTACCCAGTGCTCCTAATTTTGCTTTTTGAGTCATCGTCACTTCCAGCTTGGTTTTGTGACCCCTCATGAGTGTCTTAATGTGTTGTAAGGGTTAATATGAGGTTAAAAATGAAGAAAAATAATTGGTCTAGTGAAAATTTACATGTGTGTATATTACATAATAAAAGATTCACAGTCAAATTAAAACTTACTGAATCTCAAAACTGTATTCTTGTAACTCAATATTTTTTCCTCCAGTGAGTAGTTTTTTGTTATCTCAACACAGCTGCTTGTATTTTTGGTTTTTTTTTTTTGCTTCCCAAATCCAACAACTTCTCAATAATTTTTCTTCAGTGATATATTATAGGTATGTATTTCCTGTTAGTTTAAAAAATCAGATTTGTTCTTCTAGATAATAGTGATCCCGAGGGAGAATATGCCAAACATTAAATTATTCATTTTTGCTGTCACGGTAAATTAATATCTGTGCTAATGTTATCTAGTGTATGCTACAAAACTGCCAATTTATTCTGTGGAATAGCTTAAAAATATTTTTTCTTTCTGCTCATTAGTTGATCAGGTAGAGATATGAACCATGAATACATGGTAAAACTTATACAATGTTATGGTACCTGGAGTGAAAAATAATAGTGAAGGATCGACCAAAATGATCATTGTCGTTAGTTACAGCATGACTGAATATTTTAAAAGAGAATATTAATATTTATTAATCACCTTTGAAACTGAAGCAGAAATTTGTAAATGCTCACAATAGATTTTCTTTCTAACAGGAAGACATGAACCTTAATGAAGACCGTAAAGCTCCTTTACGAAACAAAGATTTTACCACCAAGCGTGAGATGGTTGTCCAGTACATATCTGCTACTGCCAAATCTGTAAGTAGTGACACTTTCCCGGCACTACCATAATGAGTTCAGCATTACCTGCTCAAAAATAAACAAACCTCAGATCTTCAAGTTCTTGCCTCACTGTACTCATGGCCTATTCAGAAAACACTTATACATGTGTTTTTTACACATTTAGTATGTATTTAAAAACTGCTTATAATTATAGAGACTTCCATTATTTTAAGTAATACAGACAAAGGATAGAAGGCTCTGAGTTAATCCATTGAGTTTTGGGGCAGTGGTTTTTGTGTTTCTTAAAAATTCACAGCAATTTATAGGTATTCCACTAAATATACTGTTTATTATATGAAAATTTTGAATTTTGAGGGAGAACACAAGAACATATGCTAGTCACAAGTTTAGTTTCCATTAAAGCTTTATGTCTGGTTTCTCCTTGCATGAAATTTTTAGCAATATTTTTAATATGCTGCTTTAGTTTTTTTTCATTGTTTTATGTGATACTAACTGTATAAACTACCTCATAATTGGTATTATACAGCTTAATAAAAAAGAGGGTGCTTAATAAGAAGGAGTTTAATGAAATCTCTGTGTTTCAAAAGACTTGAAAGTAGAGTTCTGTGGAAAGACTTGTTTTCAGCGGGAAAAACTTCAGTGTTTTAATGGGATATATGGCTTTGCTTATTACTTCCCAAGCTGCTTCCAAAAATAAACTTCAGGTTTGATTTCTTTTTGCAAGAAAAGAAATGTAATTTTGAAATGATGAAATGTATTTTTTAGATTTCTGTAAGGAAAAAGCTTTATATAACTAGACTTCATAAAATCAGTATGTATATATATTTGTGTGTAGACACATGCACACATACCATACATATACACACACACACACACACAAACACATTGATTTTATGTGTATGGTATGTATATTATCTGCATGTATATAAATAATAAACACACATGAATTTACATGTAAAAAATTCATACTTTAAATTTAAAAAGTTGACCAGTAAAGAAAATAGTTCCTCTTTGGAAAATATATTCTAAAATTATTTGGCTATCCTATTACTGCTGCTTCAATACAGTAATTACTGCAATTACTGATGCACTTTGCCCCGAATTCTACAGTTGTATTGATTTTATATTGTAGTTTAAACAAGCTAACTCTGAATGCTGAACTATTTAAACATAACACATTCCAGCTCTGCCAGAGCAGAGCAACAGCATGTTTTTTAATTTGCTTCTGGTATCCAAGGGCAGGAATATGTTTCAAGTGATAGGTGAAATTTGCCATGAGTGTTGTTTTCAATAGAATTTGGTGATGCATGGGGTTTTACTTTGAAATTGTGATGAATCTCTTCTCATTTTTGCACTCAAGTTACTGTTAATAGTAAAATGCTTTAGGAAATATAGGGTATACATTTAGTGTTATTTTTCAAATGCCTAAAGGAAAATACACTAGTAAATCTATATAACTAAATCTGAATACAAAGTACAGATAATATATGAGTAATCATATGGTGTTTTTTAATGATAAGATTTTATTAATGTTTCTGGCTCATTTGTTTTTGTTTATGCAATTGGGACTTCATATAATGAGGATTATACAAAGCTCTTATTCTTTAACCTTTTGATTTTTACTCTGTGTAGAACTTGCTTTTATTTATTCTCATATTGTTTTCTCTTCAGCTGACCAGATACATACATTTATGTTATATACTCATTTTTCACATTATAATGCTAAAATTTATGTAAATGTTGGATGAGCTCTCATGAATTGCTTTATTTGAAAGATGGGAATTGAATGTTTCTCAAAAGACATGGAAATTCTGTTTCAGGTATTAGCCTCAAAATCAGTACTATAACTATTTAGTATATGACCCTTGTTTGTTTCATTCAGCATACGCATGAGCACCTGACATGTATGGCACCTATAGCTCTTTCATTAGAGTTTTAAGATTATACATTTTATTTGATAATATTTTTTCATGGACCAGATGTTACAATGAAAGAAAACCTGTTGATAAATATGTTTTAAAGCTTTCTTACCTTGGGGAGACCTTAATTAGTACTGTGTTTTCTGTTGTTAAAACCAAGAAAATTCATTATGTACTTTCCTTTTGAAGGTGAGAGGGATTCCATTCAGTGACAAGCAGTCTACTTATCTTTGACCTCTTCATGATCATTATAATGATATTTGTTTAATATATGGCTGTTTACTTACGTGTAACAAGGTTTCCATCCTGTTATCTTTCAGTAGGGTTTAGACATGCGTTGTATATCTTCTGCTCTTTTGCTTACTTTTTCATTATATTTATCACTAATTAAAAATGCTCCTTTGTTGGGGCGCCTGGGTGGCTCAGTCCGTTAAACCTCGGACTCTTTGTTGTGGTTGAGGTCATGATACCAGGGTGGTGAGACTGAACCTGGCATCCAGCTCCACACTCAGTGTGGAGTCTGCTTGAGAGTCTCTCTTCTCATCCCCTCCCCTGACTCGCTCATGCATGTGCTCTCTTTGAAATAAATAAATCTTAAAAAAATGTTTCTTGTATGGTGACTAACATAACATTAATTTAAAAAAAGTTTCTTCATTTAAAGTGGATAATGATTGTATCACTTTATGAAAATGCTTTATAAGTAGTCAAAACTTTAATCTTGAAGTAAAAACAAAGTTAAGAGCTAGTGTTCCTGATGGATAATGTTTTATAGTCACGTATAAAACATATGAGAAGTATAGTTTGTTTAAATGTAAGTTGTACATTTCTCCCTTTAACACCTGTATTAGTCATTTTGCATAGAATTGAAAACAAAATATGAACTCAAGAGAAAATGTCCATCATTCTTCTGGGTTCCTGGGTAAAGACAATAAAGCAGGATGAAACTGATATGTAGGTATTTGCTCAAAACCTTTTTTTTAAACAGACAAGTCTTTTGTTATATAATTAACTTGGCTAAAATAATCATGGAATAAAAATATATAGGAAATTTAAAGATAATGATGAAAAACTATTGCTTAGTTTTTTCTTGTTGAAGTTCCATAATAGAGAATATTAAATTGTGTGAACATTAAAGGAAAAAGTGGCTTGAATAACTCTGTCAGTGATGAATGAGTTTTAAATAAGGGAGTGGAGAAGAGTCATTTGCTCATTACAGCAAGTGTGGTTATGGACCTGACCTATAGTAGTTGGTACATGTGAATAATTTGGCCACAAATAATCTGTAAGAATTTATATTTTCAAAACATCGGGATATATTTTGAGTAATGGAAAACCAAGATTTGTTAATATTGCAGACATTGTCATATCCATTCATAATCCTCAAAGAGGCACAGTGTATCAGTGATTTAGCAGATCATATATGTTCTAGCTTAACAGCCTATATAGACATTCATGAGGATAAATTAGTCACTGAAATCCTAATGGTTTGCCAAAAGCCAATGTCTTTATTAGAATATTATGAAACTAGTTTATTTCTAACTTAAATCACAATCTTTGAGGTTGAGATTTTAAAATATGTAAAGTTAACGTTTTTAAGACAAATGACACATTGATAGGTATCATTGATTTTAAAAAATCTCAATAGGAAATAATTTAAAATAGTGACAACAAATACATCTGTAAAGTTTTTAGATTGTCCCCTGTAATAAGCAGTTGAAAGTTAGAGTATGTCTTTCTCTGTGTATACATATATTACAGTTTTGCTTTTGCCATCAGCAGATATTTTCTTTTCTCAGGTGAAACAACTGAATTCAAACATGACCAGACCTGTTCCTTTTAGCTTCCCTTGGCCAATCTAATCTGTTCATTGTATGAGTTTTAGCTAAATGGAATCATTTTGCAATCATAATGAATTAATAATGGGCTATATTTTGGTTGTTTCACTGAGTATAGAACTGCCTTAATTAAGACAGGCTTGTGTTCTTGTTTTAGTCTCATGTCTGTGCTAAATAAACAAGGGACAAATAAGACCTCTGTCTTTTTGGTTGAGAAATAATTTAGGTCGATAGCATATCTTTCAATTCAGAAGACTGTTAATGGCACCAAAGAGCCTTTTATTCAACTAAATAATCACTGCCTACAAATAGTCTGTTGAATCAATATTTAAGAAAGCTGCTTCTCTGTTTGGAGATTCATGGATTCCTCTGAAATAATTTGCTTGGCAACTGTCAATATCTTTTTGTGTCTTGTATCCTGTTTAATTTAGGATTCTTCCTGGCATTTCAGTATTTTCTTTTCCTTTTTAAAGTACTAGCTGGAAAAAAAAGTACTAACTGGAAAATAGAACACATACTGATAATAATGGCTGTCAGTTATTATCTAACTAACTGCATTAATTCTTTTTTGGACATTGCTTGATATTTAACTGCAAGAATTTAATTAGAACAATTTGATTTATAATTGGGTTTTGGCATTACATTATCTTAGAACTGTGATTTCACTTCTTGCTTTCTTAAACACAATTCAGCTTCTCAAATTCTGTTATCTCTTACTATTAGGAAAGCTCAATCAAAGTTTTAGGTTTTGAACTGTTTCCTCCCTGTGAATATATGCATGTTTATACATATAACTGCTTCTTTGTCTTCATGTTATATTATATTAACTCATCTTATAATACAAATGGTAGGATAACCTAGAAAACTAGAATCACAAGCAAGCTATCTTCTTTATAGTTTTCAAGTACAATATAAAACTATTAAAAACCTTAAAATAATAATGTAAAATATTCCAGTTTTCAACTTGCAATTCATAATGTATATGACTTTAAATGCACCATTTATATTCTAAGATGCCTTATTTCATTCTTAATATTGTATTTGTTATAATGAGGAAAGAAAAACATTGGAAAAAATTCAGTTTTCTACTAATTTTTTTGAGTGTCTGTGAGGCTGATAAAATATCTGATGCCTGGTTACACTTAATTTTACAGTACTTAAGATTTAGATCATAGTATATAAGCCCATGACAGTACATTAAAAAAAAAATCCTCAAACAGTAATACTCTTTTATTTGATAATTCTTATTCTGCAGACTTTACATGTTTTGAATATGCTAGAAATTAATACTGGTATATTTGTTTAGCCTCTAGATCTAAAGTGTTGAAAGTATACATAGGTTTAGCTATTTACTAATTTACTAAACACTTAACTTCTTTGAAAACTTCAGAGTACTAATACTGTTGCTGTTCTTTTTTTTTACACCATAACCACTCTCCGTTGACCACTGCATGCAGATAGTTGGAAGTAAAGTTATGGTGAGTACAAAAGATGTGTTTTACCCTTAGGTATGAATTTGTGCTTTTGGGAATTGAGTGATTTTGCTTATATTATTTTTTATATGTTTGGTTTTGCTTTTGGAGTATATTCTACCAAAGTAGCAAGATGATTAAGATCAGTTGATGTATATTTAGCTATGGTAACTATTTTTCCTGTGGTTTTTGGAAATGTTTAGAATTGGAATATGCTTGTATATTTTGTTTTTGAAAGTTTAACTTATTTTTTTGGAGTTGTACCTGTGTTTATGATTTTATGATTCAGTTCCTATGATTCTGATGAAATTGGATGTTTTTACCTCAGTGTCTTACGATGGCAGGGAGAGACTCTAATAGGTTGGTTTATATTGGCAGTGATTCTTATTAATGTATCTTACTTGGATTTTAGTGTCATTGAGCACATAGTTTAATGAAAACAGCCTTTGAAGTGCAGTCACGAGATCTAGGTCTTTGTCTTTGTTAGATGGTACTAATTGGCTGTATGACTTTGGACAAGTCCTGTAATTTCTTTGAGGTTCAGATATTAAATTGATAAATTGAAGTGATTGGTGTACATTATTTTTTAAGGTTCTTTCTTTTGCTGCCTTTTAGAGATTTTTTTTAAGATTATGTATTTTAGATAGTTTTTTTTAAAGATTATTTATTTTAGAGAGAGAGTACATTAGTGGAAGAAGGGGCAGAGGGAGAGGGAGAGAAAGAAACCTAAGCAGACATTGCGCTGACTGCAGAGTCCGGTGCTGGGCTTGATCCCAGGACGTTGGGATCATGACCTGAGGCCTGTGTAATTGAGTCGTATTTGTGAATACCTTGTCTTCATGACTAAACAGTCTGTATTTAGAGAACTGGGAAGAAAATACTACCTTTAACATTATTAAATACCACAGTATTCAGAATAGTGAATGTGTATAATACTTGTTTTGCTTTTAAAAGTTGAGTTAGTCTTTTTTTTCCCCTCTTTTAATTTATGTGACATCCATGGACAAAAAGCCATCAATCTTTTGGGGATAATTTCAAACATCAGCAAGTATTTCTTTAGTGCTTATTATGTGCCAAGGACAGTGTTAGGTTCATTGATGACTGGAAAATAGGATAAGATCTTACAGTACTAATATATGAGGAAAGAATCAGTCCTTAAGTTGTGCATGCTTATTGTGTTTTAGGAATTCATAAGCAGGAGAGAGAAGTAGGCTTAGAGTAATTAGAGAGAACTCTATGCAAGTTTTTGGACTTAAACTGGGCTTTTAAGAATCCTTAATTTTGATGGCTGGGATTTGATAAGGGAGATGAGACAACAAAGAAGCTTTAAGATTGTGAAAATAATACTCAATCCAAAGGCCTACAGAAAGATCCAAACTGTGTGGGTAGGGGGCTGAGAAAAGGCAAGCAAGAGATGAGGTTGATTGTTGTTGGAACAAAGAGTGTATATTGGAAAGCTTGAAAAATCAAATTGAAAGAGGATCTTGGAAGTCCAGTTAGAAGAGTAGAAGTTAGTTTGAACAGGAAAGTGACTTGAAGAAAACCCTATTTACCAC
>NC_081575.1:51205355-51224946 GCF_022355385.1 Mustela nigripes | reverse complement strand
TCTCTCTCTGCCTGCCTCTCTGCCTCCTTGTGGTCTCTCTCTGTCCAATAAATAAATAAATAAAAATCCTTAAAAAAAAAAAAAAGAACAACCCCAAATTTGATACTAGTATAGGTAGGCTGGATTAGGCCAATGGTTCTCAAGTTAGAAAGTCTATAAAAATGCGAGTTTTGTCTCTCATGGGGTCTAGGATAGGGCCAAGATATCTGCATATTTATCAATCACCACAGGAGATCCTCAGGAGGTAGGCTGAAGAGCATACTAGAGGAGTAATAGATTAGGATGAAGAGAGATTTGTTTCCAGGGCTACCTAGGAGACTTTTGTGTGAATCAGGGAGGACCTGTACTAAACTGGGGCTAGATGTGGGAGGGTGGGGTTAAATAGGGTTTTGACCTATAAGGGAATCTTGAGCTTATTTTAATGTGAGCTGAAGCTAGCCTGGTTTCTGCATGGCTTTTGCCAGAGCTGGTCAAATAGTATGATTTCTCCATATTCTGATGTTCTCTTCTCATTTCTCTTAGATAACACTCAACTCTGTCCCCTGATTACTCATACTGTTGCTTCTTTAGTTTAGAGTCATCATTAAACACATCTGTAATTGCCGTAGCCCCCTAAGTAGTCTCCTGGTATCCACTCTCTCACCCTGGCCATGCATGTTCTACACTGTTAAACAGATCATGCTGATTTCCCCGCTTAAAACTTTCAAATGGCTTCCTATTGCCCTTTGCAATCTCTTCCCTGCTCCTTTTTCTAATTTCATCTCCATCTCCATTCTTACATGTGCCTGTCCTCTAATTGTACAGGAACACTTGACAATTCCTTAACATCCTACTCTTTTAAGTACCTCTATCTAAATCAAGCACATTCTCTTTCTTTGAGCTAGAATGCCCTTTTCTTCTTTAAGGTGCCTAGAAAGCTCCTAAATATCCATCAGGATTAAGCATCATGTCAATCTTAGAGGAGAATTTGTCTTAGATAACTCCTTCCTTTCCATAACACCACCATATAGCCCTAGTATAATATTGAACGTATTATAATAATAAATCATTACATGTCTTTCTTCCCCAGTAGCTCATTTACATAAAATACTAGGTCTAATGTAAGAGAGAGGTAAATATTTGGCCATATAGGTACAAGTGGCAGGCTAACGGGCTATATATGGTTCATGGAAAAGTTTCATCTTGTCTGAGAGTGTTTTTGAAAGACAATGTAATTAGATGGATATTATGATTGATCTTCAGTATAAACTGTTTTACACCAATGTTTTATCAATGATCTGCTTCTCACACTGGAATTTGCATCACATATCCTGCGATAAAGGGAGGTAACTATGGGTATCAGGTTCTAGAGGAAATGAGGGATTAGTTCTAGAGTTTAGGTGGGAGGGGTGCCTTCAGGGGGAAGATTTTTCTTTGTTGTTTTTTGAGACTAGAGTGAGGAGTGAGAAAACAGTCATTAAAATCACTCTGATGGAAAGTCAGGTACAAAAGGGCTTATTTTTCATGGTCTCATTAGTCTTCAAAAGATGAGAAGTGTGTGTTCATTGATAAAAATGGCAGATAAGAATTTCATAAAAGTGTTCCAGAGAGAATGCATTGTAGAAATAACCACTTTAATTATTATAGTTGCCTAGATATTATATATGTTGGTCAAAAATAAGTCATATAAAAACCAGGTTGAAATTAGAAAAATGGAATATGTAATAAACTAAGTCTGTATGACCCTATCTTTTCTTTTGCCTCTCTAATGTTGATTAGAAGCAGAAATGAATTGAAGCCCTCCCAGTCTTTAACTACTGTCAACCTTACTTTTCATTATTTTCCTTTATAAATTTGCTTTAAAAATCAGACTGGAAAACTGCCTGTTGTTACCTGAACATAACCACCCCCTCAGCCTCATGCAGTCTTTCTTCTGACTTTGTTCATTCTAGGATCTCTTTTTGGCATAGAATTTTTTTTTTTTTTTTTGGTCACCATTCTGCCCATTCTTTATAGCCCTCCCTGAAGCCTGTCCTGATTGCCATCCCTGAGTCATTCCCCTCAATTTCTACCTAGTAATTTATATGAACTTATAAATAAAGTGCTTATGTATCACTTCATTTTTAACTTTCTTAAAGAATCACTTTCTGCTTTATCTTATACTTTCTATTATGTGTTTGTTAAGGGCTTCTGTTATAATACTCCTAGATTATTTTAGTTTATAGTAATGTATATCCTTGAATAATACTGTCACCCAGTGGGTCTGTCTTTTTATGTCAACAATATAGAGCTTATGAAGGGATGTAAATTTCCATAGAGGTCATGGGTTTAGAGGTAGATAGACCTGGGTTCAGATTTCTGCTCTGCTATATGCTATATAGCTGTGTGTCCTTAGATGATTACTTAACCTCTCTGATCCCCAGTCTCCCCATCTAAACAAGAGGATAAAAATACTAAATTCAGGGAGATTTTGAAGTTTATGTTTATATTTAATGCATTTAATGTGCAAAGAAGCTTGCAAGTAGTAGGCCTAAATTCCATTTTTTTGCTAAATGTATTCAGTTCTATTAAATACTTGGTATGAAGAACATAAAAACATGAAGATTACATGGTAAAATGAGATAAAACTATGAGCAGCCTTTTTTGTTTTGGTAAGTATTCAAGATGTGTGCTATTTGATAGGATTCATTCTGGATCAAGAATGTTGAGTTAGATCTGGATTAAGAATGATTCAGTTAGATGGAAAAAGGAGAATGCTTTGCTGTTTATTGGAAGCTATGTGCTATGTAGTATAGATTGTTATTGGGCTTTTAGAAAAAAATAAACTCATGTGTGGTCTCAATATAATATTGACAAGATACAGAAAATGGCTAAAATGATGGATGTGATTTCATTGTAAGCCAGGAATAATTTACCCACAGGTGGAAAAATCACTATTCTGTGGGGAAAAAAAAGTAAGAATGACATGATTATGTATGATAATTGGAAAACAGAATTATAATGACCAGAGCTTATAATGTTAAATATTAGTAAATTTAGTAACATAAATAGTTGAGTGCTTAGGGCAATAGTAGGGTGTTTATGCAACAGTGTCTGTTTAGGGATGAGAAAGACCTGAATTTGAACCCATGATTCACCACTCATTCATTCCCTGTGATCTTGTTAACCTCTATAACCTCAGTTTCATTTTTTTCTTTTTAACGAAAAGTTACTGGACTCCTATTACATGCCAGGTGCTTGAATGATGAACCATACAGATATATTCCTCATGGAGCTTACTTACATTCTAGCTGGGAGACAGACAATGATACATCAGATTTAATGGCAAGTGGTGGTTAAGTGCTGTGGGGAAAAAAAAAAAGTAAAATGAGAAAGTTGAGAGTGATCAGGGATGTGCCATTTTATTTTATTTTATTTATTTATTTTTTTCTTTTTCCCTTCAAAGATTTAATTTATCTATTCGACAGAGAGAAATCACAAGTAGACAGAGAGGCAGGCAGAGAGAGAGACAAGGAAGCAGGCTCCCTGCTGAGCAGAGAGCCCAATGCGGGACTCGATCCCAGAACCCTGAGATCATGACCCGAGCCGAAGGCAGCGGCTCAACCCACTGAGCCACCCAGGCGCCCTGGGATGTGCCATTTTAGATAGGTGACCTCTCTGTGCAATGACAAATGAGCAGAGACATTAATGAAATTGGGGAGAGCTATGTAAATATTTAGGGAAGAACTTTACAGGCAGAGAGAACATAGAGTGTCATGGCTTAGAGGCAGGAGAGTGCATTCAGTATGTGAAGAATAGTGAAGAGGCTAGTGTGGTTGGAGTGGGCTTCAATAAGGGGAGGTATGAGCATATTTAATGACCAACCACAAGAGCTAGTTAAAGTCACTAAAAACATAGGTTAAGGGTAGTAGTGGGTTGCTCATTTGGAAAGGTAGGTTAAGGTCATTTTAGGAGAGATATGCTAAAGAGTTACACTTTAATAGAGAGGGATCCTGAAAAGTTTTGAGCAATGGAATGGCAAAATCTGAGCTGTATTTGGGGAAGATTAATTGAGCAGTATAAATAAGAGAGATTAGAAACTAGGGCAGGGAGATGAAGTTGGGGGTTGTTGTAGTAGTTTAAATAATAGAACCCTTAACTGGAGAATGGTTAAGAGGAACTAAATGGAGAGTATAGATGAGTGATTGTGGAAGTAAAATTAATTGGTTTCAGCAAATGATTGAAAAGGGCAGAGAAGATATTTGCAACAATAATGACTGAAATTTTAAGCATGGGTGACTGAAATGGTAGTAATTTGAGATCATAGAGAAATCAGGAGCAAGACTATTTGGAGTAAAAAATGATGAGTTCAGTGAGATATGTTAAGGAGAAACTAGTAAGATCACAAAAACAGGAATAAAATTATCAATACACAGGAACATTTCTTTAGCACTTGTAGAACTAAGAGTAGAATTTTATAATTTGGTTCATAGTTTTAAACTCCTGCTTTTACTATTTTAAATGTACCCTCTGCACTTTGCTGCTGAACATATGTTTATCATCCTAACAACATTTACCTGTTTATAAACTGAAGCCTCAATAACTGTATTAGGCAGTTAAAGCATACTTCTAGGTGACTCAATGTACCCAGATAGAATAGAGCTAATCATTTTAGTGGCTTGTAGTATTGCTTACCAGATAAGCCATTTTACATAATTAATATGTTACTTTTGTACCTTTTGGGATGTTTCTGAATAATCTGAATCAAAAGGACAACCCCATCATAGGTGAAGGTTAGGAACAGTTGTATCTTTGTTTGCCTGAATTGGGGCATGGAGGCCCTGACTGAATGAATATTGTAAGACCTTTTTCACAAAATAGAGCCAAATAAATTTGTTTCCTCATGCTAGTGAGGAAGGTACTGAATGAAAGTTCCTGTTAAAGTACAAACTTATGGTCAGGCTCAAAGTAAAATATTCATAATGCTTTTGATGTATTCCTTACTATAATTCCTAATACTAGAATTCCTAGTAATCATAATATCCATAAAATACCACTAACCCTGACAGTATGTACTTGGGGGCTAGCTTTTAAGTTGCTATTGAATTATTAAATTGAAATTTTGTTTACTAGTTGAATAGTGTCTTAATGATTACTTCATGTAATGTTGTACTTGTGTCAGGCTGATTATTTGAATGTATCCTATGAGAAAGATAAAATCTTTGTGGGTTTTTAAAAATAATAGTATAGTCCAGAAGGGGGAGACAAAACATTAATTATTGGAGTTTGAAGTAGCTGCTTCATGATAAAAAACGTGGCTTTTTTATACTCCAATTTGATTTATTTTTCTTATGGACTTAGAAATCTTAGGGAAGTTGCCACTATAAAACATTTAGTTTAATGGGGGTGACGATTTTGTTAAAAATCAATTCAATCGGAGTAAAAATAATCAATGCAATTATTTTTAACTAGTGTATATAAAGTAGAAAAACTCATTTGGTAATCAGATGAAAATAAGACCTGAGACTGTTTAATGATGGTATATTATAAGCAATCTTTTCAGAATAGCATGAGCACTATTAAAGTTTCAATTTAAGTCTCTTCTAATTTCAAAATCATTGTTATGTTCAGTGAATAGCTATTTTCCCATTTCCTTATGTTTTAACACTGCAAGCCAGCTTGTGTCTTATACTTATTTTGAATAGGGATATCCATATATGTTTTGAAAAGTTTATTATTAAAATCTCCATTCATTTTTAGAACAGTTTTCATCAATCCCTTCCCTTCTACTGCATTGTCACAAATTATATTATCTCATCATGTCAGATTAAATTTGTTTAAGGAATACTAAGATAACATAGATTATAAAATATTAGTAAGTCATTATGCCTTGGGCACTTGGAAATATCTAAGTGTGAATATTGACTTTATGTTTAGACATACATTTTGTAAGTTGATTACATTAATATTTGTGAGTATGTGGTGGTTATATTTTATAATATATCCTGATACTGGAAACAAGAACATAAACTTTTCTTTTAGGATTCTGCACTGCAAATTTATTTTCTGTGTATTTTAATTGCAATCATGGTAGAAATTTCTGTTGATGACATTTCTTTGTGTATATAGTCAGGTAAAATAATATATTTCGGGGCACCTGGGTGGCTAAGTGGGTTAAGCCTCTGCCTTCGGCTCAGGTCATGATCTTAGGGTCCTGGGATCGAGCCTTGCATCAGGCTCTCTGCTCAGCAGGGAGCCTGCTTTCCTCCTCTCTCTCTGCCTGCCTCTCTGACTACTTGTGATCTCTGTCTGTCAAATAAATAAAATCTTTAAAAATAAAATAAAATAATACATTTAAAATATGATGCTTGATATGACATTTTAAATGCCTATAGTGATTGAGGGGACAGTACAATATGGCAGTATAAGAAGATCCTGAACTCAGTCTCTTCCCATGTACCACATCGAAAGCTACAAAAAGAACAGTTCCCTCAGAAAAAGACATAAAAACTAGCAGAAAGCTCCTTCAAAACACAGCAGACTGAAACACACCATGAGTCATTCTGTGAAAAAGTCCTACTTACTTGTGTTGGAGCTTTAGTTTGAGGGTCAGACTTTAGGTTTGCCACATGTCTACAGGCTGTGGAACTGCTCTCAGGGAACAAAGTCTGGGGGAAGCCATCTTTCCACTCTCCTTTAGCCTCACTATAGCTCACTGGTACCTCCCAGAAAAGTGCGTATACATGCCTCTCAAGCCCGGGCTTTTGCAACTGTTACCCTAGGGGACACCTCCAAATTGCCTGGTCTGGAGGTCAGCAGAGCTTATGATTATGGTCCTAGAGGACTGTATATTATTTATACACTTTAAAAGCTGCTATCTGATGGTCTGGATTCCAGGTAGTCTGATTCTAGGTGCTGACTGAGATCACTTCTGGAATGCTGACAGGTACTGGCGCATCCTCAGCACTGAGACCTATTAAGAATAAATCAGGCTACTGAGACAACCACAAAGGTTCAGTAAACAACCAAGAACTATGGCAAGGTTTAAAGATTGGATTAATCTCTTATATGGGGACCTCCTCAAGACTGGAAGACTGCTGCAAGTAAGAGAACAGATAAAACCTTAGGAAAAAAAGTCTTAATGAAAGGTAATGAGTAACTTACCTGATGAAGAGTTCAAAGAAAAGGTCATACATCTGAATAGCTAGTTTAGGAAAAATTTATTCCTAGACAGGAGCCAACCATTTTTACCTACTGCCTCATACCAAAATTCTTGCCATGATGCTAATCTAGGTATGTAGACTGAGGTGTGAGATTCACATTTTTCCACATGTAAAGCAATTTCATAGGCAAATATTACTGATGATGATGTTGAGTAAGAAAAGTGACATGTTAGCCAATATTTTTTCCCATTTTTTAAGTAAATTTGAAACTTCTTGGGAAAAAATTATTTTGGAGGGATATTGTTATGCACACACATCTTGAAACTATTTGATTAGCTACTGTATGTTCTCTACTTTGTTGCTATTAATTGAGGGAATATTGTTATTAAAGGGAATTGGAACAAAAACTTACTAAAACATCAAAGTAAAGGGCATAAAGATGCTCATCAAACTTGGGAGAAGTTGAGATGAACACCATGAGAACTTTAACCAACAGACACAATATATAAGAAAGTACCAAACAGAAGTCACAGGGCTGAAGAATATAATAGCTAAACTGAAAAATACACTGGAGGGGTTCAACAGCAGACTAGATGAAGCAGAAGAAAGGATCAGTGATCTAGAAGACAGAGTGGAACTAATTCAAACAGAATAGCAAAAAGAAAATAAATAAGTTTAAAAAGCAAAGATAGCTTACTGGACCAGTAGAACAACATCAAGTGGAATATCATTTGCGTTATGCGGTCCCAGGAGGAGAAGAGAGAGAAAGGGCAGAAAACTTTTTTGAATAAATAATGACTGCAAATATCCCTAACTGGAGGAGAAAACAGGCATTCAGATCCAGGAACCTTAGTGTTCCAAATAAGAAACTAGATAGATCCATGCGAAGGGACAGTACAATTAAAATGCCAAAAGTTAAAGAGAGAATCTTAAAGCAAGAGAAAAACAAATTGTCTAATGTAAGAGAAATCCCCTGAGAGTAGCAGAACATTTTTCTTGCAGTCCACAAGGGAGTGGAATGGTATATTCAAAGTGCTGAAAGGGAAGAATTTCCAACCAAGTAATACCGTGTCTGACAAAGTGTTACAATTTAGATTATCTATGCAAAACCTAAAGGTTTTAACCACCAAACCAGCTTTATAAGAAATGTTAAAGAGACTTCTGTAAATTGGAAGGAAAGGGCATGAATTACTAATAAGAAAACATATGAAAGTACAAATCTCATTGGCAAAGGTAAATATATAGTAAAGTTAGTATATTAGTCCCTTATAAAATTAGTATGGAGGTTGAAAGACAAAAGTAAAAATAACTGGTAGAACTATAGTAATAAATTACGGATACACAAAACAAAAAAGATGTAAAATGTGACGTGAGAAACATAAAATGGGGAGGGGCGGATTAAAAATGTAGAGTTTTAGGGTGCCTGGGTGGCTCAGTGGGTTGGGCCTCTGCCTTCCGCTCAGGTCATGATCTCAGTTTCCTGGGATTGAGGCCGCATCAGGCTCTCTGCTCAGTGGGGAGCTTGCTTTCTGCCCTCTCTCTGCCTGCCTTTCTTCCTACTTGTGATCTCTCTCTCTCTGTCAAATAAATAAAATATTTTAAAAACATGTAGAGTTTTAGAATGCATTAAAACGTATGTTTCTGTCATCTTAAAATAGACTGTTACATATATGGGCTTTTATAAGTGGCTCTCATTCTAACCACAAAGTAAATATCTAGAGGAGATACACAGAAGTACATAAAAAAGGAATCTAAGCATAACACTAAAGAAAGTAATCAAACCATAAGGGAAGAGAACCAGAAACAGTGAACAAAATAGCAGTAAGTGTGTACTTATCAATAATAACTTTAAATGTAAATGATCTACATTCTCCAATAGAAAGACGTAGAATGGCTGAATGGATAAAAATATAAGACCCATCTGTATCTTGCCTACAGGAGACTCACTTCAAATACAAAGACTTACACAGGTGAAAGTGAAGGGATGGGAAACGATGTTTCAGGCAAGTGGAAACGGAAAGAAAACTGGAGTAGCTGTACTTTTTTTAGGCAAAATAAACTTTAAAACAGAGACTGCAGTAAAATACAAAGAAGAGCACTACGTAATGATTAAGGAATCAATCACACAAAAGGATATGATATTTGCAAATATTTATGTACCCAACATAGGATCACCTAAATATGTAAAGGAGATATTAACAAAGGGAGAAATTGGCAGCAATACAATGATAGTAGGGATATTAATACCCTATTTATGTGAACAGATAGATCATCTAGACAGAAAATTGATAAGGAAGTATTGGCCTTATTGACAGACAGATGAGCTTAATAGATATAAACAGAATGTTTGATCCAAAAACAGAATATACATTTTTTTTTAAATGCACATGGAAAATTCTCCTGGATGGATCTTAAGTTAGGCCATAAAACACATCTAAATAAATTTAATAAGATTGAAATATATCAACTGTCTTTATTGACCACCATGATAGTATGAAGTTTAGAGATCAATTACAAGAAGAAGACTGGAAAAAATCACAAAAATACGGAGATTAAACAGTATTCTACTGAACAACCAGTGGGTAAATAAAATAATTCAAAAGAGAAAAAAAAATACCTTGGTGACAAATGAAAATAAAAATACAACTTACTTTGGGATTCAGCAAAAAGCGTTTCTAAGAGGAAAGTTCCTAGAGATACTGTTGTACCTCAAAAAACAAGAAAATCTCAACTTTCCATATAAAATCCATATAAAATCTAACTTTCCATATAAAAGAACTAGAGAAAGAACAGTGTTACTAGAAAGAACGAAATAGAAAAAAATCAGAGTGTACACAAAACAAACTGAGGAATTCTGGGGGGTAGGGAGGTATGGAAAAGGTGTTTGGGTTATGGACTTTAGGGAAGGTATGTGCTATGGTGAGTGCTGTAAAATGTAAACCTGGAGATTCACAGACCTGTACCTCTGGGGCTAATAATACATTATATGTTAATAAAAAATTAAAAAAACAAAAACAAAAAATCAGAGTGTAAATTAATGAAATAATGACTAAAATGAAAATAGAGCAATTAGATCAATGAAACTAATAGCTGGTTCTTTGAAAAGATAAACTAAATTGGCCAATATTTAGAATGATTCACCCATTGAAAAAGAAAGGACTTCAATAAATAAAATCAGAAATGAAAGTTGTTATAGCTGATACTACAGAAATACAATGGATCATAGGAAACTATCATGAACAATTATATGTAAACAAACTAGATAACCTAGAAGAAATGCAATGTACAGTCTTCTAGAAACTGACTTATAAAGAAATAGAAAATCTGAATAGATCAATTACTAGCAAGGAGATTGAATCAGTAATCAAAAACCAGCGAACAAAGAAGTCTAGGACCAGGTGGCTTCATAGGTGAGTTCTTCCAAACATGTAAAGAAGATTTAATACCTATCCTTCTCAAGCTCTTCCATAGAATTGAAGAGAAGGGAAAGCTTCCTAACTAATTTTAATGAGGCTAGCAATATCCAGTTACCAAAACCACTCAAAAGGATACCATAAAGAAAGAAAATTACAGTCCAGTATCCCCAATGAACATAGATGGAAAAATCCTCAACTGAATACTAGCAAACAAAATTCAACAATACATCAAAAAGATAATATACTATGATCAAGTGGTATTTATTTCAGGGATGGAAAGATGATTCATCATCCTCAAACCAATGTGTGATATACCGAATTAACAAAGTGAAGGATAAAAATCACATGATCAAAGCATTTAACATCCATTTATGATAAAAAAACTCATACCAAAATGGGTATATAGGGAATGTACCTTAACATAATAAAGACTCTATATGACAGGTCCACAGCTAATTTCATACTTAATGGTGAAAAGGAAGACTTTCCTCTAACATATTGAATAAGACAAGGATGCCCACTCTATCAGCTTTTATTCAGTATAGCATTGGAAATTCTGGCAAGAGCAATTTGGCAAGAAACAGAAAAAGCATCCACATTGGAAAGGTAGAAATAAAACTGCAAATGACTTGCAATACTTTGAAAATGACGTGATTTTTATATTGAAAACCTAAACACTCTACCAAAAAACTGTTAGAGAAGAAATAAATGAATTCAGTAACTGCTGGCTGTAAAGTTAATATACAAAAATGTTGCATTTCTATACATTAACAACTAACTGTCAGAAAGAGAATTGAGAATACATTCTTATTTACAGTTGCATCAAAAAGACTAAAATACCGGGGGCGCCTGGGTGGCTCAGTGGGTTAAAGCCTCTGCCTTCGGCTTGGGTCATGATCCCAGGGTCCTGGAATCGAGCCCACGTCGAGCTCTCTTGCTCAGCGGGGAGCCTGCTTCCCCCTCTCTCTCTGCCTGCCTCTCTGCGTACTTGTGATCTCTGTCTGTCAAATAAATAAATAAAATCTTAAAAAAAAAAAAGACTAAAATACCTAGGAATAAATTTAACCAGGAGGTGAAAGACCTGTTCACTGAATACTATAAGACATTTATGAAATAAATTGAAGACACAGCTAAATGGAAATATATTCCATGTTCCTGGATTGAAAGAATATTGTTAAAATGTCCATCTTACCCAAAGGAATCTACAGAGTCAGTATAATGACTCTGACTACAGAGTCAGAAAAATAACAGTGGTATTTTTCACAGAAATAGAACAAACAGTCCTAAAATTTGTATTGAATCACAAAATACCCCAAATAACCAAAGCACTTCTGAGAAAGAACAAAGCTGGAAAGCATCACACTACCTGATTTCAAACTTAACTACTAAAGCTATAGTAATCAAAGCAGTATGGCACTGGCATAAAAATAGGCACAAAGATCAATGGAACAGATAGAATTCTCAAATTCATGCATCTGTGGTGAATTATTTTATGACAAAGGAGGCAAGAATATACAATGGGGAAAGGGCAGTCACTTTAATAAATGGTGTTGGGTAAACCGGAGAGCCACATGCAAAGGAATCAGATTACTGTTTTACACTATACACAAAAATTAATTCAAAATGGTTTAAAGATTAAAGATCTGAAGCTGTGAAACTCCTAGAAGAAGGCAGACTTGGTAAACTCCATGACATTGGTCCTGGTGATGATTTTTTGGATCTCACTCTTAAAAGCAAAGACAGTAAAAGTGAAATAAGTGGAACTACATCAAACTACAAAGCTTCTGCACAACAAAGGAAACCATCAACAAAATGAAAAGGCAACCTAGATTTGGAGAAGATATTTGGAAATTATATATCTGATAAGGGATTAATATTCAAAGTATATAAAGAACTTGGGCACCTGCGTGGCTCAGTGGGTTAAAGCCTCTGCCTTCGGCTCAGGTCATGATCCCAGGGGCCTGGGATCTAGCCCTGTGTGGGCTCTCTGCTCAGCAGGGAGCCTGCTTCCTCTTCTCTCCCTGCCTGCTTCTCTGCCTACTAGTGATCTCTGTCTGTCAAATAAATAAAATCTTAAAAAAAAAAAAAAACCCCACAAAATATATAAAGAACTCATACAACTTAATAACAAAAAACAATCCTATTTAAAAAGTGGGTATAGAATCTGAATAGATATTTTCCAAAGAAGAGATAGAGATAGTGAGTAAGAATGTGAAAAGATGTTCAGCATCACTAATCATCAGGGAAATGCAATCAGAACTACAATGGGATATCATCTCATCTCATACCTGTTAGAATAGCTGAAAGACAAGAAATAACAAGTGTTGGTGGAGGTGTGGAAAGAGGGAAACTGTTATGCATTGGTGGATATGTAAATTGGTACATACACTATGGAAAATATTAAGGATGTTCCTAAAAAATTAAAAAGAGAACCACCATATGCTTCTATAATTCCATTTCTATGTATTTATTTGAAGAAAATAAAACCACTGACTTGAAAAGATATATTATTGATATATTATTGAAAAATTGTTATTATTGCAAAATAACATCTATGTTATTTGCAACTTTATTTATAATAAGCATGATATGGAAATAACCCAAATGTCCATTGAAGGATGAGTGGATAAATAAGATGGGGGTGTGTGTGTGTGTGTTTGTGTGTGTGTGTGTATAAATAAAATGAATGTTACTCAGCCATAAAAAAGAGATCTTGCCATTTGTGACAATCTGGATGGACCTTGAAGGTGTTATGCTAAGTGAAATAAGTCAGAGAAAGAAAAAACTCTATAATCTTACTTACATATGGAATAAAAACCTAAATAGTTGAACAAAACAAAACTCAGAGCAGAATGGTAGTTAACAGTGGGAATAGGTTTGGGGGTGGGCAAAATGGGTAAAGGGGTCAACAGGTATAAATTCCTAGTTATAAAATAAATAATCCATGGGGACATCATATATAATATGGTGACTGTAGTTAGTAATGTTGTGCATATTTGGATGTTGCTAGGAGAGTAAATATTAAAAATTCTCATTGTCAAAAAAAGAGAAAACCCTGTAACTTTGTATAATGACAGATGGTAACTAGCTTTATTGTGGTTATTATTTCCCAGTTTATACAAATACCAAATTATTATGTTGTATACCTGAAACTGACAAAAAATTATATGTCATTTATGTCTCAAAACAGAGAGTAGCCGTTATTTCACATTGCTTTGATTTTTTTTTTTGACTGCTAACTATGCCAAAACTTTTGACTGTCCATATAGCATGAGGTAATTATTTAATAAGTGTTCTTCTGTGTTTGTTTTTGTCACTAAGCAATTTATTCTATATATTATATATCCTTTAAAAGGTATGTTTAAAATTTGCTGTTGCCATTAAATATTTACAGTGGCATGACATAGATAATTTTTATGAGCCAATACTTTCTTAATCCAGGTAACCTTGTCAGGGGAAAAAGTGGAAACGATAAGATTATGATTAATATTAAGGATTTAACTTGGTGTGTATCAGATTTTGGACTTTTCTCATATATTTGGTTCCATTTCCCATTTTAGTTAGTTTCTTTTATCTGCTTATCTGTTAGGAAAGACTGGTTGAACCAAAATTAGCTCTTCTGAATGGGATGAGGACAGTATAGGATCATCTTAAAAAATGCCATTTTGGGTATAAAATACTTAAGAGTTTTTAAACCCTTTAACACAGTTTCTCATTTGAACTATGCATTATATATACTTTTGTAGGTTTGTGCATCAATTTTTAGGGAAGAAAATCCTCACATTCTTGGGATCTGGCCTTGTCCCTTGGAATCTTTTGAGTACTATGTAGTAGACAGTGTATTTCCTATTAGTCATCAATAGATACTCATAATGTGAATTAGTATCCAGTTTAAATGCTTGTATAAAATGCGTTGTGGGCCTGCATCTCTAAATAGACTGGTAATATATAAGGTAAGTTTTTGTTTTTTTTTTTTACTGTGATCATTATAATTCAGTTACCTAGGTTCCTACATTAATTGCATGTATTATTATATTTGTAACCACAGTTACCTATCAAAACAATATAGAAAAGTAAAATGAATTTTAAGACCATCAATCAAAGACACCAAAAGCTTTCTGTATTCAGTTATGCTGATGTGTTTATAAATTTTTACTAACCTATCATGGTTTCTTTCGTGAAGGAACTTGTGATCTAAGGAGAAAATAATTGCTTGTGTAATGTAATTATGGTGCACTGAATACAGTAACTATTTTGTACACTTTAGGTAAATCATTTATTTCATTGATGATGATGCTTTTTTGGTAGAGTGGTTTTGCATTCAGAGAGCTGTTTTTTTTTTTTTTTAAAGATTTTATTTATTTATTTGACAGAGAGAGACCACAAGTAGGCAGAGAGAGAGGGAGGAAGCAGGCTCCCTGTTGAGCAGAGATTCCCAATGCGGGGCTCGATCCCAGGACCCTGAGATCATGACCTGAGCCGAAGGCAGAGGCTTTAACCCACTGAGCCACCCAGGCGCCCCACAGAGAGCTGTTTTATAATGTGATTGGGAACTCCGTACTAGAGACATTGTGTGTGTGCGTGTGTATATGTGTGTATGTGAGCACTTACAGAAGATATGGCTTTCTGTCCGTATCTTTCTCTCTGCCTCTTAAATGAGTTCATATAGGTTCCCTCTGTGTTTGAAAGCTGAGATGTTATAAGAGAACTGAGACTTTTCTTCAGAATTATTTCATGTTTTCTTACTATGTGGAATGTTTTTGTTTCCTACCTAGTAACAGAGAAGGTATATACTATGGGCTGAATTGTGTCCCCCCAAACTTGTATGTTGTGGTTCTTACCTCTGGTACCTCAGAATGTGATTCTATTTGGAGATAGGGCCTTTAAATAGGCTGTTATGTTAAAATGATATGATTAAGGTATGCCCTAATGCAATGTAACTGGTATCCTTATAAGAGGAAATGGGGACACAGAAACACCAGGGGCATGTACAGAGGAAAGACCATGTGTTGTAATGAGCACTGGGTATTATATAGGACTGATGAATTACACACCTGTACACCTGAAACAATCATTATATGTTAATTAATTGAATTTAAAATAAAAAAAAAAGACCACGTAGACATTGAGAGAAGGTAGCCATTTGCAAGCCAAGGATAGAGGTCTCAGACGAAACCAACTCTGCTGGTACCTTGGTCTTGGACTTCTAGCCTCGAGAACTGTTGGAAAATAAGTATTGGTTATTGAAACCACCACTCTGTGGTGTTTTGCAGCCCTTGCCAACAAATGCAATATGTACTATTCATTCTGTTCTATTTGCTAACTTTTAGAGACATCAAATTCCAGGAACTGTGCAAGTTCTAAGTAAAAACTAACTCTCATAATAACTATCATTCCTGTTTCATAGATGAGGAAAGTGAGGCTTAGAAAAGCAAGTACATTGGGTTGCACAGTAAGTAAGTGGGGGAGTTAGGACTTGAACCCAGTCAGACTGACTTCAGAGCTGGCTTATTCAACCAAACTTAAGTAAGAATTTGGTGAATTCCAGGTAGTTGTGGATAATGAGCATCACCGTAGGTGCTTACCTTCTCTAACAGTGTTATTTAGTTCTTCACCTATTACTAATAGATGATTTTTTTCCCACTAGCTGAAGAATGCTTATAGACAAACCACAAACATATTGAGAGCCCTGCCTATAGGAAAGCTACTCTATCAGAGAGAATTAAATACCTCTACCCAAATGTTGCTCTGTGGGCCAAAAATGACTGAGCCAGATATCATACTTGTGCTTGCACAATTAGGTAACTTCAACTCAGATAAAGAGAACATATTGAGCAATGTAAATGTGAGGAATGATACACCGCTTATTTACAAACCAACATAAATATTGGAAGTAATCCCATTTTTAGCAATGGCCTTTAATTTTTTAAGCCATTTTCACTGTGCCAAAAATTTGATCCAACATTGTGACTCCTCAAGTTTTGTTATCAGTGTTCATCTTTCATATACACCCTTCCATTTTTATGATTAATTTCAGTTAAATGATAGTTTTGTTTAATTAACATGGTGTAATTAAAATGCTTATAAATTCTTAAAGGGCAAGGACTATGTCTTAATATACCTTAGACATTTGAAATACATTAGGCTATAATAGCAATAAAATAATTAAACATTCTTTTTAAAAATTAATTTAGTTTTATTTTTTCAGTGTTCCAAAAATTCATTGTTTATGCACCACACCCAGTGCTCCATGCAATATGTGCCATCCTTAATACCCACCACCAGGCTCACCCAACCCCCTCCCCGCAAAACCCTCAGTTTGTTTCTCAGAGTCCACAGTCTCTCATGGTTCATCTCCCCCTCCCGATTTCTCCCAACTCACTTCTCCTCTCCCACTCGCAATGTCCTCCGTGTTACTCCTTATGCTTCATAAATTAGTGAAACCATATGGTAATTGACTCTCTCTGCTTGACTTATTTCACTCAGCATAATCTATTCTCATCCTGTCCATGTTGATACAAAAGTTGGATATAAAAGATACTTTTTGATGGAGGCATAATACTCCATTGTATACACGGACCATACCTTCTTTATCCATTCGTCCTTTGAAGGGCATCCTTGCTCTTTCCACATCAACTTGCATTCCCACCAACAGTGTAAGAGGGTTCCCCTTTCTCCACATCCTCTCCAACATGTGTTGTTTCCTGTCTTGCTAATTTGGGCCATTCTAACTGGTGTAAGGTGATATGTCAATGTGGTTTTAATTTGAATCTCCCTAATGGCTAGTGATGATGAACATTTTTTCATGTATCTGATAGCCATTTGTATATTTTCACTGGAGTTGTGCCTGTTCATGTCTTCTGCCCATTTTTTGATATGATTGTCTGTTTTGTATGGGTTGAGTTTGAGGAGTTCTTTAAAGATCCTGGATATCAGCCTTTTGTCTGTACTGTCATTTGCAAATATCTTCTCCCATTCCGTGGGTTGCCTCTTTGTTTTCTTGATTGTTTCCTTTGCTGTGCAGAAGCTTTTGATCTTGATGAAGTCCCAAAGGTTCATTTTTGCTTTTGTATCCTTTGCTTTGGGAGATATATCATGAAAGAAGTTGCTGTGGCTGATATCGAAGAGGTTACTGCCTATGTTCTCCTCTAGGATTCTGATGGATTCCTGTATCACATTGAGGTCTTTTATCCATTTTGAGTTTATCTTTGTGTACGGTGTAAGAGAATGGTCGAGTTTCCTTCTTCTACATATAGCTGTCTAGTTTTCCCAGCTCCCCGTATTGAAGAGACTGTCTTTTTTCCACTGTATATTTTTTCCTGTTTATCGAAGATTATTTGCCCATAGAATTCACGGTCCATATCTGGGCTCTCTACTCTGTTCCACTGGTCTATGTGTCTGTTTTTATGCCAGTACCATGCTGTCTTGGTGATCACAGCTTTGTAGTAAAGCTTGAAATCAGGTAACGTGATGCAGCCAGTTTTGTTTTTCTTTTTCAATGTTTCTTTAGCGATTCGGGGTCTCTTCTAATTCCATACAAATTTTAGGATTATTTGCTCCAGCTCTTTGAAAAATACCGGTGGAATTTTGATCGGAATGGCATTAAAGATATAGATCACTCTAGGCAGTAAAGACATTTTAACAGTGTTTATTCTTCTGATCCAAGAGCATGGAATGGTCTTCCATCTTTTCGTGTCTTCTTCAATTTCTTTCATGAGTGTTCTCTAGTTCCTCGAGTACAGATCCTTAACCATCCTTGTAGCCCAGGGATAAATCCCACCTGGTCATAGTTGATAATCTTTTTAATGTGCTGTTGGATACTGTTTGCTAGGATCTTGCTGAGAATCTTAGCATCCATATTCATCAGTGATATTGGTCTGAAATTCTCCTTTTTGGTAGGGTCTTTGCCTTGTTTGGGGATTAGGGTAATGCTGGCTTCATAGATAGAGTCTGCAAATTTTCCTTCTGCTTAAATTTTTTGAAACAGCTTCAGAAGAATAGGTGTTATTTCTTCTTTTGAAAGTTTGGTAGAATTTTCCAGGGAATCTGTCAGGTCCTGGGCTCTTGTTTTTGGGAGGTTTTGATCACTGCTTCAATCTCGTTACTAGATATCGGTCTATTCAGGTTGTCTGTTTCAGTTTTGGGATTTTATAATTTTCCACGAATGCATCCATTTCATCTTGGTTGCTTATCTTATTGGCATATAATTGTTGCTAATAACTTCTGATGATTGTTTCTACTTCCTTGGTGTTAGTTGTGATCTCTACCTTTTCATCCATAATTTTATGAATTTGGGCTTTCCCTCTTTTCTTTCAGATTAGTGTGGCCAGTGGTTAATGATCTTATTGATTCTCTCAAAAAACCAGCTTGTAGTTTCATTGATACGTTCTACCGTATCTCTGGTTTCTACCTCATTGATCTCTGCTCTAATCTTCATTATTTCCCTTCTTATGTGTGGAGTTGGTTTTATTTGTTGTTGATTCTCCATTTTTTTAAATGTTTTTATTTTTTTTTATTTCTTTTCAGCATAACAGTATTCATTGATTTTGCACCACACCCAGTGCTCCATGCAATACGTGCCCTCCCTAATACCTACCACCTTGTTCCCCCAACCTCCCACGCCCTGCCCCTTCAAGACCCTCAGGTTGTTTTTCAGAGTCCATAGTCTCTCATGGTTTACCTCCCCTTCCAATTTCCCTCAACTCCCTTCTCTCCATCTCCCCATGTCCTCCATGTTATTTGTTATGCTACACAAATAAGTGAGACTATATGATTATTGACTCTCTCTGCTGGACTGTTTAACTCAGCATAATCTCTTCCAGTCCCGTCCATGTTGCTACAAAAGTTGGGTATTCATCCTTTCTGATAGAGGCATAATACTCCATAGTCTATATGGACCACATCTTCCTTATCCATTCATCCGTTGAAGGGCATCTTGAAAAAAGAAAAAAGAAAAAGAAAAATAAAGAGAGAGAGAGAGAGGAAAAAACGGAAGATCAAAGAGAAGGTTCAGCCCAAATGGGCCCCAAGGTAAGATTTATGATGTATACAAAC
>NC_081575.1:51198413-51204955 GCF_022355385.1 Mustela nigripes | reverse complement strand
ATAAAGGAAGAACCTCGTCAAGAAGAACCCCAAGTATAAGATTTATATACTATCGGGACAAACACAAAAACACAGAAACACTGGCAGAAGAAATATATGGGAGAGTGGTTATAAATTCTCAGTTTGGGCGAGGAGGGTTGTTTTGATTCTTCCTGGATGTATCTTGATATCTTTCTTAAAGGACTCAAGTTCTAAGATAAAGGGGATTTAACAATTTTTTTACCTATAGCGGTAGCATTGATTGGGGAAAGTTTCACTCTATATGAATATTAGAAAATAAAAATAAAAAAGGAATAAACTAGACTAAACTAAAATAAAATTAAAAAAATTAAAAAAATAGAAATACAAAAGAAACACACAGGTGTATGTATCAAAAAGTTCATGTTAGAAGGTTATTATGGAATTTGATGTACTGGACATCTCATTGTGATGGTAAATAGGTTAAAATATTATCTATATAAACAAAAAATGAGCCAGAATAGTGGGAACGAGTTAAAAATAAAAGTTTTCCTATGAAGTAGTAGTGGTTGTTCTGTTGCCATTTTTTTTTTCCTTTTCTGGGTGGTTTTCTGGTGGAGGGGCCTGCCACGGGGGTTTTCAGACAGTGATGTTCCCTGAGTTATATTCTCCTGCCCCCGTCAAGGGGATGGGCTCAGAGGAAACCAGTTTTTTCAGGCTTTTGTTTTCTGGAGGTTTATATGTTTGTTCACTTTTTTTTCTCTTGCCTTGACCGCTTTTGATGGTTTTTGTAGGTTTAGAGGAAAGCAGTCTGCACCCTGACCCTCATTCTGGTCCCCTGTGGGTGTTGCAGAGCCCATATAAATTACCCCCTGTCCGCTGTCAAGAGCAGGTTCCAAGTCGCTGTCCCTGGGGAATGCAGGATCTTTTGATTGTTCCCAAAACCTGGCAGTGGAGGCTGTCTGGGTAGCTCTAGACTGCCAGAGAGGTTCCTAGCAGTGATCACACACTGAGATTTTCCTGCTGGCCCGGGATTGGTGTGCCTAGTCTTTCTGGGTCTATGAGCGTGGGGCTTGCGCGCACCTGTCTCAGAGGAAGGTGTGGGGAGCGTGCGTCTCAGGCTCTATTAGCATTTCTTGGCATTCTGCCGTCTGACGAGGCTCCCAGCCCCTCACAGGAGCCGGATCCCACGCGGGCGTGCTGCTGGCTCAGGGACTGAGACCTGGTTTCTCCGCCGCACTCTCTCTGGCTCAGCGCCAGGGGAGGCTGTCCTGGGTCCAGGGACTTAAGCCCTTGTCCCTAGCCACCCCGATTCCCACAATTTCTCCCCCATGATCCTTTGCTCTTTTTGAGTGCTTTCAACCCGTCTCCAAGTTAATGCTGGTCCCTAGATCTAGGGCACTCTCGTATTGGGGTATTACTTTCCAATCGGTCTCCTCTGGTGGCTCCCTCCCCCTTTTGTTTATCTTCAGATATCAGTCTGACTTTCCCACTCCGCTTTACCTGTCCACTGGCATCTTCTGCCCCTGTAGAGATCCAGACGTGTATAATTTTGATCTCAGGCTGGTTTCATGGGTGATCAGAGTTCTTTGGTAGGTAATCAGCTCCCTTTAGGGTACAGGTTGAAATGGCGCCTCCTCCTACTTCCCCACTGTCTTGTCTCCCATTTCTCCTCTTCTAATTGTACTTTGAATAATTAGGATAAATCATTTCTGAAATTTCATTATATAAGCATCACTTGCTATCTTTTAGGGAAAAAAAAAATTCTTAGTCACATTTTCCTAATTGCCAAAATTACTCTTTTGTTCTACACTCAGACTGTTTTCCTAAAATTATATAAAGACTGCATAAATATGTATAAGCATTGTATGGATTAAATTAGAACATGAGATAATTTCCTTACATAGGAAACAACTTTTAAGTTCTTTAAGATCCTGTTGATATAGCTCTCTTGTGCCAGGAAAATAGCTTTCATAAAACAGTGTATGCAGATAACTGTCACGTGGAAATAGACTGAATTAACACTAATGTAAGTGTTTAAACACATATATTTATAAAGTTAAGCATCTTCACTAACTTATAGACTTCAATTTTAAGAAATAAAATTAACACTATGGAAAATAGAGGTATAAAAATGATCCTATAGTGCTTTTTAATGTACAAAACTTTACGGTAGTGTAAATATAAGCATCCATGATTAAATGAGTGAAATCAAGCTCATCTTATGGATTATCAGGGTTTAAAAAAAGTGTGCAGTTTGATAAAATTAATGTGGCAGTGGTCAAAGCCAAACAATTTAAACATATCTCTCTTTACTAATATCCTTGTGCTACATACAGGACTTAATTAGGCAGGGGAAGATGTGATGGTATGTGGTTCATGAGTGTAGAGAGCAGTGAGTGGCTTCAGGGCCTGGATGATAAAACTGGCCTTCAGTTAGTCTGTTTGAACTATGTGGATAGTAGATTATTGTGGAGGAAATCTATGCAGAATGGAGACCTTGGAAACATTGACTGTAGTTTAGAGAATAGCTATTTATGTAATGTTGACTAATCATAGTCACGTGATCTTTAATAGGTGAATAGCAGTGGTTAAGAAGAAAACCTCTAGAGTCAGTAGGCCCGGGTTTCAATCCTGGCAGGTTGTATAATCTTTATTTTCTCATCTGTAAAATGGTGATGAAAGAAAATAACATCTAATTCTAAGGTTTGTTGTGAGGATTAAGTGTTAACTCTTGTGATTGTTGTCATTACTAGGGGAATGAATTGGGTTTAGTTTTAGACACACACACAAAATGAATTTGGTGTGTTGCAGTAGTAAAATCTAAGTGGAAATATCTTCTCTTTGAGAAGCTGAATCAAAATTATGAAAGGTCAGAGCAAGAGTTGCTTTGTGAGTCCTCATAGAGGAGCCATCGTTCAAACCTTAGAAAATTGGGGGCTCCCTGAGAGGGAGAGAGTGAATAGAAAAGAATAGGAACAAAGACTGTATACAGGGGAATGCTTGTATTTTGAGAGTGGAAGGATGAACTGGAGCTAATGGCCCAAACAAGAGCAGAGGAGAATGTTCTTGAGGAATTGAGGGAGCAGGGAGGTGAGCAATCTCAAGTGACACTCTCAAAAGTTGAGTTAACCATGTTTGATGAAACCAAGGGAGTTAATGCAAAATATGATTATACCCACAGGCCCTTTTCCACAGAAAGATAGTGAAAGTCTCTTTATCATTGAAACTTTAAACCATTATGTAGTATAAAGTTTAGTGCATTGGTAATCAAGATTTTGGCACCTGAAATGAACTAAATGGCCCCTTGACAACCTCTGAAGAAGTTAGTATCCTAATGTAAGTGCTCACCTGATTACCAGGGAGTAATTAAGGTACTGTGGTGAATGGGGCTTCAGGTAATTAGAACTTGGTATTAGTCCCGCCTGTTGTGAATAGGTGTGATTGGAAGCAGATTATGTGAGAGTATCAAGACTGGTAACAAATATAATTTAGTTACTCTAAATATAATTCCTACTACAGAAAAGATAACAGATGTTTTTAGATCAGTTTCTGCTTGTGTTAAAAATATACACCAACTATTGGTTCCAATTTGATGAACACGAACAATGTTCCCTGTATAACTATTTATTTAACAGAGGAAAGAAATAGTTACAGAAGTAAGTGAGAGAGTCCCAAACTGCAGCACCTCATGCTTTACTTTCAGTCATGATGACATTAATTCTTTTACTTTATTCCAATAATTAATGTTTTGTTTTACGGACTCTTTACAGTATTAGGAAGAATTCGACAGCTTAAGGATAGCCCTGGTCAATATTTTATACGTTACTGTTAGTAAATTTTCTTTTAATATAGCCTGGCCCAAATTTTAGATAATATAATAATTGAAGTTAGTATGCAAGTAGTAGCTTCTGTAATAAAATAATTTTATATTATGTACCATGATGTGAACCTTACTGGTTTCCCTGATTTATATGCAAATATGTCTTTTTCTTCTAGTTTACACTGATTTCAGCTATTAACTTAGTTTTTGTGCTCTAAGCTACTTCTATTTTTTCTATGATTATCATAATATGGTATGCAGGCAGGAAAAATTATGACCACTTCCGTCTCATTTTGTGTATGTGTTTTGATAGCAGTACCAATCCTTAAGACGGCCAGTGTTGTTGATGTCATGAATTTACAGTAAACCTGGGGAATTTACACATATAAAACATAGATGTCATGCTGGTGAATTCAACTTAGAAGCCATGGAATATATAACTCTTGCAGTGAGGCTATTAGATTCAGGTAATTTAAATCTCAGTGGGAATCAAGAAATGGATTTTGAACTAACATTTTTGAAGTCTTCAAAGATAGGAGATTGTAATATTATGTGCGAAGAAAATAATGGTTGGTGACTTTTTTTAAGTTAAAGAGGTTTAAATTTAATGAAGTAATTAAAAGTAATTTCAAGATTTATTTCTCCTTTATAAAAATTGTTTTTTATTGGTTTAAAGGAAATTGGTTAGAAAATTAGGTTCCTTTTCAACATCATGCCAAATAGAACTAAAAATACTTTTTGACATTAGGAACTTTTTCTGATAAGAAGAATGCAAAATTGTTTTTGTGTGGACCTACACCGGTCCTAATGTAATTTATTCACCAATAGTACTGTTCATTGGATGGTAGACATCACTCTTAAGGGGTATTTTATGCTAGCTTTTTTTTTTTTTTTTTTTTTTTAAGATTTTATTTATTTATTTGACAGAGAGAAATCACAAGTAGGCAGAGAAGCAGGCAGAGAGAGAGAGGAGGAAGCAGACTCCCTGCTGAGCAGAGAGCCCGATGTGGGACTCGATCCCAGGACCCTGAGATCATGACCTGAGCTGAAGGCAGTGGCTTAACCCACTGAGCCACCCAGGCGCCCCTTATGCTAGCTTTTTAAAAAAAGACTTATTTATTTTTGAGAGAGTGAGAGAGAGTAAGAAACCATGAGTGTGAGGGGCAGAGGGAGAGAGAATCTCAAGCTGACTCTGTGCTGAGCATAGAGCCTGATGTGGGGCTTGTTCTCACAACCCTGAAGTCATGTCCTGAGCCAAAACCAAGAGACGGACATAACTGACTGCACCACCCAGGTGCCCTTTTACCAGCTTTTGTATCAGGTAAAATTATATTTTGGTAAAATATTCTTCTAATTTTAGAATTTGAAGGAAAATGTATAACTACCTTAAAATTAGGTAGTAGTAATACTATTCTGGCAAATTTTAAGCCTCTGCCATTCAGGTGTTGTAATTGTTAGCTCCTTTTCACACATTTGTTTTCTACCATTGATGATGTCTAATGGTCTAGATCAGCAGTTACGAGCTTCTCATTTGCATTGTCATCTTACTTTATGCAAATTTCTCACAAGTCTTCCCTGAAATTCTAGTGATTTGTTTACTGCTCCCTTGCAGGAGACTTGTGGGATCCTTGGAGATTGGGACTGTGTTATATTTCCATTCTAAGCAAGTCTTGCATAGTCCTTGATATTTAGTTGTTAGTTGATAAATTCTATGAAGGCTGCTGTAACATATATTTAAAGGGTTTGGCAGGACTTTGGGCCCATCATCCTGCCCTTTTGGTACATTTTTAGGAAAATTAACTAATACTCTTAGTATTACCCAAGGAAGCATGCAAATTGCACAAATCAGATTACATTCCTTAGAAAATTGTGATTCTGTAATGAAATAGTTAACATGTTTATGTTTCTAGTGTTTCAGGCAATGTGAATCCTAAGAGGAACTTCTGTTACTGTGTACTAGTCCTGTTAGTACTGTAAGCCCCTTATTCAAAGGCTGTGTTTAATTTTTATGTTTCTGTTAATGCCTGTTACCTAACTTCGCCAGGAATGCAATAGATACTCATTAACATTTTGAATGAATGATCAGTGTTTACTGGTTTACTGCCAGAATACCTTTTCAACTCTCCCACTAGATAACTAGCAATTTGGGAGTGGGACTAAAGTATCTTTCATTTTTTAATTCTTCTCTCTCCAGCATTCAGAACAGCTCCATGTGTATACTAGGGAACATTTGGAGATTGTTAGAAGGACCAACAGGACTCAAAACATAGTTCTAATAGCTAAGATTTATTATACTGACACATTGTAGGATATGCAGTCAGATCATATGGGGAAAAGTATAGGTGGATTGTGTAGGAATCCATGGGCAGGCTTCTCTATGCTCTCTCTCTCCCATGGGGGATCACATACAGTGCTCTCTTCCCATGTGGTGAAAATGAACCAGTATATCTATAATTTCTTGCCCAGAAAAGCCCATTAAGGAGTCAGTGCCCAAGGGCTTTATTGGGAGTGGTTGTGCTCCCTCCCAGCCTGCAGAGATGACGCAACACCAACACACACAGGTCAATGCACAAGCTCTTGTTTATTCCCTGGTCGATCTTTTTTCCTCTCTGCGGGGAAGTTCCCTTGCCTTATATGGGGCATAACAGCCAATCACAGAGGTGTTCACGTGAACAGGAGGTATACAGCCAATCACAGAGGTGTTCACGTGAACAGGAGGTATACAGCCAATCACAGAGGTGTTCACGTGAACAGGAGGTAT
>NC_081575.1:51183400-51198403 GCF_022355385.1 Mustela nigripes | reverse complement strand
CTGGGGCTCGTAGGCAGTGGTGGCATGCGGTGTTCATGTGACAAGCACAAGGTCATGTGTGGCCAGGGCGGATGTTTTCCAGGCTGTCCGTTTTGCTTGGGCTATGTAGCCGATGCCATCTTAGGGGCGCGACCCCGACAGCTCCCCCTTTATTTATTTGTATGGATAAGGGACCGTGCCTGTCTTAGGTTGGGACTATCAACTTGCGCCCTTACCCGTCATCAAATACTGCAGAGCATGCTGCAGCTTCTGTCTTAGGTTGGTACGCCGTTATCGTCCTCATTACCCTTCATTGACTACTGGTCCAGCATGCTAAGCCATACTTGGGGTGAGCTACCATGCTCTGTGGCTACCAAGGCTTGATGTACAGCCTGCCGGTCTCTGGCTAATGTGCGTTGGAGGGCCCTTATCCAACGCAGCGCCGGGAGGAGGACGAAGAGCACAATACAGCCGAGTGCAATAGTCCCAAACCAGGATTTCCCAAAAGCCACCACTGCCTGCATAGTTTGTAGGAATTGGGAGGCCGTGAGAGGGTTGACTCTCATGGCATTGATCTGCAGAATCTCCATCCGGAGGGAGGCTGTCAGATTGTGGAATTTGGCTGACCAGGTGCCGTTGAGCATCTGAGATAATTCTCAGGAGAGGTTTGCTGCTCGGGAGAGATTAGAATACAAGTTAGATGTGATGCATATGCCCGATAAGGGCTAGATACAACTGGTGGAGAGAATTTGCGACATTAGGTTCATTTGTTCCTGCAGGAGATCTACCCTTTGATTGAGGATCATTATGAGTGTTATACAAGGGGGTTGAAAGGAAGAAGAATAGTTAAAATGAACAAAGAAGCAAAGGCTCCCGGGAAGGAGTAAGGAAGTGATTTTGTAAGCTGCTTTGGTGTTCTCGTATGGTAGAGATGGAAAGCCGGTACTTGCATTGATAGAGAAAAACAAAGGAAAAACTGTCTAGTCTTTAGAGAGGGGCAGAGGAGCGGGCCAGGCTTGCACCATGGCCCATAATTGTACTTCTCTATTCCGCCATGGTTGAGTCAAAACACTGAAGGGTAGGATGAGTATCCACAGTAGGCATAGGGGGTCCATCATTGTCAGTTGCCGAATTCAGGGATGTGTGTAATATCCATTTGCCACACATGATTGGGTAGTATTCCACGTGGGTTTACTCCAAAGGAGGGTGCTGGGATAAGAGGGGCACAACTTGCCAAATACAGAAATGTTCTAAGTTGGCCTATTTCAAAGGCCACAAATGTAGCTCTGAATCTAAATGACCATTTTTAAGATTAGGACATAACACGTATCAAGAATGTTCAAGGTCATTTAGATTTAATTCCTCAATAGTCCTTAAAGTTTAGTCCTGATATTAATGATTCCCCAAAGTGGATACAGGATTTAGATCCAAATCCTCACATCTCAGGATTCAAGTAAATAATCTATGTCAATTACTTTTGAAATTACTGCCAAAAGATTAGTTTTAAAAACCATCTGATAATGCTTGCTTCCTTTTAACCTTTATTCTGATCATGACCACTCATTACAAAATCCATTCACTTTATCTCTAGCAGAAGCAAATTACTTGATTATAACCCTCCATTACCTCAATAAACTTCTCATCCCTAGACCTGCAAAGTTAGCAAAGTCAAGTACAGAATACCTAAGACGGTAGAAGAGGTAAAAAGGCATAGAGATGTTGGGTAGTCCCTCAGTTCTGGATACTGCTTAGCAGCGCAATATCAAATGAGCAATGACAGACAGCAACTATCCTAATCTAGGTCAGTACAACAGCCAAAATACTTTGTAAACTCTTTCTTTGGTTCCTTCTGGAGATCAAATCAACACCCTTCTGATTAAAAAGCATGTGAGGAGCTTAAGAGCAACTGAAGTGTTTAACAATATTTACTTATTTAACATCTTTTACCAAAAAATTGTACTAAAAATAAAACTAATCATAACTCATAACTGAGAAAAGTACTAACATGAACTGGTACTAACATAAACTGCAAAGGCCAAGATCAGAAATTAGGAGTTGTGTGATACTGAATAGTATATGTGAACTGAAGACTCTGCTGCCTTGTATAGCACCAAGTATACTTTCCTTTGATAAGCCCAAACTTGGGCACAAGAACTCAGTGTTAACAGGATTTCACCTTTTCTTACTATGTTTTATTTGTATTTGTACCTAATTTTTACTGAAACTTAATTTATTGAAATTTAATTTTTAAAAGATACTATTTAGAAAATGGTCTTACCCAGAGAAAATGATAGTGACACATATTTTAGATATTACATTATTATGTTTAATTTAAATATTAGATTAAAAGTCTATAGTATCACATATACCATTTAAGCTGTCTTTCCATTTGAGATGAAAGGCTTATGCTAAGCTATACTCCTCACCTTCCCTGTGACTAAGAGCTGAATTGCAAGATATATACCTATAAGAAGTGGCAATCTGTAGCTATGAAGAGTTCTGTGTAAGTGTGTAAAGTTAAGGGACCTATAAAAGGATTGAACTCCCATCCTTAGCCACATTAGCACAATGCTCCAACTGAGTTAACTGGTTCAAAGTGTTAGATAAGACAGTGATAAATTAAAAAATAGGAACAAAGAAAGGTTCTATTTCATCATCTTAAGGTTTCACAGAGATGACGCAGGTTTACTATTCAAATTCCCACCTCCTGAAAAACAACTTCTTAAATAACTCTCAAGAGGGGTTCTGTTAGCTTTCAAAAGTGCCTGCAAGGGGCTCTCCATTCGGAGTCTAGAAATTTCTGACCCCATTATCTTTACTTTTACAGTCACGATCCGCGAACATACAGCTGCTGTCCCTTTGTGGTTGCTCTTCAGCAAACTTCTAACCTTTCCTTTGTGGTCGTCCTAGTGACGAACGTGCAATATGACGAGGGGGAAAAAGTACTCATGTATTGCCTTCTCTCTAAAACACTAAGTTTAAAAAGCTGCACAACTTCTATTCCATGAAATCTTCCTATTAGAACTACCACTTCTAAAAATCAAGTAAATAAAATGGAAACATTGTATTTCACTTTGACAAAACTATTCAATGTGAGATCAATGCACATAAAATTAAAAAGTTAAATATACCTCAATATTATGAGTAAATCAGAACATATCTCAACCAGTATCAGAATTTCTACCTTTACTGTATCTTTGCTATTTTTAAATATACTCACAGTTCCCGAGTTTTGGCACCAAATGTCACGCCCTCCCTGCCTGCAGAGATGACGCAGCACCAACACACACACAGGTTGATGCACAAGCTCTTGTTTATTCCCTGGTCGATCTTTTTTCCTCTCTGAGGGGAAGTTCCCTTGCCTTATATAGGGCATAACAGCCAATCACAGAGGTGTTCACGTGAACAGGAGGTATACAGCCAATCACAGAGGTGTTCATGTGAACAGGAGGTATCTGGGGCTCATAGGCAGTGGTGGCATGCGGTGTTCATGTGACGAGCACGAGGTCACGTGTGGCCAGGGCGGATGTTTTTCAGGCTATCCGTGCTGCTCGGGCTATGTAGCCGGCGCCATCTTAGGGGCGCGACCGGCACCATCTTAGGGCATGACCCCGACAAGTGGTCATATAAGCATTTTGTTTAGCATGTAGCAAAATTCCAGATGCTCAAAAGTAAGGCAAGTATTCAGTATAATCCACATTATTTGTATAAACAGGCACAGGGAGCCATCTTTTTAAGTTAGGGAGTAGTGGGAATGCTCCCAAACCAAGTTTCCAGACACGAGCCAAATATGAACCTTGCTAGCAAGCCTCAGTCTTAGACCTGTTATGTTAATGCTTTTCTGCACAGCATGGTTTGTATGAATACCACTTTTGGTAGGAAAAGGAAACTGTATGGTATTTGTTTTAGTACTTCAAACTCAGGTGATTGTGAATTTGTTGGATAGGGAGATAAAGGCTATTTTTATTAGGGGTGCTTCTTTTAAAAAAATTTTTTTATTAACATATAATGTATTATTTGTTTCAGGGTACAGGGGTACAGGTCTGTAATTCATCAGTCCTACATAATTCACAGCACTCACCATAGCACATACCCACCCCAATGTCTGTCTCCCAGCCACCCATCCTTCCTTCAGCAGCCCTCAGTTTGTTTCCTGAGGAAGAGTCTCTTATGATTTGTCTTCCTCTCTGGTTTCATCTTACTTCATTTTTTCCCTCCCTTCCCCTCTGATCTTCTGTCTTGTTTCTCAAATTCCTCATATCATTGAGATAATATGATAATAGTCTTTCTCTGATTGATTTATTTCGCTTAGCATAATACCCTCTAGTTCCATCCACGTTGTTGCAAATGGAAAGATTTCGTTTTTTTTGATGGCTGCATAGTATTCCATTGTATATATACACACCACATCTTCTTTATCTATATTCTTTCATCTCTTGATGGACATCTAGGCTTTTCCCATACTTTGGCTATTGTGGACATTGCTGCTATAAACATTCGGGTGCACATGCTGCTTCGGATCACTACATTTGTATCTTTGGAGTAAATACCCAGTAGTGCAATTGCTGGGTTTTAGGGTAGCTCTATTTTCAACTTTTTGAGGAACCTCCATGCTGTTTTCTGGAGTGGTTGTACCATTCTACATTTCCACCAACAGTGCAGGAGGGTTTCTCTTTCTCTGCCTCCTCATCAACACCTGTTGTTTCCTGCCTGATTAATTTTAGCCATTCTGTCTGGTGTAAGGTTGTATTTCACTGTGGTTTTGATTTGTATTTCCATGATGCCTAGTGATGATGAACACTTTTGCATGTGTCTGTTGGCCATTTGGATGTCTTTTCTGCAGAAATGTTTGTTCATGTTCTGCCTATTTGATTGGATTATTTGTTCTTTGGGTGTTGAGTTTGATAAGTTCTTTATAGATTTTGGATATTAGCCCTTTATCTGATATGTCATTTGCAAAGATCTTTTCCCATTCTGTTGGTTGTCTTTTGGTTTTGTTGACTGTTTCCTTTGCTGTGCAAAAGCTTTTTTTTTTTTTTTTTTTTGCCAGTACCATACTGTCTTTATGATGAAGCTTTGTAATAGAGCTTGAAGTCTGGAATTGTATTGCCACCAATTTTGGCTTTCTTTTTCAACATTCCTCTAGCTATTCGGAGTCTTTTCTGGTTCCATATTATGTTTTTTTTTCCCCTAAAACTTTTGCTATATTAATTTTATTAAATAAACATTTAATGTTTCTTTTGTTATGACTATGCAAATGTTGTTCACCGCTGAGCCATGCTTGTTACAAAATTATTTTTTTCCTCTGCAGTTAAAACTTGCTATTTAAAAAAATCATTCTGTCGTATTCTTCATAGCAGTCACAAACTGAAACCCAGACTCCCCCCCGCCCCAGTGCAATTAATCACGTCATGTAATTTCCCAGTTCTATTTATTTTTCTTGGAGTTATCTTTCCTGGAGTCCTCCATCCCCTGTTGTGATTGATTTTAAGGTTCATGTTCCATCTTGAGCTTTATGAATGTACCAAACATACCTGTCCTTACTCTTTCCTCCCACTGAGCTTGAAAGCTTGCTACAAGTACAAGCATATGCTCCATGTCCTCTTGCAAATACAGCCAACTAGGTTGTACTTTGCTGATTTCTGGTTATAGGTAGTTGTTAGAGACCCACATAATATTATATCAGCTTTTATTTATAGTGTTTAATTTTCTTTATTTTTGGTTGAGGTGTTGGAGTATTGATAGGACAAGAACTAAGAAAGCAATTAAATAAGGAAAAAGGTGGGAATTTCAGAAAATTTGGGCATATTATTGTAGTATCACATGTCCTAACATGTTCATAACTTAATTTCTGAGCTATTTAATGAATCTCTGATAGATGGCATCTTCATGTTGAATGATGGAAAATTACCTTCAGTTACTATTTTATATAGTTTTGTTGTGATAACTTGTTTTCTGATTTTAAGAGTTTCTCTCAACTGGGCTTTATCATCCTGTTATGGCAGTTTTATCTTCAGCAGAGTTCCTGTTATCAGGAACTCAGTATTCTGACTGATCTCAGCAATTTGCAGTATTGTCCACATGTCTGCAAATGGAGGAGAAAAAAGACTCTTTTTTAAAAAGAAGATTTTATTATTTGAGAGAGAGACAGATGGCAACAGAGAGAGCAAGAGAGAGCAGGAGTGGAGTGGGGAGGAGAGGAAGAAGCAGGCTCTTTGCTGAGTGGGGATCACCCCCGCCCAAATCCTGACAACTGAGGACATGGGGCTCAATTCTAGGATCTGGGATCATGATCTGAGGTAAAGGCAGACACTTCAGTGACTGAGCCATCCAGGTGCCCCAGGAAAAATACTTGTGTATTTCAGAGAATCATGGATATTGACTCAGGCCCTCACCCAGTAAATCATGTGTTTTGAAAAGAAGGGGAAAGAAAAAGCTGCTACTGACAGTAAGGTGTGATAGCTAACAGTGGAAGGAAGAAATATAAAAATAGAGTAGTCTTTGGTTATTTTATAGAGGGAAAAACAACCCAATGCTCTTCAGTGGTTTGGGGGGCATTACTATATCATTGCACAGAATAGAATTGATCTTGATGAGGACTCATCAAAGTAGGATTCACTGTGCTTCATAGAGCAGCCTAGGCATAATGTATTTTTTAAAAGTTTCCATTAGGAATGATTAGCCTTTTTTTTTCCTTTTACTGATATACATAAAGAAACATATATCCTTTAGGTACATAGCCAACATTCATATATCACTGATTATACTGGCTGAAGGATTGTGTTTAGCTTTTAAGAAAAGCTCATGGGAAAAATATATGTCTATGACTTGTTAGACATTTAATTAAAAATGTCATGGATGTAACTTCAGAAGAACTGCATCAAGTGTAAGAGGGAAGTTTCCAGAAATATTTGGTAAAATTTCAGATGCATTTTGTATGTTTCCCCTTTTGCTTTATATGGATTTTTAAAAAAAATATTTTATTTATTTATTTATTTGAGGGAGAGAGAGAGTAAAAGAGAACATAAGAGGGGAGAAGGTCAGAGGGAGAACCAGATTACCTCTGGAGCTGGGAGCCCAATGCCGGACTCAGTTCCGGTACTCCCGGATCATGACCTGAGCTGAAGGTAGTCACTTAATCATCTTTTGTGTTATTATCATCATATATGATAGTTTAGATATGTATAGGTCTGACAGTGCTTTGTATTCTTTATTTTACTTTAAATGATCAAGTATATATTAAGGAAAATAAACTAAAAACAGTGTGCTATTTTCATAGTTTATTTTGCATACAGTTCTGGCACTCTATTCCTTTATGTATATCTGAATTTCTATCTCATATCAATTTCCTTTAGCCTGAAGAGTTACCTTAAACATTTCTTATAGTACAGGTTTTCTTCAATTGATTATTTCAGATTGTTTGTCTGTGTTTTTAATCTTCACTATTTATTTATTTATTTATTTATTTATCTTCATTTTTGAAGGGTATTTTATGTGATGCAGAATTCTAAAATGACAGTTTTTTCCCTGATTTCCTTTTCACAGTTTAAATATTCTCTTATGGCTTCCATTTTTTCTGATAAGAAGTCAACAATCATTTTAAACTCTGTTTCCCTTTGGGTTCCTGGGTGGTGCAGTTGGTTAAACGTCTGACTCTTGGTTTTGGCTTAGGTCCTGATCTCAGGGATCGAGACCTGCACTGTGCTCTGTGCTTAGTCCAGAGTCTGCTTGGTATTCTCCCTCTCTCTGCCCCTTCCTGCTCATGTGTGCTCTCTTTCTCTCTCTAAAAATAAACTAAAATAAAATCTTTAATAAACTCTGTTCCTCTTTGTGTAACCTATCTTTTTCTCTGGCTACTATTAGGATTTAATTCTTTATCACTGGTTTTCAACAATGTAATTATGATGTACCTCAGGGTTATTTTATGTTCATCTTGTTTGGGGTTCATTATGATTCTTACATTTATAAATCAATATTTTTTCATCAAATTTTGGAAATTGTGGATCATCATTTATATTTCTTTTGATTTCTCTCTTCACCATTTTGGAAATTTCTTCTATATTAGATCAACTTTTTATTGTCCCATATGTCATTAAAATTCTCTGATAATTTTTTAAACCATTTTTTCCCTTCTGTGCTTCAGATTTAGTTCCTATTGCCATTATTTCTCTTTCACTTGTTTTTTTTTTTTTTTATCAGTTTCTAATCTGTTAACACCATACAATGAAAATTTCATTTCATGTATAGTATTTTTCAGCTTGAGAGCTCTATTTTTTTCTTTAATAGTTCTATTTCTTTTATTGTGTTCATGTTTTCTTTAAATGTTGAATATCCTAATAATATCTGTTTTAAAATCTTTGCCTGCTATTTCCACCATTTCCATCACTTCTGGATTTGTTTCAAATGGTTAGTTTTTCTCCTGTTCATAATCATATTTCCTTGCTTCTTTGATTCACTAGTAACTTTTGACTGATGGTAGATATTGAATGTGACATTAGTGAATATTGTAATATGGTTATTTAAAAAACCTTAGGCTTTTTTCTGGTAGTTAATTTATATGTAGATCAGCTTGATCAATTCTATACTTGTATTTAAGCATTTTTGTATGACTTTAAAGTAGCATTTCTTCCAGCGCTAGTCTAGTCCTATTTCTAAAGTGTAGCCTTTTTCTGGTCTGAATACTCAATGAAGTCTCTCTACCTTGGCTGATTTTTTTGGTGTGTTTCACTTAAAAAGTAACCTTTCTTAATTGAAGGACAAAAATTATATCATAGTAAATTATACATTATTATAAAATACGTGTATGTGTGTGTGTGTGTGTGTATAACAATGAGGTAATCCTGTAAGTTTAATCAGTCATACAGAGGTCTTTGTGGGTTGTTTTTTAAATTATTGTATGTAGTTTGTTTTAACTAAAGAAAATCATTACAATTGTGACCTACTTTTTTTTGGTTGGATTTTATTCATTAATAGCCAAGTGTTTTGGTAGAGCATAAAGCAATGTTTCATTACTTTGCCAAATCCCTTGCTAAGCTCTTTTGCAGAATGAAATTTTTCACTATTTATGTCATCGTGTAGAATATAGGATATGAAAATAGAATTGTCCACTTAACTGCAGTTATAATTTGAATTGTCTTGCAAGATATATTTCTTTTCCCCCAGACACAAGTGAAGCCTCTTTTGAGTTTAGAGCTAAAATTAAGGACTATTTTAGATTGAGTCCTCAGGACACTTGTTTTTTCATTGTAGGTAGCACTATCTCATTTTTACATCTCCTGTGTGATCTCCGTAGATGGTTAGAAAAGCAATATTTCATCAGAACGATGGGTTACTGCCAGCACCCCTCTGTGAGTTGGTTATTAAAACCATGTCCTTTCCTTTCCAATTCAGAGTGCAAGCTTTTGACTAATGTTATATACTTGAGCTCTTCTGACATAAGGGGAGAAGATAGCTAAAACAGCTCTCAAACCTGGGTTTATAGCCTTTGGTATCTTTTGGTATTTCAGTGAACTAGTTGAGGTGGTTCTTAATCTTTTTCAACCTTCTATCCTTAACATGGTTGATAGCCAGTGAGAGCTGCATTCAAACAGAAATGGAAACTTTTAATTTATGTATAGCTTTTAAAAGGCAAAGAAATGAAGGTTTATTGCAGTTGGCGCAGTCTCTGATTCAATTAATATCAAATGCGTATAAATCCTATTAGAGATCTGTCATCAGTGAAAAAAGAATATGAAAAATGCGTGACCTATCTTTACTGGATTCAGTTAGAGAGAGACCATAGAGCTAAGGAGCTTTATGAACTGCATATTAATCATAACTGGTCTTCTGAGATAAACCTATTTCTGGTAACTTATCAAAGCTGTACAGAAGATTAGTCACTCCCTTTGGTAAAGGAATGTTTTACATATTGTTCTGAGTTTTGAACATTGTAGCTTTAAAAACTGATTAACAGATACTTTAATATTAAAATATATCTCTTTGAATTGTGTAGCTTAGGCAGCTATTATCCTGTAGTGCCACCTCAATAGGGAGATGGGCTCTTTGTCCAAAACTACATCATTGTTTTGTTGCATATTGAACAAGACAGTGTATTGTATTAGAGACCAGACAAAAGAACTTTGCTACAGCAAACAGTCATTAAGTCATGCAGAAATATTTCTTTTCTTAAATCTTTACTTTAAGCAACAATTAGGTATTTCCTAGGAGCATTTTTAAATATCACTTTCAGTGCCTGAAGTCTTTTTTATCTCTTTGAAAAGGAAGAGAATTAGCTTAAGGGGCCAGTTAAGACCATCATATTAAATGGACAGTATTACTAAAGATAAGGGAGCAGTTTATAATCTGACAAAAATAATTAAGATCATATTTTTAAAATATGTGAGAAGGTTTCACAAGATTATGAAACTCCTAGATAAAGCATAAGTTGTTAACAGGTATAAAATATATTTTGTATTAGTAGTTTACAAAACAGAGATGTTGAGTGATATAAGCATTTAGTTCTGACCTCCTATTACTACTTGAGTGGCCACAGTATATTAAATCCTGTTGATAAAAATATAGAACCATGACATGGTGAAGATATTTAATAATACATATCATTTTATTACTTTGTTTTCATATTTTTAAAGTATCAGGTCATGATCCCAGGGTCCTGGGATTGGGTCCTGTATCAGGCTCCCTGCTCAGTGGAGAGTCTGCTTCTCTCTCTTCCCCTCCCCCTGCTTGCGATCTCTCTCTCATTCTCTCTTTTGTTTTCTGGAATAAATAAATAAAATGTTTAAAAAAAGGTAAAAAGATATGGAAGAACATACATTATAATATCTCATTCTTTCCATCCTATACTCTAAGGGTAACTATTATTAATAAATTGGCATATAATCCTTCTACTTTTAAAAATGCATTCATTGAAGGAATATGTAACACAGAAAAATGCACAAATCATAAACATACAGTTCAACGAATTAGTGAATTCTCCCATGTAACGAACACTCAATTCAAAAAATAAAACATTACCCGTTCTTCCCAATTCATATTGCCTTCCTCCTCCCCAAAGGCAACTGCTATTATGACTGGGAACACTATAGTTCAGTATTGCCTGGTTTTAAACTTTGTATGAATTAGGCTATCTACTTTTCTGTATCTGTCCTCTCTTCTTCAGCTCCATGTTTGTGAGAGTCACTCACAATTTTTTTTAAAGATGTATTTATTTCTTTGAGAGAGAGTATAGATGGAGAGGGAGAGGGAAAAGCAGACTCCCCAATGAGCAAGGGAGCCTGACACAGGGCTCCATTCCAGGACCCTGGGATCATAACCTGAGCCAAAGGCAAATGCTTACCTGACGGAGCCACCCAGGTTTCCCAGTCATTTATAATTTTGAATGTAAATGTAGTTTGTCATTTTATTCTATAGCCAGGGTCAGCAACAATTACTGTAGAGGGGCAGAGTAAATATTTTAGGCTTTGCCTGTTTTACATAACCTGTCACAGCCACTCATTTTGACATTTATAATGTGAAAGCAACCATAGAAAATCTGTAAATAAGTGAGTATGCTTGTATTCAGACAAAACTTTATTTGTAAAAATAGGCTGCTGGCTAGATTTGGCCCATGGCCATAGTTTGCCAACCCCTGCTCTATAGTATTCCATTATATGAATATATCGAAATTAACTTACTTAATTCAGATTTTGCCAGACATTTGTGGTTTTGTTATGAATACTGTTGTATGTTTGTTTTTGTATACTTATGCATGCATTTCTATTTGGTATATGGAATTACCACATCATAGTTTACATACATAGGTTCCCCTACAGCAATAACGCCAAATGGTTTTGTAAAGTAATGGTTAATTTATACCTCTAACAGTAGTTAAACTCATCATCAATTATCAGTCTTTTTAAGAGATATTTTCTTTACTAATTTAAGTTAAACATAATATGTAATATTTTCATTTTAAGAATTAAAATATTAGAGACTTCATATATCAATTTATATTTAGTCAAAAACTCCCTATAGAAAATTTGATACGTTAGCCTCTAACTTCACTAATTATATTTTCCTTAATTCTAATATGCTAACAGAGCTCCACAGCATACATTATTTATTTTATGTATTGGACTGTCAACCAATGTCTATGTTGCCATACTTTGGCCAAGGAGGGTAGGTGTTGACCAAGCAAGACCAAAGAAATTACCTGGAGACAGAGATCGAGGGATAGTTTCATTGAGGGAACTTTCTTACAGGGTGTTCAGGAGTGGTAGAACAAAGCATCTACTGCTGGAATCTACATGTGGCAAGCTTTTATAGTACAGCAAACAGCCTAGCAACGGTCTGCAGCCTTTTCCCTCCTGTGTGGCCAATGTTCCAAGGAGATCAAGGCCTGCCTTCCAGACATTTGCCACACCCAGAGCCCTTGACCCTGAACATTGAACAACATGTTTCTTTTAATATCCTATTGAATGGGAATATAGAGGGAGGATAGGATCTGTGTATTCTCAAGATAGTGATTAACAGGGACATTCAGGGTGTGCTTGCACAAACCAGTCATCTAGCATGTACCATATAATGTCTAATAATATTATCATTATAGCCATGTAGAACAAAGGAAAATACTTCAATACTAGATAACATAATTTCTGCACATGTACTCTAATTAATAACCTTTTCCAAGGGTATCTTTTACCTTTATCTTAGAGTCCAAATGTGTAGAACTTTTTTCAGATGTCCTCTTCTTCAAAATCCTTGGCATTTGAGACCACCCTCTACTCATTCTTTGAAACTCTTGTGCTTTTTACTTATCTGTACCCAGCTTCTATTTCCTAGTTTTCCATCTTCCTGCCCCAATAATTTTGCCTAAGTCTGAGTTTTTATTTGAGGCCATTTTTCTGCTAAAATTTGCTTGCCATGTTGAATTCATATTATCACCCTTATGTAAGTGCTCTTAAATATATATCTTTGATCTAGATTTCTCATCTCCTTCTGGTCTTATTTTCCAGATACCTAGAAAGTATCACTGTTTCATCTCATCTTTTCAAATTTAATTATCTAAAGTGAAACTCATAATATTTACACTTTATTCTCTCTTCTTTCCAACCCCCCAAATCTCATATTCTTTCATATCCATTTAGCAAATACATACAGTGGAAAGAAGTGTTTAGTTAAGCTTTGATAAATAGCAAGTAATAGAGTAATTTCTCTTCTTGGTTAAATGGAAGGTAAGGGAAGGAATAAAAGTTTTATAAAACTTGTTAGGAATGAATTTATAACTGTATTCAAAATAATATGAAATATTGTTAATATTTGTAGACCAAATAAATCATTTTTCAGTCATAATTTGGGATAGTGAAGCAAGTTAATTTTGGAAAACAGTACAGAAGTAGTGCTTTATCATTCTAATTGAACAATGATCATAGTTCACTTCTTTCTGGTGTCTTAGAAATAAAGCTATAAATATACGCTAAAATTTGAAAATAATTTATTCAGCATCAATAAATGATAACTATCATCTTGAAAAAGGAATTGCTTCTGGGTAGTAAGAAAAAACATGTCTTTGCAGGGAAGCACTGACATCTTCTGAATCTAAATGGGATTAATTTAAAACTTTTGAGAAAAGCATATAATTTATCAGAGTGTCATTTTCAAATGTGGAAACCCTTAATCTTATAGGAAATGAGGAGAGTCACTGAAATTCTTTAATAACCCTGACATACTGCCAAAATGTAGATAACACTGAAGTAGATTCCTTGATGTTAATCATGGGAACATACTAGAGTTGAGTATAGTTAAAATAACATATATTTGGGTGTCTTCTTTGTTCCAGGCCTTGTTGTAGCAGCTTAGCATACAGTATAGTGAAGAAAGAAAAAAATACATGCATATATATCCATATCCACAAACACACACACACACACACACACACACACACACACACATATACACATACATACACATCACTAGCTAGCTAGATGAAATCTCAGGTATAAATGCTATGGTGAAAATAACTGTAGTATGGTAGGGAGTACCAGGGATGAGAGTTGCAATTTGAAATAGGGTGCTCAGAATGGGCCTTGTAGTGACATTTGAGTACAGACAGAAATAAGGTAAGGAAATTAGGCAAATATACATCTTGTATCGTGTTTATTTGTTGGGTTTTTATTTCTCACTTCATTCCTGAAGGGATTTGGTACCTGAATTACTTAGTAGATCAAAGCTTAAGAAAAACATGGTACATTGATATTTTCTGCCTTTGGTAACATCAGAGAACCCTACTAGGGAAAACAGTCCATGCCGAGGAAATGTTCTGCCTGGGCTTGTTTTATTGCCAGTGCTGTCACTGGAGTTCCATGTTGCCTATAGTAATTGAGGGTGGAGTATTTTTCTTGAAAGATTTTATTTATTTATTTGACAGAGCCAGAGATCACAAGTAGGCAGAGAGGCAGGCAGAGAGAGGAGGAAGCAGGCTCCCTGTTGAGCTGAGAGCATGATGCGGGGCTCGATCCCAGGATCCTGAGATCATGACCCAAGCTGACGGCAGAGGTTTTTTTTTGTTTGTTTGTGTTTTTGTTTTTAAAATTATAATTTACAACTATTCATTGATAGTATATTGAAAATCAATTTGTTTGGGGCCATCCTCTTTTTTTTCCCTTTCCTTTCAGCGTAACAGTATTCATTGTTTTTGCACCACACCCAGTGCTCCATGCAATCCGTGCCCTCTCTAACACCCACCACCTGCTTCCTCCAACCTCCCACACGCCCGCCCCTTCAAAACCCTCAGGTTGTTTTTCAGAGTCCATAGTCTCTCATGGTTCACCTACACTTCCAATTTCCCTCAACTCCCTTTTCCTCTCCATCTCTCCTTATTCTCCATGCTATTTGTTATGCTCCACAAATAAGTGAAACCATATGATAATTGACTCTCTCTGCTTGACTAGTTTCACTCAGCATAATCTCTTCCAGTCCCATCCATGTTGCTACAAAAGTTGGGATTCATCCTTTCTGATGGAGGCATAATACTCCATAGTGTATATG
>NC_081575.1:51177649-51183300 GCF_022355385.1 Mustela nigripes | reverse complement strand
ATAATTGACTCTCTCTGCTTGACTAGTTTCACTCAGCATAATCTCTTCCAGTCCCATCCATGTTGCTACAAAAGTTGGGAATTCATCCTTTCTGATGGAGGCATAATACTCCATAGTGTATGTGGACCTCATCTTCCTTATCCATTCGTCCGTTGAAGGGCATCTTGGTTCTTAGCACAGTGTGGTGACCGTGGCCATTGCTGCTATAAACATTGGGGTACATATGGCCCTTCTTTTCACGACATCTGTATCTTTGGGGTAAATACCCAGTAGTGCAATGGCAGGGTTATAGGGAAGCTCTATTTTTAATTTCTTAAGGAATCTCCACACTGTTTTCCAATGTGGCTGCACCAACTTGCATTCCCACCAACAGTGCAAGAGGGTTCTCCTTTCTCCACATCCTCCCGAACACATGTTGTTTCCTATCTTGCTAATTTTGGCCATTCTAACTGGTGTAAGGTCGTATCTCAGTGTGGTTTTAATTTGAATCTCCCTAATGGCTAGTGATGATGAACATTTTTTCATGTGTCTGATAGCCATTTGTGTCTTGATTGGAGAAGTGTCTGTTCATATCTTCTGCCCATTTTTTGATAGGATTATCTGTTTTGTGTGTGTTGAGTTTGAGGAGTTCTTTATAGATCCTGGTTATCAACCTTTTGTCTGTACTGTCATTTGCAAATATCTTCTCCCATTCCGTGGGTTGCATCTTTGTTTTGTTGACTGTTTCCTTTGCTGTGCAGAAGCTTTTGATCTTGATGAAGTCCCAAAAGTTCATTTTCGCTTTTGTTTCTTTTGTGAATGCAGAGGTTTTAACCCACTGAGCCACCCTGGCGCCCCAAGGGTGGAGTATTTTACTATAATATTTCCACACCTGATGAAATTCACTTAGATGAAAATAATCTTTCAGGTCAGACCCTTAACCTGCTTGTTTTTGAGTGCAGATTTACTCGTCTAAGAATCAAATGAGGAGCACCTGGGTGGCTCACATCATGATTCCAGGCTCCTGGAACTGAGCTCTGAGTCTCTGTCAGGCTCCTTGCTTAGCAGGGAGTCTGCTTCTCTCTCTCCTTCTGTCCCTCCCTCAGCTTGTGTCCCCTCTGTCAAATAAGTAAGATCTTAAAAAATCAAATGAGAAGAAATGTGAGATGGTTTACTGGAAAAGCCTAGGCAGTGTGAAAATATTGTAACAGTGATTTTCTGGAGATAATTCTTCTGATGTTATTAACTATTGAGTGAAATAATGTTGGGTATTTCTGACTAGGTAAAGGTAAAGGTAGGTAGCACCTTAGAGTAGTAGTCAGATCACAGAGTATAGGAAATTATCGATTGCAGTTATGTAGCATCTGTCCTAGTTGCTGATTTTCCCCATTATTTACTGTTGTTGTAATTGAGAAAACTGGAAAATGAAATTTGAATACAGAGCTCTTAGTTTGTTATATTCCTGCTAAGTATTATTGGAATAAATGCAGATGTAATTTTACAGGCTGCTTAGTGATTATTCTATACAGAAACCTAATAGTTGTATCATGGATTTTCATTTCAGTATTAAGAATTCTAAAATCTATTTGGGGAATTTTCCTTTCACTTTTAAGAAATTTTACAGATAAATCCTCAGTTTTCCAGTATGGCAGTGTATCACTGATATCCAAGCAAGAGCATACAGGGCTTATAATGTAAAGAATTAAAAGTTAAAAATTACATTATATAGGTTCTGACTATGTATGTATGATCCAGTATGTTTTTGCTTAGTTTTCTGACTTCTGGTGTCTTTTAATCTGGACTTGATACTTTAACATTAAATGCATTCATATTTTTGGTTAGCCAATACAATGTGCCTGTGTATGCGTGCATGTGCATGTGCACATGCACATGTACACACACACACACATAATTTTTGCAATTAGAAAGGAGAAGAAACATATGGGATGCCTGCCCAAGAGCATATTAGCACAGTAAGGACACTTAGAAGAATCTGGTCCATGATGCTCAGATTCGGTTGCTCCTACATCTGCTGTCCATCACAAAGTGAGATTTGGTGTTATAGAAAAACAATAATTAAAAATCTCCTGAGGACTCATTGAATGCAGGTCTAGATCTTTGGACAGCTGTGTTCTTCTCAAGCCGAGCCAGGCCCGCACACAAGCAACCATGTCTAAGGGACCTGCAGTTGTCTTTGATCTTGGCACCAGCTACTCCTGCATGAGTGTCTTCTAGCCTGGGAAAGTGGAAATAATTGCCAGTGACCAGGGAATCCAAACCACCCCAAGTTATGTCGCCTCCTCAGACACCAAACAATTGATTGGTAATGCTGCAAGGAATCAAGTTGCGATGAACCCCACCAACACAGTTTTTGATGCCAAACACTTGATTAGATGGAGATTTGATGGTGCTGTTGTCCAATCTGATACTAAGCATTGGCCTTTCATGGTGGTGAATGATGCTGGCAGGCCCAAGGTCCAAGTACAATATAAGGGAGAGACAAAAAGCTTCTATCCAGAGGAGGTGTCCTGTATGTTTTGGACGAAAATGAAGGAAATCACAGAGGCTTATCTTGGGAAGACGGTTACCAATGTAGTTGCCACAGTACCTGCGTACTTCAGTGATTCTCAGCATCAGGCTACCAAAGATGCTGGAACTGTTGCTGGTCTCAGTGTACTTCGAATCATCAGTGAATCAACTGCTGCTGCTATTGCTTATGGCTTAGACAAAAAAGTTGGAGCTGAAAGGAATGTCCTGATCTTTGACTTAGGAGGTGGCAGTTTTGATGTGTCAGTACTTACTATTGAAGATGGGATCTTTTAGGTTAAGTCCACATCTGGAGACACCCACTTAGGTGGAGAATATTTTGACAATTGAATGGTCAGCCATTTTATTGCACAGTACAAGCACAAAGATAAGAAGGATATCAGTGAAAACAAGAGGGCAGTTCATTGTCTCCATACTGCTTGTGAACATGCTAAGCGTACACTTTCTTCCAGCACCCAGGCCAGTATTGAGATTGATTCTCAGTATGAAGGAATCGACTTCTATACCTCTGTTACTCATGCCCGGTTTGAAGAATTAAATGCTGACCTGTTCCGTGGCACCCTGGACCCTATAGAGAAAGCCCTTTGGGTTGCCAAATTAGACAAGTCTCAGATCCATGATACTGTCCTGGTGGGTGGTTCTACCCATATACCCACGATTCAGAAACTTCTCCATGATTTCTTCAGTGGAAAAGAACTGAGTAAGAGCATCAGCCCTGATGAGGCTGTTGCTTATGGTGCAGCTGTTCAGGCAGCCATCCTTTCTGGAGACAGATCTGAAAATGTTCAAAATTTACTGCTGTTGGATATTACTCCACTTTCTCTTGGCATTGGAACTGCTGGAGGAGTCATGACTGTTCTCATCAAGCATGATACTGCCATTCCTACCGAACAGACACAGACCTTCACTAACTACTCCAACAACCAGCCTGGTGTGCTTATTCAGGTGTGTGAAGGTGAGTGTGCCATGACCAAGGACAACAACCTACTTGGAAAGTTTGAACTCACAAACATACCTCCTACCCCTTTTGGTATCCCTCAATCTGAGAGGATATGCTGCTAATGGTATCCTCAGTGTCTCTGCTGTGGATAAGAGCACAGGAAAAGGGAGCTAGATTACCATCACTAATGACAAGGGTCGCTTGAGCAAGGAAGATACTGAGTGCATGGTCCAGGAAGCTGAGAAGTACAAAGGTGAAGATGAGAAATAGCAGGACAAGAATTCACTTGAGTCTTACGCATTCAGCATGAAAGCAGCTGTTGAAGATGAAAACCTTCAGGGCAAGATAAATGATGAAGACAAACAGAAGATTCTTGACAAGTGCAATGAAATCATCAGCTGGCTTGATACAAACCAGACTGCAGAGAAGGAAGAATTTGAACACCAGCAGAAGGAGCTGGAGAGTCTGCAACCCCATCATCACCAAGCTGTACCACAGTGGAGGGGGCATGCCAGGAGGAATGCCTGAAGGCTTCCCTGGTGGTGGAGCTCCTTCCTCTGGTGGTGCCTCCTCTGGGTCCACCATTGAAGAGGTTGATTAAACCAACCTGAGAATAAATAGGTCTAGCATTGTTCCACACACAATATTCAAAGGACCCAAATTGGTAGCAAATTCCATGGCAGTTGTAACATTGTGTAGCTGTAGCAAAAAAAACTGGACATTCTTCATAGTTGAATATGAAATATGTGCACAGGGAAAGGACATAAACATTTGCACTTTATAAGCACTGTACTGTTAAGTGGAAAATGCAATGTCTTAAATAAAACTGTATTTAAAATTGGCAAAAAAAAAAAAATCTCCTGGGGCCTTAAAAAAAATGTCAGCTTTTTTTGAGGTCTGTTTTTCATGTAAATAAAAAACAGCCAATTATATCTCAGAGAAAAATTGGTATAAAAATAGTGTAATTTTTGGCCCACTCATAATTGGGACCATTTAGTTTCATGATCCTTCGTATGACACATTGCACTAGTTCCTAGATACTTTAATAAAGGTGTTATCCTTCCTGCTCTCTTACATCTTCATAATGGGGCTGACTTAACAAATACTTAGTAGATTGGCAGAATTCTACCCAACATTGATTATTAACTCAAATGAGGCATACATGTAGAATAAAGAATGTAATAATAAAATTTATAAAATGGTATCAATTCCTCTGGTACCTGTATCACTCGAAGGGCTAATCATTATTCTAAAATAAAAGATTTTTTATTAGTCAGAGGAAAAAAATTCTGTGCATTTTCCCCCCATCCTGCCTCCTATTTTGAATTTTTCTGCAAGTCTGGTTTAAATCCTACTTAAAAGTTTACATTCAGAAACGTATGGGATGCCTGGGTGGCTCAGTTGGTTAAGCGGCTGCCTTCGGCTCAGGTCATGATCCCAGCATCCTGGGATCGAGTCCCACATCGGGCTCCTTGCTCGGCGGGGGACCTGCTTCTCCCTCTGCCTCTGCCTGCCATTCTGACTGCCTGTGCTCTCTCTCTCTCCCTCTCTCTGACAAATCAATAAATAAAATCTTAAACAAAAATAAAAAAATAACGTATGCACTTTACATAGATGTGGTGATGCTTAATTATCCATTAAAGAAGACATTTCACATTTTCAACATGAATGGTTTCTTACTCTAAACTTTTCTTTTAAAAACATTAATTCAACAAAGGAAGGCCAGCAGTGCAAGCAATAGTTGTAGATGTTTTTCAACTATAGCTGTCAGGAACGTATGTTGAAATACATATGAAATACCACATTGTGGGTTGTGGGAGTACCTTTAACGGAAATCCAGATAACACCAAAAAAGGGGGGAAAAATAAGTTCATTGCCATTGGACTATAAGATTAGCCTAGATTTTGATTTTATGTATTTTTAAGGGTATCATCATATAGATACTGCATCATTTTCTCTTAAAATTTCTTCTATTGATGATTGTTTTAAGATACATAATGTCAGGGATCTTTACCCTCTTTCTTCATTCAAAAGTGGCTTCTTATGCTACCTTGAACAGCACTGTTTTTATGTATTTTAAAAGTATTTTAAGGGCACGTGGGTGGCTCAATTAGTTAAGTGACTACCTTCGGTCCTGGTCATGATCCCAGAGTCCTAGGATCAAGTCCCGCATCCGACTTTCTGC